>NC_043991.1:13255869-13573369 GCF_902150065.1 Myripristis murdjan | reverse complement strand
ACAGTCGGGGCCGCTCATCCCACCGTCGCTCCCTGCGGTCTGTGATGCTCTTTCTCTGCTGGATGTTGCTGTCTTGCATGATCCAAATCTTATCTGTGGATGAAAAATCTCCCCAAAAATACACAATAAAGGCTAAAATATTAAAGACATTTTCCACCCCAATATCTCCACAAAGCAGCTTGAATCCATCTGGATGGTGGCAGCATGCTCATTTCAAATTAAGGGAGATATCCCACTGATAAATGCATAACCAGAACGCATGTGGAGCATATCACTGATTCGTAGGTGACAAAACCAGCACTATTTTCTTACTCCTGATTTGAATGGCAGTGATAGTGATTGTTACATGTTTTCCTGCTGCACATGGTGTTTATGTAGCCATGACGGTGTGTGGTGAATTAATATGCTCAAAAGCAAATGAGAAACTGCTTAGAGTTTCACCCTTTAATGTAACACATGGAAAGAAAAAAAAAACGGTATTTAACAAATAAAAGACTCTCCTTCTGTTATCCTTGGTTGGATGAACACTTCAATGGACAATCTCCTTGTGATGATCTGCATTTTGGGGGTGACTGGGAGGGTTGGAATGGGTTGGGTGGGGCACTTTATTCACAATTATAATCATTTGAATGAAAAAGCAGCTACCTTATGCCTGTATACACTTTCATTTCAAATAAGTTAATAAAAATCTAAAAAACTAGGGAGGCCCTGTTAAAGTTGGGCCACCACTGCAGCTCAAATCATTCAAAGTGGACATTTTTTTTATTATTTCAGATCCCTTGCATGCTCCTTTGTGTCTTATGTTGCTTTACTGCCTTCGGTCTATTGATCTGATCACTTTTGTTAACAGCCCACTGATGTCTTTAGTTCAGTCTCTTCCCTGTACAACAGTAGAGCCCATCAGTAGTTGTTTAAATGCAACAGTTCCAAGTTTTATAGGAGCTTTCCAGTTTGGACTTTGGTAACTCTATATTTAACCAGTGTTTGTTTGGCTTGGCTCTGCCTTCAGTGTTGTGCACAAACACGTTAAAAGAGGGGTGCTTACTGAATGTGCTCACATTTATGAGCTCGGCTCTTTTTGCAACTAATGAAAGTGAACACAAGCGTGTTAACTCTCGACACTCTTGTGAGGACGCTCACGCGCTGTCTGAGGGGACCCAAGGCCAAGGCAAACAAAAGGCATTCTATTCTGAGTTAGCCATGGATCTCATCACCGATGCAGTCCTACCATTCCTCGTTGCCAACAACATGGATCAAGCAGACCCACATCTGATCGTTCTCCATTAAATATACAAAATAATCCCATCAGCAGCACCAGTGACAAGCAAAGTTTCAGCCATCTGAGGCTCATTAAGAGCTATTTGTGTTCATACATGGATTAAGTCAGACTAGTATCCAGCCTCTCTTTCCTGTGTGCTGAGCCCAGTATCAAGGCAAAGGATGTAATAGCCCTGCTGGTCCATGTCAGCATGTTTTATATTGCCTAGGTGAGACAAAATGCACATTTTTATGAAGCAGCAGTAACATGGCGTAGTATAAAGAGAGCGACACAGTCTGCATGAGGAGGCAGGTGGGCTGGTGGACGGGTCAAACAAACAGACTTCAAATCTAGTCCAAGCAAAAGCAAAGACTGACAAACCTAACACTGACAAAGACAGAGTGATTGGCAGAAACCGTGCTAAGTAAATTAGTCAGAGAGTAAAATTTATTTACATTTAAACACAACTCAAGCTGACCAAAGTGCTGTACAAAGGACATTAAACACATTGACAGTGACAATAAATAAACAACAGAGGACATACACAGAGTTATAGACATGACAAGAAATTAAAAAGTTAGTGGGCCACGAGTGCCAGAGAGTAGAAATGTGTCTTTAGCCTAGTTTTAGAGACAGTGATAAGTTGGATACCGTGTTCAATTATTTTGTTCAGTGGAGAATGAAAAACACAAATGGACTCCACTAAACTACAGCAAGCCGGGCAGAGACAACAACTGGTGAGTCAAATCCCCATAATTAGTCTTTATTAACTTAAATCTTTGGCATCTCGGCACCTGACTGTGCCTGTGACACTGTAGACTGTCCTGTTATATCAAACATTGTTCAAGCGGTAAAACATATACTCACATTGATTTTTCTTGGCTTTTAAAGGCCCCATGGCCTGGAAAATGCAATTTTTGTTGTTTTTAGGTAATAGGGAAGGTCCTGGGGCCACATAAATACTGTCCCATGCATTTCACCTATGATAAATGGAGAAGTGCACACAGCCCGTTTTTTGAAACTGTCCCTGTAAAACGAATGGATTGCACTTCCTGTAAGTATTGACGTCAGTGACTCCGCCCACAGCACCTGCGTCTCCTGGCAACCAGCTACCAAGCTAGCGAACTTAGCCAGTACCCCTCCGCTCCCAGGGCAACAACTTCACAACATATTTACAACATATTTAACAAAAATAACTTACCATTCTGAAACATCTTGTAATAAACGGATTTGAGGTGGTTCGGTTTCTCCTGCCGTCTGTGGTTCGGCAGCGTACGGTCGTATAACATCACACTCAGGGTCCCAGTTTCACGGGTCCTGCAGGGTTTTATAGTCCAAATTTCCTTGTCTATTGGGCTCATTTCAGCGCCGACTGTTTTATCAACCCGACACAATACAATGCCAGCTTCGTCTGTGGTTCGGGATCGTATCGGAGTCGGGCTCAAATACGTACGGTTGTACACCACAATCTTACATAAGATGATAACTCGCTTTCGACAAGTTTTCAAATAGTTACCAGAGCCCGTCTACGACAAGCCTTGCCACTCTCCATTAACCCCCGTTGTATCGAACTTGGTTGCAGTTCCACCGTAATTCCACTGGGGGTGATCGCGGGCGAGTGCAGAATGAATGGGGCTCTATGGAGCTAAACGGCTAAATTTGTCTCTTACTCCTGTTTATGGTTGAAAAATCGCAAATACTGTTGTAGTTTCTGAAAGTTCAATATGGATTATAGGTTAAAAGTGAAACTAGCGAGAACCTATATCCTTTCAGTTTCCTACAGTTTGGGCTGTTGTTGGCCATAACACGCTAGCATTTGCTAATGAATGCTGATTGGTCAGTGACGGACTTGCGGCAGGTTTACGACCAGGGATCCCACTTGATGTCACCTGAAGACCAAGAGAAACGGGAAACACCACTCTTAAGGAGGCCTTTTCCATCAAAGTTGATATTTGTGTGTACAGAGAATGTCTAATATAGCACAGGCGGGCTCTCTCGAGTGTCTCCGTCTGCTCTCCGGAGACGGGCTCTGGAAATCGCCGTAAAGCAGCACCTCTCAATGTGTGACGTCATCACACTTTTTGAACGGCTTTTTAAAACAGATAGGTGAACTTAAAAAATCCAATATTCAGCTGAGTGTATTTTTTTAGCTCCCCCTTTTGAAAACAGTATTCAAATTACTTGACAAAAAATTATTTCCAGAGAAAAGTGGATTTTTAGGGGTGTATCCCCATAGACTCCCATTCATTCTGCACTCGCCCGCGAGCGCCCTCACATGGACAGAGACGTGTTTCCGAGACCCGGAAGTTAGACGAGAGTGCCACTTCTCCCCATATTAGAGATTCTCTGTAGTTACTGTAACTCTCAATATGGCAGCGCGCTATTGTTTACGTCCCAGAATGCATTGCGCAGTGATGTCGGTTGATTGGCACGACCATATGTCACTCAGAAAACAGTCAGCCAATCAGTGGAGAGGGGCTGATTCTCTCTTCTGATTGGCTAAATGAACCGTGCTGCCAGAGCTCCGGGATGACATCATGCTAGGGATATCAACAGTCAAAATAAAACCCTGAAAAAGTGTACAGCATGGGGCCTTTGAGAGTAATCTCTGTCTGTGGTTCTGTAGTGGCATAAAGTCATTCATTTAGTGGGAAGTGGGCAGTGGCAAAGTCTGCTCTATTTTTCATAGCTTCTATTACATGTATTACATCTGCAAAGAGAGTGAAAGAGCAATGTTAGCATGCTTGCTGATGTGGTGGGAATGAATCTGTGAAAATGAGATGTGTGTGCTGCCTCTTGTAGTTTGGATTAGTTTGTCCTGTTTGAGCCACTGTAGAAACACGGCAACGCAACATGGCAGCCCACATAAAACCAGAAGCCGTTCCTATGTATAGCAAAAAGACTTTATGACAACACTACAATTCTTCATTTCTGTGTTTTTTTATATACCAATAAAAAGCATGTTGATGAATATTATATCTCATGTCTGTCTTCTGTCTAAATCATGCACGTGGTATCTCCAAGTGTCATATGATCACTGATCTGACATTGATGTGACACTGATGCCATTCTCACACTAAAATGAATGTTAGCGTCAATCAGGAATTAGATCTGGGTAAACTATGATGGTCAGTTAGGAACATAAACCATTTTTGGCCATTGCCACTCATGTAATCTGACAAAAATAGGGCTGGCATAATTTTACATGACCAAGGCCCCGATGTATAACCGTTGTGTACACACAAAATCAGCCTGAACACAGCATAGAGTATACATTGCGTACACAGAATGCTCTGTGTACTCAATATTAAATGTGAAATCCATTGATAGTAATAATCCATGTCATAAGGATGCCTACAACAACAGTGCATTTGTTTATTCATTACAAAAATGTTTGCCTAAATGCTTATGGTTCCTCAGAGCTTCAACATTATGTCGTGAATAAGTCTCAATTGAGTGAATCATAGTTTTTTAGCAGAGCTTCACTAATTGAATTGAACTGTGACAAATTCAAGGCTGCTGAGCAGTTATGTTGGTATGACACAGAGCTATCAGAGGGCTGGGACTTTTGGAGGATCAGGCAAACTGAATCAGAGTGGAGCAGGTGACCGCCAAGATGTCCAGGCTCATGAGTGGCTCACTGGTTGATTTTTCCTGCTCAGAGAAACTCTCTTGGATCTGTGTGCTGAACCGATTTCCTGTTGTTCTGCACTACAACATACCAAGACCAAGCTCTGTCATGGACCGGGACATGAGCCGGTGCAAAACTGTCCTCAACAACGTGCAGTTTAGCAGTGAAACTAAGTAAAATAACTTTGACTGCAGGGCAGCTTAGAGACATTTCTAACATGAAGCAACACAGTGACAGAGCAGGTTATGATGGCTGTTTTGTCTAATCTCTTCTCTTGCTTAGGGAAGACAGGTGTACGGGGACAATGATAATATCAGCTAGTATTTACTTCTTATATTTTTTTAGCAGTAAAATAGCCATTGGTAACCACCAATAAAACAACAGCTTTTAATTTTATAATACATATTTTGAGCAGCAGATGGGGTTGTTTATTTAACAATGAAAGCTTTCATAGGACAGCAGCTCTTGGTGAGTGACCTACAGATGTAGTGAGTTGTAAACCGAGGGCATGGACAGAGAAAGACTAGAAATAAATAAATATGACAAACTAACTCCTACAGTGTAGACAAAATGGCCTGCACAGAGTATGCTATGCAGACAGTACTAGCTTAATTTTATTTTACCACTGCATGCAACAGATGATAAAATCCAAAAAGCTAAGAAACCACTTCAAAGGGATTCAAAGCAACAGCTCCTTTTGTCAAGTCAGTGAAAAAAAATGCCTGCATCAGTGCATGGTAATGAGCTAAACTTCCACATTTACTGATAAATATAATTTTGACCATGTGAATTAGTAAAATTTTGACTGTAAAATTATATTCCAGCATTGTGGTAGTTAGCTGGACTGATGACAGACAAAATGACAAGGCTGATTCTTTTCTCTGGCCCATCCATGCACAACTTTATTCTCTGCTGTGCACAAACTACCCCACCATGTAGTTTACACACAAAACTCACATGCAGTGCATCAGCCTCTCTCTCTTGCCCTGTAAAACAGTTCCTATTATTTCCCAAATCGACTTATTTGACATCCAGTCAATTACCCCTTGGGATATCTGGATGATTTTTCACAACCTCTGAAAAAAAATCAATAGGGATGAGGAGGCGGTTAACTATTTATTTACTGGACACACTATAATAATATGTAGTTGGAATAAAGAGTGAGGGACAGAGTGGACAGAAATGAGGGGACATGTCCCCCTTGCATGGACTCTAACAAGTAGGCTTTTCTTCAGGTGGTAAAAACACCTTTTAGCAATATCTTATTAGTAAAATCCCACTAGTTGCTGCCTGTTCCTTATTGGTTATCTTTTACATTGATTTATTGTTCCAATACTAATCATTTTTAGCAGAGATGCTTGCAATTTCTGCTACCCTCCTCCATGCAGCATTTCTCTTGTCCGTCTATGTGAGGGGAAATATGGGTCAAATGATTTGTTCTGTCCTGAAACAGCAATGATTATTTTATCTTCCAACATCTCCTGGAAACCCAGGGAGTGACGTGAAGGAATTCAACCGGTTTGGACACGCCACACGTCATGTTTGTCCAATCAAATTATCTGATTGCTCGACAAACAACGCACCTATTTGCATAAAGTTAAAGCCAGCTTTTATCTTCCACAATCTTCAAACACTCCGGAGAAGCTGAGTACTGCAGCCCAATAAAATCTGAGTATGAGACAAACCCAGGAGCTGTCGCGATGCAGTGTGTCATGGAAATGTGTTGTCTATGGAAACAATGTTGAGGCGAGAGATTGCAATGTGCATGGCTAGTCTGAAATTCCAAACCATACCGACCATCCCAAACCATGCTGACAAAACCGGTGAATCAAGACGTTGTTAGACACAAACAATGTTTTGCTGGGGCTTCCAATATCTGGGTAACCCCCGTTAAGAAAAGGGGAAAGGGAAGCTGCACACTGATAGCTCACTTACAACTCTCATTCTCCTGTTGTCCGCCCAGTGAGCCAGCACTTCACCAGTTCAGGTGTTTGCTCCTCTTTTCATCATACTCTCCAGTAACTAGTTAAGTTTGAAAATGGAGCCACTCTGGCCACTCTGGACACAGCTGTACCAGGAGATACCAAATTTTGGCCTCGTCTCTGAAGAAATCCACCCTCATGTTGCCCCAGCAATTGTACAGCTTTTTGGGTATAAGCCTTTCTCAAGTGGAGAGGGAAAGCAAATGGGGCTAGTCACATCTAGCCCCATTTGGGTTTGCTTGACCCGACCACACAAATTAGTAATTATTTAGTTTCACGGCCTGTAGGCTATGCTCTCACCTTTGCACTGGCTCATGATCTAATATTAAGTTGATTGCTACTCTAGCCTAAAGCTGGGTGTGCTTTTCTAATGCTTACTTAAAAGGGAACTAAATAGGCCACACTACTGCTGCTATTGCCACTGCTGCTGTGTCATTTGAAGTTCCCTTCCGGGGGATCAGTAAAGGTAAATCCAATCTAAACTAAACTATTGACATCTCTTGACATTTCAGTCTCCAGCGAAATATTTCCCATGTCGTCTATGTCCATGATGTCATCTTGTGCAAGTGCCCTCATGGTTAGGGTTAGGGTTCATTGTTAATTGCTAATGTTAATTGTTAAGATCCAGATCTGGACACTGGACTCTCTGATTGGCCAGTTAAGGCTCTCTGAAAAATAAACCACTGTCAAGACTGTTGTCAAGCTGCGACCTCATTATCATGCCTGTTCATTTCAATGTAATAATGAAGGCCTTGATGCTGTATGTTACAGACTAATGTTAGCACATTGGCTACATATACTGAAAGAAATCAGTTCAGCAGCTGACCTGCAACCCACAGAGTCAAAAAGACGTTACAACTGTTATCCTCCATTAACTAAATTACTGGTCTTGAACCACTGCAGGCAGGAACAAGATACTTTCCTCCTGTCACATCTGCATCTGCAGCCTCTGATACACCCTCCACTTCCAACTCTGCTGCTCCCCGACTAGTTGCTGCTCCCTCAGTGGCTCTCTCTCTCTCCCTGTGTGTGTGTGTGTGTGTGTCTGTGTGTGTGATTGTCTGAGTGGAGACAGGTGTGTTGGAGTCAGAGCAGGACGTCACCAGCTGCTTCATGTCCTTCACATACCCTACCATTTCCTCACCGCCAGATCGTAGTCTCTGTCACAGTCAGTAAACTACTCTTCCAGCCAAATCTCGTTTGCATTATTGCATTCTGTTCTTGCCAACTCCCGAAACCTGATCCTTGTTTGTTCTCCCAGCAGTCCTGCCTGCTCTGACTCTGAACCTCATCTCCTACTCCGTGTCTTGCCTCATCTGCCTGATTCCCCTGGAGCCCGGTCAGATAAACCCCACTCCCTGGATTTTCCAGACTCAGCCCTGGACCTGTTCCGCCTTGCATCAACTCACTGGACCTCACCTGGCTGCACTAAACCATCCTCCCTGCTTTACAATTTTTACTTACTTTACTTTTCAATCAGCACTGTCGCCTCAACAGGTGAAAGCCTCTCCTAGCTGGCTGCCTGCAAAAAAAGTAAAGTGTCTTTGCTTTTGTTATTGATATTGGTCAGAAGGCAGCTCTAAAAGCTGGGTAATAAGCAGGATAATCCACAGCGAGAGGATCTTCAAAAAATAATGACCCCTGCGGAGGTCATTAGTCTTTGGTTCTTTGCCTCTGTTAGTCATTATTTTTCAATGGCAGACAAACTCATTGTGGATTATCCCCTTACATACTGGTGTCCAAACTCATGCATTTATTCTAAGGGGGAGAACAACATCATTTTGAATTTACTGCACGTTGGACCCCAATTTGCCATTTCTTCAATTTTTCAGTCATGAATCAAAAATGTCAAAATTATATAAAACAACTAAGAGTTTCAATTTCCCATTCATCTGGGACGCGAAAAATTTATATTTTACGTTGTGGCATCCCGTTTTCTGATCCAACTAATTTCTGGTTAGAAAATTGAACTGATAAGCTTTGCGTGACCACTGAGCACGTTTTTGCACTCACTTTAGTAGATATCATTAGAAACACTTTGAGTGCTTGCAGTTTACAAGATTGCCTCTCGGTTGCTTCTATAACACTAGCTACACAAACACAAAAGAATATTCAGAATAGTCCCTATGTTATTATAACAGAATATTGCCCATTTGCTATGCTCCATTGCAGTTAAAACTTTTACAGCGTCTTCTTTAAAAGTATAATCTGGACCATTCCATACAGATAGATTAGTATTAATTGAACAAATAGTTTGAATATTATTCTATTAAATATTGAATCATTTAATTTATTCAGTCATTTTGTTTCATTCTTTTAAACTTATTTTTAATAATTTAGCTCACGCTCATTCAGAGGTAACAGTGAGTGCAGCAGTTGGATGATGTCCAACTAAATCACAAAAATTTCAGTTTCTAATGGTATTTGAAAAATGTGAAAAAAAGAAATGAAAGTCACCAGTTTGTAATTTTAGACGTCCGATGGGTCAAGGAAAGGTTTCTTGAGGAGAGGAGTGATGCCAGCTGACTTAAAGGCAGATGGTACGCAGGCAGATATCAGGGAGGGGTTGAAGATGGCAGCCAGGAAGGAGAGCAGATCAGCAGCGATGGTCTGGAGGAGTAAGAGGAGGGTGGGGTCAAGAGTGCAGAAGTTAAGTCTGCCCGTGGGGAAAACGTTTTAGGATTTCATCTCAGCAGGGCTGAGAGAGATATTAAGCCGGAGTCCGTGAGATCTGAAGAGGAGGCAGTGAATATCAGTGGGAGGGCCAGAGGGTAGCTGGGAGGATGGGCCTCAGCTGTCGTCACTCTTTGTGGAGCACAGCAGAATATAGCTAAATTTCTGGGGGGTATGAGGGGGGGTTAGACGCGGAGGAGCAGGTTTTACATTGGTAAAAGGTTTATTTAGCAGCACGCTCATGGAATTATCTGCCATCTGCTCAAAGCCTTGTGCATGACTTGCGAGGCAGCGGACAGCCAAGGAGCAGGTGGGGACAGACTGGCAGGCTCAGAGCAGAGTGGGCAGAGAAGGTCAAGAGGCCGCAGGAGGGCAGGTAGAGATGTGGAGGTTGTGGAGTCACGGAAGGAAAAAACAAAGGAGTCAGCGGGAGGAAGTGGAAAGAGGACAAAAGGAGGACAAGAAGGAAGGAGGGAAGTGATGATGTGAGGTGAGCCCAGCTTAGACATCGTGTTAATGATGATAAAATGAGATGAAAATAGTTTGAATTAAAAGGAGTAACACAGGCTAGTCGTCCCATATTTGTGCTGTTTAGTGTTAAGGAAGATTGTTGTCAGTTGTTTGCATTTATAAGAAATTAGCTGCTTACATGTTTAGAAAAATTACTGATTTAAAAATGTGTGCTTTTCTACTCTGAATACACTAGGACATTTGTTAGTACAAGATTCATTGTGTTAAATTGTTCATCACTGTATCTTAATTAGCCATCTTGGATATTTTATGGGAATTATGCACTAATTAATTTGGTTTATTTTGCTCACAGAAAAAAAAAAATACTGTTGCAGTGAGTATTTTTTATGTAATTTCTTAAATTTCTTGTCATTGCCATGTTGATATATAACTGCATCGCCTGTAAATCCCATTTATATAAGTGTTCTAGGTGGTCTTAAAGATAACAGATGTTTAACACTGGATAGCAGAAAGGAGGCTGGAAAGCTTCTTAGCTTCTGATGTCAAAGGTTGTAGGTTGGGGTTTTTAGACTTTCCATAATTAATAGCCACATAGAATAAAGTCTTTCTAACCTATTTTGGTGTGCCTTAGTTCTGTCTGTCCTTATTAGACAATGCATGTCTTAAATCTCTCTTCATCCTCCTGATGACACCTCATCAGGAGGATGAGGTTGAATTGGCACCAACTTGTATTACTAAGCATTTTACTGTTATTGTTCTACAGACAAAACTCTTCTGACACATCCAAAATCTAAGACCGAAATATAAAAGGTGACATTTGCAATCTCAGCCCTTGAAATTTTGGAGCAACTTACCTGAGAGAACGCTATCAGCAAACTCAGAGCCACATCCTGTAAGCACAGCAGCACATGCAGCTCTCGCAAAATCTGCTGTTGGTTTACTGACACTGCATCACTTTTTATAATATCAAATGAGCAAGTTCTCTTCATTACATTGTGTATCATGTGCATATTATGTTACACTATTATATCATGGGACTGTTGGTCCATTCATTTATGTGTTGATTTATTTATTCTGTTGATTGATTTGGGCTCTTTGTCAAAGCAAAGTGGTTGCAAGCAAAATTGTGGGATCACACCTTTTAGTTTCAATTCCCACCCGAGACACCTTCCTCTTTACTTTTATCCTCTACCTCTCCCCGCTAATGTGTCTTTTCACCTGGGTCATGGGAATTATTATTCAGTGCCTCTTTACGCTGCATGAGATGCAGGCTTAGGGAAGTCATGTAGAGTACACATGTTGAGCTGTCTGCAGCTAGATGATTTCTATTCTTTGAACAACCTTGTGTGACTTTCAGCTGATATTCACTTTAATTTTCTATACTAAACATCTATTTATCTATCTATCTATCTAGATAGATAAATAAATAGATTGATGTTTATTTAAATAGGCTCATTACTGATGTTTGCAAGGTGTGACAGAGGTAATACATTTTGGTTTTTGGTTCCCTTCTGTTGCAGCAATTTTAATTTCACTGAATCACAATATGGATTGAACCTTAGGAGAAACTGGTGAATACTAGCAAATTAACCTGCGTCAACTGTGCTCAATCTGTGCTCTCTGCTCCGCATGAGCATGAAATAAAGTATCAATATCTGGATTAATTTCTCATAACTTTGCCTTGACTAAGAAGATAACACTAATCCCAGTGGTTTAATTTTGAAACTTATCCACAAAATGAACCTCCAGTCTCCCGGTCTACCATGTCAACACCAGCACTTTTGCACCACCTTGTGGCAAAACAGTGAGCAGAACTCTCTTGCCTCTGCTGATTACTTTGATGATAGGGACACAAAATCTTCTCGAGGATACTGCCTGAATGGAATAAATGAATTTAAAATGCTGAGTGTCTTTATACCTCCACAGATTACTGTAACAGCTGTCCTCCCATTCAGTCACTTGGTAAATTATTTTTGTTATTGTTTGTAGCGACTCCCACCGCATGACAGTCACAAGGCATGATTTCCGCAGAGCTCCCCCTCCTCAGAAGTGGATTTTATTTGTCCATCTCTTAAACAAATTCCCACTGTTGCTTATACTAAATCCACAAAGGATTACTCCCATGACCAATCCGTGTTTTTTCTGCTCAATGATGTAAAAAAAGCTAAACATGTGAAACTGCAGGGGTAACACATCAAGGCTGTTAATTCATCAGCTACACAGTAGTAAACTGTTTTAGGACCCCTCACCCAGAGGCCTCTCTGTAGCTCTGTGAGATTGATGAACTCCAAGCCCATGAACGTCTACAGAGATGTATAAATGGAGATACAAGGTTTCCACCCAACATCGAGGAAATAATCGTATATTTTTTATTTGTGGGTTGCTCAACATTTTGGCGTAAATCTGTGGATGCACCAGCTTGACATTTAAGCCGAGGATACACAGTGCAACTTCCATGCAATCACTTGCATGTGGTAAATAAAACTTTTCACTGTTGCTATGTCACCGAGCCCGAATGGTACATTTCACATGATGATGCAATGACAGTTCATGATTTCCATTGGAAGGAACTCCAAAACAGCTCTGTTGCATGGCACCAAACTGCATGAAAAAGTTTCACGTGTAACTTCGGCCGCAGGTGTCATAGGCACTTCCGGAGCATAACAATCAATGAGGACGTAGTTTTGTCCTTCCTGCTCTAAATGTTTTCCCCCTCTTGCTAAAACCACAATACACTACTGTTAGGGCCTTCAGAAACTGTCTGTGGTGCGGGGCTGCAATGTTGAAGCCAAACCTACACCCTTGCATTAGGGTTGGCCAAAACCCCAACACCAATAACAAAAATGTGTTTGCATGTTAAGTTCGAACCTCTACATTTTAAACACTGCAAATATAAAAAACAAGCAGACAAATCTTATATTAGGTGTAGATGCAACATGTGAATGAATACACATAACCCCGCCAGCAGACATGTCGAGTCAACTGGTGTGTTCACACTAATTAGAGTGGAATCCGCATGGCACTCTCGACTGTTTTGTTACCCCATCACACATAGGCCAAGTTCATTCAGGAGTAATTTAATTGCATACTTTATGTGCTTATTATTTTTGCCTCAGTGACCGCATTGTATGGCCGAGAGCTCTTTTGACACAATATGATGATGTCGGACATGGAGGGTAGAGGTGATGATTTTGGAGCGTCCTGTTCCACTCCCAGGTGCAAAGCATGTGATGCAGCGTGGTGTAATTATGAGAGAACAACAGAGACCAGTGGCAGGAAGGGCTGCATCTTCTCGGCTAAAGATTCATCACAGACGGACTGAACACGGCCGCCCCAAGCACACAAGAGCTGGAACCTAAAGCGCTTCGGACACAGCAGCTCGACCGCCAGCCAAAAACACATTTACTACACAATGAAAAATTTGCATAAGTTGTTTTATTTATGGTTATTGTCCTTTTTTTTTAAATATTTTTTTCTAAACTGTTTGTTTTTTGTTGAAGTGGACATCCTGTAAAGTCAAGCCTTAAGCCCTTAGCTGAGTTGTTTGCACATTACCCTCCTAACTGAAAAGTAAGGTTTGGAGGAGGAGTCGAGTGGGGTTTTCCTCCTTCTCTCTCTCTCGCTCTCTCTCTCTCTCTCTCGCTCTCTCGCTCTCTCTTTCTCTCACTAACAATATCCCAACTCAACTTTTATTTATCATTTGTTTTGACAAAGAGTGTACCTTACAGTATATTTACACATCATACCGACTGACTGTATAACAATTTCCACTTAGATAATGCAAGGAAGATGTAACTGAAAGGTTTGCTTCTTCTCGTTTGTATTTCTTTTTTTTTTTCTTTTTTTTTCTTTTTTTTTTGCAATCTTCAACTTGTTTTGCTTTAGTTCTCCCTTGGCCAACTTTATTTTTCTCATGCTTTGTTTGTAATGAGCACGTCGCTGTCATCATCATATCATCATCATTATCGCCATCATCATCGTCATCATCAACATCATCAGCATCATAACATCATTATTACCATTGTTATATTGATAAAACTCTTTTCAATAAATTCCTCTCTTACAACATCTGTACAATCGTACACAGTGTTTGACTTTTATATATATTTTTGGGAATATATTACTTAAATCAAAGAAAAGAGAAACATAATCCCAAAGAAAATATATTAATATCCCAAAGTAACAAAATCATGCATGTTTTAATGTATTCATCAATAAAAACCCAAAAATGTAACATAATGGAGGGGTCTGTTTTTATTTACACTGATCTTGGCACTGTTTATGTTGTCTCTTTTGCTGGAAACTGGAATGATTATAAAGAATACTATTGACTTTACAGAGTGTAACACTCTCCTGGTATTTTAAGTCAGAGACCTGCGATAAACGGCAGGTTTTGAGAGACATAATCATTTTAAAAACACAAAGAGAAAAAAGACAAAACAAAGAAGGGGGGAAAATAGAGAGTCAATTAGGGGGAGAAACAGTGTAAAAAAAGAAAAAGACTTTCTCTTGAGGTTTAGACTGTGGCAGTTTTCTCTTTTAGGCAGAAACCCTGTGACATCATGTCTATTGACAATTCTCTTAGAACTATGGGCTCTCCCTACTTCTCATCAGGTGGATTATTTTTCTTTTCTTTTTTAATTTTTTTTTATTACCAATGTTAGGGTGAAAATCCGAAAGAGACTACTGATTTTGTCAAAATTCTCCTTGTAAAGCAGCATTAATCGACTCAGGCAAATAAAACAACCAAAGGAGACAAAAGTAACCAAAAACCACCAGTACGGACCTACTACTCAGTCTCAGGTTTGGCAGGCAGGTAGGGGTAGCTGTCTAAAATTTCCAGTGTTGCCATGTCAAACAAGTGCTTGACTGTTGATCCAAAGTTCTTGTGTGAGAGCAAACATAAGGATGTGTGTGCATGTGTTTGGGTGTCTCTGCATACTCATATTCAGTGCAAACACATTGGGTAAAAATCCCATCTTGACCATTAACCATCAACTGTGTAGCTTCAGGTGAAACAGTTGAATCTACTGTATAAGTCCGTCCCTGACCGTGTCCCCACCCTCACTTCCTCTGCAGTTCTCTGTTGCACCTCTTCAAACAGATAAACTGTCAGGCAGACTGACATGCCTTTGCCTTTTGTTCACCCAGCCTGATGGCGGGCCGACTGCTGCCACGCAGCCCGCTGTCCCTCCCTCCCACCCCACCCTGTGTCAGGTCCTAGCACAGCCCAATGTACTTGAGATTGTTCTGGATGATCACGTCCGTGACAGCGTCGAACACAAACTGGATGTTGCTGGTGTCGGTGGCACAGGTGAAGTGCGAGTAGATCTCCTTGGTCTCCTTGTTGCGGTTGAGGTCCTCGAACTGCCGCTGCACGTAGACAGCCGCCTCCTCATAGGTGTTCTGACCTTTGTAATCGGCGAAGCACACCGTCAGAGGAATGCGTTTGATCTTCTCAGCCAACAGGTCCTTCTTGTTGAGGAAGAGGATGAGCGATGTGTTGGTGAACCAGTTGTTGTTGCAGATGGAGTCGAACAGGCGCAAGCTCTCTGCCATGCGGCTCTGTGTGGGGGGAAAAAAAACAGACAGGGTCAAATAATGAGAAAATGGTTTATTCAGAGAAGAAACCACAGGTATTTACTTAGCAGCTCTTAAAAAAATGTATTTACTTTGATCCAAGCACTAACAACCCTATTTATCATCTACAATGAGATCGCATTCTCACAAGGCAGATCATGTGATTTTGATTTTAGGACCAAAAATGAGACCATGTAAGGTGAAGGCAAGATGAAGACAGATAAGAGGAGGTCTAAAGTCGTACAGCACACGTCACAGATATCCACTTGACTAGCCAAAGGTATGGCTTCTCTGTTATGTCAACATGGACTCTAGACTCCGGGAAAAGACCTGCGGCTGAACTCTCATTCCCCTCTGAAATTACATGAAATTACATTTCTTATTCCTCCAAGAATAGAAGCAGAAGACATTTCAGTCGCTGTACCTGTTCGAATTAAGTGAAAACATGTGACATTCTTAAATTCAAATAGTGTGCTGTAATAATTTTTTATTACTGTAGACCCAGCAGTGTTGTGAAGAATAACTCTACTTTCAATATGGTAAAGAATAACTGTATCAAGGAGTTCTTGCCAATTTGTTAAGTCCAAATGTCTGAAGGGATAAGTCTGCGTGGACAGACACACTTAAGGACAGGCTGTATACACTGAAGACAGCTCTAACCTTCCACCTGTGATTAGTCATGACACAATTACTCAACCTCTGAGTGTTAGATAAGCTTGCAGAGAGGCATAATATTGACAACTTTGACTTCTTCCATCTGGCTCATGTCTCGGTGCTATGATGATTTTCAAAATGTTTGAAATCTGCTTTAATGTGATCTTGATGTTTTTCCCAGCAGACCTTCACCGGCTTGACCACTGACTGCATCAAGTCCTATATATCTATATATATATATATAAGATATTTTTTGCTTAAATCTTTTTCAACTTTATAAAGGAATGTGCTTTGTACATGCAGCATCAACTACTAAGAGAACCACACTTATAACTTTGTGGTGTGGTGAATCCTTTTTAGTACAGTTTCCCCAGAAATTCCCATATAATATATGATCTGTATATGATCTGTATGATCTGTAGTTAACATGACTAAAAAAAAAACACAAAACATGGGATCAGCTGAAATCAAAACATGAAACCAGTTGCGAAAAGAATTAAATGCCAAGATGGAATATAGAAAATTTGAAAATTAAAATCTTATGCAGGTACATGTTTATGTGATTATGTTTATTTTGATTTCCATTAGGCACTGCATTATAACATAAGCTACTCTTCCTGCGGTGCCCATAAGTATTTTAAACAGTATTTCAATAACAAAAGATGCATACAGATCCATAACACCATTCACTACACAATAAAGCTAACACCGCTACCAGGACATACAGCCAACACCAACGCAAAACCTGTCAGAATGCATAAGAGAGCTGTGTATAATAATTTAATCTCTTAAATAATTGTGAAAAGGAATCACTTAACACTCAGTTCCCTAAAGTGGGATGCACAGCTCTCTGCATCCATGTCACATCTTCAAGAACAGAAATGGAAAAAAAAGCAATAACCAACATTCATACGCAGTGCTCTACACTATAATTTAAACATGTGATATTACTTTCTCAAGTAAAAAAAAAAACAAAAAAAAAACAATAAATTCCATGTTTGTGTGCATGCATGCACTCGTGTGTTTATGAGTGTGTGTGTGTGTGTGTGTGTGTGTGCCTATATATGACTGTGAATGTATAAGGGGGGGAAAAAAAGAAGAGGCATGGTGGGTGTGTTTGTGGAAGCTGCTGGCATGTGGTGAGTAGCCAGCAGCTTGTGACTGGGACGGAAGACAGGGCTGCTGTTTCAAAGCTCATAAAAACAACAAGATGCTCTGAGCAAATCACAAGATCTGCTCCGACTGGAAAAGACACAGAGGGAAATAGTGAAGTATCACACAATCCCAGCAAACTCTAATTAGCCTATGGTGTAAGTGCACTATTTTTGGATCATGATGAAAAAGGCTATAGGTATGGGAAGCACAGCAGTTGCATTTAAAACGGCTCTCACTGCGCCCCATGTCACTTCCATTCTCTTACATGATGTCGCCGGACGGATATTGAAATATTAGCTCTCTTTACTACATTAGTAGGCATCCTCTGGGATCAAGAATGTCCCTTAAAGACTGTACACCAAACAAGGTCAGACATGCTGTTAGACCCCCCCCTCCTCCTCCTCCTCCTCCTCCTCCTCCTCCTCCTCCTCCTCCTCCCAGGGTGTTCAACAAGAGCCCAGCTGCTGAGAGAGTAGGGCAGGAGGCGACCTGCTGAGCTTGGGGATCCTCTCGTCTCTCAACCTGGCGACTACATCGCTCGTGCAGTAACAGTTTCTTAATGGGGTAGGGGGTCACAGCAAGGGGGGCTGAGGGAGTGCAGAGCCCCCCTTCCCTCTCCTCAAATACCCACAGATGCACAGATTCACATGCATGCACATACTCACAAACACACACACACACACATACACACACAGTCATACTATCAGCAACACACTTTTCCCCCCCTCGGCTCCCTGCAGCGCCCTCCTGTCAGAGCACTCCAGAGGCACAGGCCTTAATTAAGCTTATGTATTAATGAGGAAGTTCAGCTGAGTGTCATTGCTTTGTTTCCCATAAATACAAATCGCTTACGTGAGCAGACACCCCTCCGTAATTCATTAAGATTCATTTCAAATGTCACTGTCTTATAAGAAGGTGCTCTTTGTACAGCAACATGTATCAGCGGAGATAATTTGTCTGTCATCCATTTTTCTTTTCTTTTTTTTTTTTTTCTGAGAATTCCCCAGGCTTTCCTTTCTGGTAATTTCTCATGTCTCGCTTGCTGCTGGCCGGCAGCGCTGCTGTTGGGTTTGGATGCAAAGATATATAAAAAAGCACTGTCAGTTAACCAAATATAAATGTCTAATTTGTAATTTGGTCAGTCACAAAGGAAGTAGCTCAGTATAATCTATTACATTCATTTTTGTGTTATACCATGTATCTATGCAATAATAATTGTTTTACATGGTGATATATGTCAAATGGAAGAAGCCACTTTGAATACTGTTAACATTTATCATTTTATCTCATATTTCATTCTGTTTGCTTGAGAAATGTATTTCAACTCAATTTTGCCACATAAATCAATTCAATGACATTAATGTTTTTAGGATAAGCCATTAGCCAGTTAAGATGCTGTGGCTGAGTGAGATAGAACGTCCTCGAAAACATTTTGGAAAAGCTGGTCAGTGGCGCCTGCCAGCTTGTTTCTGAAGAGATGGTCAGTTTGATTTGAAGGAGATTTACAAGGGACGTGGGAAAAAAAGAAAAAGAAAATCTGTTCATTTGGCTACAATTTGCTGTAATGTGATTGATAATGAATTCCCAATTTGTGTGGAGGTGATGCAGCCGAAATGTAACTGACACTAAAGTCAGTTTCTGGGTTGACAGGCAGTATCATGATGTTTAGCCATAAGCTTCATGGCAACAACTCTAACATGCATGTTCTTCATTTTCACCTAACACACATGCCGAATTCAATACAGCTGCTCTGCTGCGGCTATTGCATATAAACCTGCACTGCTCATACATAACACACACACACGCACACACACACTACATGCATGCACACACATGTACACCTCATATCTATTCTCTCCAGTGCTGCTGTTTGTTGTACAACCCCCTCCTCATCCTCCCTTCCCTAGTCACAGCTCACTGTCAACAGCGCAGGATTAGGAGCATTTGACTGGCCTGTTGCTAAGCAACAGTAACCATAGCAACCAATTCATTATGAAGACAGGGATGGGACAGGGAAAATGCATCAGGGAATGGGTTGATGGGTAAATGTTATACTGTAATTATTATTGTGTATTTTTTGTCTTATGTGCACTTGTGCCTTGAGACTGTCCTACTTTGCCATTTGTTTTGTGCTTGTGATGATACTGTGAATAAAGCTTGGAGGGGCATGAGAACTGATCAGACAGCAGTGGACATAAAGATGTATGATTAGAAAAAACAGAAATTTCTCAATTTCTAAGACACTGTACATGCACACAAAATGAAGACTGGAGTTTTCAGGAAGTTTCCATGGAGCCATCTGCTCACAGGTCAGTATATACACCCACATGAAAACCTCTGGATATCCCCAAGTTCTTAGTTTTAAGGCCAAAAGAAATTTTTACTCGATAATATCCTTACACCTTCTTCTACCATCCACATCTAATAATGTCTTATAGTGTGTTGTACATGAGTCGCGTGGTCCTCCATTTGATGAGGTTTAGTGTATAGGGCACCTGTTTCAACAAGCTTATCTGCCAAGTATTGTTGTTGTATTTGTGTCCGTGAACTTGTAGTAGGCCGTCTTGCAACTTGGAGTCAACAATAGATGACTCAGAAATAAGTGCATGTGATGAATCACCACTGGTCCTGAAAGTTGAAAAAGATCCGACAGTAACTGTGTTATGTGCTGGATGGCTCTGTTATTGATAGTCTTTTCTTTTTATTTGGAATGAACAACCCTAATCTGCTGAAAGTATTTGGATCTCTGAAACCATAAGAACAAAAGTTGCTACATTTTGCAGCTAGATTAGAAATCCCACCCACCACCAGTCTCAGGCAATGGAAATTATATCAACCAATTATGCCAGATGGTGGTGCTATAATAACATACTTATATTTTGGTCCATAATTCCTTAATTGCAAATACTAGCAATAAAATTATTTTTTCCCTGGTTCTAGACACATCTATCTCTAATGGATTTTTGGAAGATTGGATGAGCCAATGAGCTAAAAGAAATCCAAATAAATCAAGTCAAATATCCATATAAAAAAACTGCACTGTGTGACTAGGAGATCATCTGCTATTTTGAATTTTCTCCACAACAGTTTCTTCACTACTCCTCCTACAAATTTTGAGCAAGTGACATCAAATTTGGTACACAGCATATCTGGACCAAGCTGGGGAAAAGTAAATTTTTCTATTTTTGATATGCAATACTGTTTCCCTGAATTTTTGCTTTTAAAAATTTGAAAGGGAGGCTAATTAACTCATGACTGCATTAAGATATCACGCTGAAATTTAATACACCCATTCAAGGGTGTTAACAATAGTAATGTATACAACCATGTTGTGTTTTGTCATTAGGGGGCGCTACAAATGTGAAAAGAGTATATTACGTAACAGGTAAATGGACATACACGCTCTAGGTTCATGTCTCAATCAATGCACAAAATTTGGTTGTAACTGATTATAGTGGGCATGGCTTTTTACAACAATTCTTGTTCCACAGAAAATCATTAAAATTATACCGTAGGTCCTACAGAGCTTATTTTTTTCAGCCTATTCACTGAAATGTAAGAAAAATTTGCTACACTGCAGCCGATGACCAATTAGTACTTCATCATTCCAGATTTTTCAAAATATGCTAAATCGATCAACATCTGTATCTCCAAAATTGCTTGTTCGCATTCTACCGAAACTGACTCAGGCATTCTGCAGATGGCAGATCTTATGTGTTTCAAATGCTGTTCAGATCAGTCAAACGGTGAGTCAGCAGTCACACTCAGTGTCTTTACTGTATTTTGTACTGTAAGAACCACATTCTCTGTTTCACCAAATGTCACCAAAATATTTGACGATACTCCAAAAACCAGCAGAATGATGTGTGTTGTCTTCTCTGAATTTTATCACCAACAGCTTTTGGGTTGCGAATGTTTTAAGTTTAATCCAACAAAAATGCCACATGTGATGTCATTGCATCAGGCTGTAATAAGGCAGATGAAAAAGCCAAGTGTCCCAGCAGCAGCAGTCACTAAGTCACCTCCTATGGGGAGACACAGGTCCAGAGTTCGATTTTCCAGGTGACCAACAGAAAACCTTATGCATGTGGCATGTTTTTAGCCGCTTCTGGATTTTATCTTAATTCCAGACTATAACTAAAAAAAATATACAACAATAACTATGAATATGACTATATTTGTCTATTCAACTGTCTTACTTTCTCTTTCTCTCTCCTCCCCTCTCTCCCTCCTGCTCTACCTCTTGCTGGCTTCCTCCTCTCTCTCTGCCTTAATTGGTAGGACAGAGGTAGCCAGTCTTCACGTGGAGCGGACAGCTGTTACTTGTTCCCCAGCATATAAGCCCTGCTCCACACTCATTTTCCGCCTCACTGTTGAGAATGCTCCTTTCAACCAGCCACTGCTTCATTTGTTAGTCTGTTGCCTATATGTTTCCTTGCATCATTTTTGTTGCTTGACTTATCCTGTGCCTCTATTTTCCAGTTTCAGTGTGCAAAGAGCCAGCACTGTTTGTCTACCTGTACCCTCTTCATCTTCTGCCTCAGTTAACCTTAATCTTCTGTCTGTGCTGTAGAACAACTGACCATCAGCCTGCAGGCCACACCTGCCTGCTGGCTGCATACGCTCAGCGGGCTTGCAGGTTAACCTCGCTTGATCAGTGGCCTCCTAACTTAATTATGAGACTTCAGTGTTGGTGGTCTAAATTTCTAACTTGTTGTATATGTTTAAAAAATAAATAAATAATAATAATAAAAAAAAAAAAAACGTGGGCGTGGCTTATTTCAGCCTACAACATATTAAAATTACGCCATAGGCTCTGGAAAGCTGATTTTTTTTTTTTTTTCAGAACCCTCTGAAGTGAAAACTGTGGCTCCCTGCAACCTATAGTCAATTCAGATGTCTATCACTCTAGGTTTTTCAAAATACACCAAATCAGTTAATGTCTAAATTTCTAAAAGTCTGTCTAAGGCTACCAAAATTTACACTGATTGTTTAGATGTTACATATGACATGTTTCAAATATGTCCAAATGGGGTGCCAAATGGGGAGGCCACAGTGATATTGAACATCTTACTGTTCTTTATAGAAAACATTTTATATATTGCTTTTTTTTTTTTTTTTTTTATCAAACTCCACAAAAGCATTTGATAATACACCAGAAACCAACAGAATGATGTGTGATTTTTCAGAATTTTATCACCAACATTTTGACTGCTGGAAACGTTTGAAGTCTGGCACATGTGATATCACTGTCTCGAGTTCTAAGAAGGTGTGAAGAAAAACCGTGTCTGCCCTGTGGTGCAGGCAGCAGTCACCTTCTGTGGGTATACAAAGGTCTTGGGTTTGGATCCCCAGGAGGCCAAGTCCTGTTTGCCAACAATTTGGCAGTTTATATATCTGGCAATTTTTAAAGTTCTTCGGAAGGTCACTGGAAGTCAGAGACCGCCTTTTGTGGTTGGACACATTTCCAATTGCACTATATTCTTTATTTTATGTTTTATCTAACTGTAACTTAGCTTTGTTCTATGATTATAAAGAATAAAGCATAGTTAGTGACCCCTGAAGAAAACTTGGAAGGTAATAAATATCTTTAGTGGCAGACTCATGTTGTATTTATAAGGGGAAAGGATTGAAAACCCGCTAGCTGATATGATGGCAGCGATATGAGGTTGAAAATGCCCCAGAATAGTTTTGCTGTAAAGCATAACTTGTAGTAAAGGCCATTACATGGCACCTGTCCATGTTATCAAAGTATTCTTCTGAGGGAACCATGACTGAGCAAGCATCATGAAAAACTAACAGACTTATTCAACATTTATGTGGCCTGGTTGCATTGGAGGTTTTAAAAAAAAAAACATTTTCTCTGCATAGGTAATGCCTGCTTCCTAATGTTTGCTAGTTGCATAGCTATTGTGATGGGACGTGCCCACAGTGAAGGCGACACACTCAACCCTGTTACATTTAGATTAGATAGATAATAAATGTAACAATTGCTATTACGCTAGTCTAGTTACATTTGTGTCCGGATACACCAAATCGGAGCTCATCTGTGTCCACATATGTGTGTTCAGACTTTGACACTTCAATGCAACCTATCTGATTAGATGTATTTCTGCACAGATATATTCCACTATATATTTTGTCCAGATTGTGCCTACATGCTGTCCACACCTCACTGAGATCTGAACTCAATGCAAGCCAGGCCTCCTCCACATATGGTCTGGCTGATCGGATCCTAATGTGAGCAAGATACGATTTCGGAGTGCACAGATTTCACAGTTAATGCACCCTGGCCTCTGTTCCGTCGTCAAGCAGAACAGTTACCATGTCTGCATTGCACCACTGCACAGTTTCATTTTCAGTCATGTTGGACTGTTCAGTTTAAGACAGGAAGTACCTGAGATAAACTACAGTGAAGGCAGCAGTGGCACAGCGGGTCAGCAACACAAAGCCATACATGTGGTTGACCCCACTGATAACAAAAAGTGTCGTAAATACGGCACAAATCAGTGAAGATCTGCATCATTAAGCCATCAGATCAGCGCCATTCCACCGCGCCGATCACATGATTAGTCAACTGTGCTGAGAAAAGTGTGCAAGGCATGGTTTGTAATCATTCTTCTCCAAACCATGCCCAGGTGGAACTGAAACTGAACAGACTGTTCCCTATTCAACCAAACTGTGGAAAAGAGAACTTGGATTTTTTTGTATTTGTGTATTTGTATTTGTGTATTATGCTGCCTAGTTGATGGTGCTGTAGATTTTTAAAGAGGTCTTGATGTCCAGCGTGTCACTCTGTGTAGATTGGTGCATTTTTCTTTTGGCATCTAGATCAGTGTTCATCTGGGATTATGCCATAAAGCATTGTAACCACAGATCCAGTATATTAGTATACTTTGTTCCAAATAAAGAAAGCTGTGTCCAACATCCAAAAAACACACTGCTAGGTCAGGTGTTGGACAGCAAGACTACTTGAGTAAAAAAAGTTTAAAAAGTATCTACAAACTGAATTCTAAAATTATCTTGTAGGCTTCATAGCAGCGCAAATGACCCATCAGGACACCCAGATGTTAACAATTTTTTTACAATTTTTTTCAGTGCACAGAAATGACTCTTTGGCTGCCATTAGTTAATTACTTTATTTCTCACGTCACACACACACTCTGGTGGAATGGTATGCTGCGCCCTTATGGCCTTTCTTCATGAACAGTATGGCTACACTAGCATGTATGTGAATGTGGCTAAAAGGCTCATCTGCTTTACCCATGTAAGAACTGCACCTTGTGGATTCCAGTTCTCTGCATGTAAGTATGGCATTCTAATAAGCTAATCATTTGTCACTGAACAATCATCATTGTACTATATTGACAATTACAGCTATTTCTCTGGGTTATTTTTGCACACACACACACACACACACACACACACACACACACACACACACACACACACACACACACACACACACACACACACACACACACATACAGGTGCAAAGTAATATATGCAACAACTATGACTAACTATGATTAACATCAACCCACCTACAGAATAATTTGTACCTGCTCATCTCAAACAGTCCAGAAAGGTCCAGAAAGGCAAGTTGAAAAGAATTATTTGTTAAAGTGCCTCAGCTACATAAGATAAGGTGTTCAGGGAGATGAGGTAGATATAGGCCACAGTCCGGCCACTGAGCATCAGGGCTAACCTTAATGTGCCAACTGGCTCTTGAGCAATTTGATTCACAAAATCCTGGCTGGAATGCCAGGATCCCTGTCTCCTTGTGTACCCACTGGTGCGTTCAGATGGTTTATTAGTTCAGCTTCATCTTTAAGCCACACATAATGTTTCAACCCTATTCCCAACTGTTTACTTTACACCTGCAGAGATGATAAACGATTGGTTTTGCTATGGGGAAAAAAACTTTCATAGATAAGAGTGGGGGTGATCCAATCTGAGTTGTTCTGTTGTTCTTGGATTTATAGCCACCATTATTTTACCAATATAATGTTATATCAGAAGAGGCGAGGGCAAGCAAAGGGTTTTAATCAGACAGATGGAGCTTTGCTCTCTTTAGAGAGCAATAGCGTCAGACGTAGACTTTGTCACCACAACTCTACAACCGCAAGCCTCAAAAGTGGAGGTTTTAAGCAAGAGAGCTCTACAGCAATGTTAGCCATAAAACCTCTGTAAACTTTCTGTTGCAGTGCTAGTAGGAGTCATAGCTCTTTCAACTCCAATACGTGAGATATTTTAATTTTGCTGGACAGTTGGTTGGTCTTACCAGAGTCCAGATAACCTCATTATGCTGCAAGGTGAACTGAAGCCCTGCTGGAATGGATTACTGTAGAGAATGCAGACCCTAAAAGCTCCCCTTAAGATCCCCTTAAGTAAACCAATCAAATCAACAGTCCTTTAGAAAATAAGTAAAGAAAGTGTTTTGTTTTTTTTTAGTAAAAATATTATTCACTGCAGAAATGACCAGCGTAAAAAGGACTTACACCACAGATAAAATATGCAAACTCTTCCAATAGATATTTTACAGATTCGAATCCATAACAGCTTTACCAACTACAGCAACACCCCTACTTCATTGCTGACGTCACTAGACAACTGTTAAGAGTTGGGTGGCTGCTCTAATTGTAAAGGGTGTACTTTTGATCCCATCCTCTTTTCTCCTCCCCTATCTAGGAAGCACAGGAGTTGGTTTTTCCATCACCTGTGAACTCCCATTGCTACACTGTGCCTTCACTATCTGCTAATTCTCACAGGTACAGTCTCACACCTTACTCTGTGAACTCAATTAGCACCATACTGCATTCTTCTCCTCAGAGTTTATTTTTACCCTACAAAAACTAATTGATTTCATGTTCTAACTTGGCACAATGCACATTCTGTGTTCTTTTTTAACACATGCACTATCAGGTTAGTGCAGCTACCAAACATCACAAAGTTTTCTAGAAGCACCTAGGAGACCATAAGTTATTTATTGTGGAGACATTTTGTGAAGACATTTGGGTGGATATGACTATTGGAAAGATCTTTTGGGAGAAAATGTGATCATGCCTTAAGAAATTAAAAACAGCTGACCACTCCTTGCTGGCCTTGACCAAAAAAGTAAAATATTATCTATTGTTGGCCTCCAGCTATCAAAAAGACAGTTAAACAAGCATTAGAAGTACCCCGCCGTTCCAAAACACTGAGATAAGAGAATGGATAAGCTATGGATAGGAAATTGCTCAAATTCCACAAGCATAAATTGGAGATAACAAGGGCTGACCTCTCCTTTCATTCAGTCGGATTTAAAACGGCTTGGTTTGTTAATACAATAAAGCTAGAGTGAATACTCATTTCTACAAAATTCTATCACTCCACTCTCGCTCCCAGCCAAATAACCCTGGATAAGCACCTCGAAATTTGGATGAGGCCCTCAAATTTCTCAAACGGATTTAGTGGAAATTTGATTAGAAAATATTAAACAGACCTCAACACATCATACAGTTAAAATGAAAGGATGAAAAGGATACAAAGTAAGCCTAGGCTTCGGGCTATCAGACAATCTGGCTTCACATTTCTTGCCTTCTCCAATTCTTTCTTTTAGAAACATCCATCTACATCTGTCTTGTTTGTGCAGGCATATCTCCTCTCTGACTTAATGAATTCAGCAGCATGGGGTGTTCGTGGTTAGCGAGTCCATCCCGTTACCTAAAGATAGCAGGTTTGATCTCTTGACCAGCCGGTGTCTCCAACAGAGAGTTGTGTGTCCCCTCAATGTGACCTTGAGCAGGATACTATCACTCATTGTAAGTGAGAATACAAGCTAAATGCATAATACATGTTGTGATAGCTGACAAACTTTAAAATTAAATACGTAAGTACACAAACTCCGCCATGTAGTTTTCGATGTAGCCTACTAGATCTACTAACCTAAAAATGAGTTAAAGATAATACTTTTATCTGTTAATTTCTTCAGTTACAAATTAATACACAAAGCCTGTCCTCTGTTGTTTTAGAGAATGCTCTTATATCAAATTAAAGTGAAAAAACACAGTTTATTTCATATTATTTTTTTGTGATGTAGGACCTAAACAAATCCAGGGCTTAAAGCAAGAAACATTTCTGAGTCTGAGAAGCTGTCCAGGAGTATTTTGTGAATCTAAATGTTGCACACTTGGATGTAATAAATGGACTTCCAGGCGTGCATGGAATTTTTTTACGTTTCTTTACTTTCAACACACTGGAAAACACACAGACACACGCACATCAGCAACTTTGCTGCTAGCCGCAGGCTCTCTATACACTGAATAGCGCACTTGCACTCAACATTCACCCCGCAAAATACAAACATATTCCCCATATTCTGCACATTCACTCGTATTTTAGTCGGACAGCTATATTTCCTTAAACACATTATACACACATTATACATCTGCGTCGCTGTTTTCATACACTTTTATGCCACTTTAGCTTACCTGGAAAACACACAGACACACGCACATCAGCAACTTTGCTGCTAGCCGCAGGCTCTCTATACACTGAATAGGGAGCAGCCGCCCGCACCTTCTTAAAGGACCCCTAAGGACACCTGGCTGCCCAAAGTGCCTGTGTGAGCTTTGCTCATTGTAACCGTGCATTAATCAACTAAAATACTACTTTGACATGGCAGATGACAGAATATCAACCCACAAAATAATAAACTCAAATAATAAAAATAATGAAAAATAATACAGGGTGATGGGGGGGGTGCTCAGTCTCTCTTAAAATATGTCATGTGTCCCACACTCTCCCCTCCAAAATGAATGTCGTCCCGACATTATAGATTTCCCAAAGTCTTATGTCTTTAACCGGTGAGTCGTAGAGGTAGGTTATACGGGAGTCAGTCTTTAGAGATACTCTCTGTACAGCAACAGTCTTTGACATGACACGTATCTCCCTCTTCACGTCATGTGTCAGCAATAGATACCACTGGCCAGGTGATATCTGAAGTGCTACTCCGCTACTTATGCGGGCTATGCATCTCATACTGAAGGGTTTTGATCCTGCTTCTACCCCACAACCCATTACACAGACCCACATGTACTACTGTATGCCTCACACATATTCCAGTATCTTTCTAGGTGTTAGTAGTCTGAACTCTGGTACTTTACTTTTTAACAAAGATAAATCACTGCATGAATTTTCCAGTTTAACTGTAACCTTAAATGCTGCTATGAACTCTTTTTTAGCTTGTCACAACAATAAATTCAACATGTGACTATGAACTTGTGTCTTTAGCTTTGAACTGTAGCTATCACTTGTGTCTGTGTGTGACTGATGGCTGACCTAGTATGTCATAGGTGAGTGTCTCTGGGGGATTTCTTTTTCTAAAAGGATACTTTCTCATGGGAGGTGACAGCGGCTCAGGGTCCCCCTCATCTGGTTCATCAGATGACGTCTCCTGCTCAGAGTTTGGCTCGCCTGCTTCATCAGATGACGCCTCGGGCTCTGCATCTGCCGTGTCTCTGCTCTCCACCTCTAGCTCCATCCTGCCTTCATCATCCTCCTCTGGACACTCCTCTTTGTCACCATCTTGCTCCACTTCTTTAACAGCTGCTTGTGGCTGGAATTCCTCCGCCTCCACTCTCAGCTGGCTCCTGGCCTGGTCGAATGGCTCTGCTGGTCGCGTGGCAATGGCCCTCCAGTTACTTTCATCCTCCGAACTACTCTCCAGGTCTCGCTCCTTCTGTTTTGGATGTCTTTTCTTTTTCATATCTGTAACTGGGTTTCTCTTTCTCAGTTTCTTTTTCTCCTGCTTGTCTTCTTCCATAGGCAAGAAGTCGCATGGCAGTAGCAGGTTTCTGTGCAGAACTCGGGTCCTTCCTGGGCCTGTCTCAGGTTGTACTTCATAAACAGGGCTGTCCTGGTGCTTCCTCTTGGTCACCACATGGACTTGCTCCTCCCAGTAAGATCTGAGCTTTCCTGGTCCTCCTTTGTCTCTGAAGTTCCGCACCAATACTCTGCACCCTGGCTGTAGTTCTGCTCCGTATGTTTTCCGGTCATACTGTTTCTTGGCTCTATTTTGCCCCTTTTGTACGGTCTCTGATGCCAGCCTGTATGCCTCCTGCATCCTCTTTCTCCACTTGCTGGCATAGTCCTTCTGAGATGCGCTCTGGTCACATGGAGTCAGCCCAAACATTATGTCGACAGGGAGCTGGGGGTTTCTACCATAGAGAAGGTAATATGGGGCATAACCTGTCGCCTCGCTGCGCGTACAGTTATATGCATGTACAACCTTGGCCAAGGAACTCTTCCAATCTGATTTCGCTTCTGCAGTCAGGTTTCTAAGCATGGAAAGGAGTGTTCGATTGAACCTCTCTGCTTGACCATTTCCAGCTGCATGGTAGGGTGTTGTGCGTGAGCCTTGGATTCCACTGTATTCTTCCAGCTTTGAAAACAGCCTGTTTTCAAACTCTTTGCCCTGATCGTGATGCAACTTGGCCGGAAATCCAAACTTGAGCACAAAATCTCCAAAGATCTTTTCAGCGGCAGTTTTTGCTGACTTGTTGGTACATGCATAGGCCTGGGCGAAGCGCGTGAAGTGGTCTATCACAACCAAGATGTACTCATATCCTCCTTTACAGCTTTCCAGATGCAGGAAATCTATTGAGACCATCTCAAAGGGGTATGTGGTCACTATATTAACCAGTGGTGCTCTAGTGGGCTTGTTTGGACGCTTCCGTTTCAGGCAGCTACACACCTTGGTCACATAATGGTCGACATCTCTCTGCATATGAGGCCAATAGAATCGATCACGGATCAAGCTGAGTGTCCGCTCCACTCCGAGGTGCCCCATTTCCTCATGCAGCTCCCGGTAGATCAGCTGGTGGAATGTTTTAGGTAGCACCAACTGAGCTCGAGCCACTGACTTTCTATACAGGATACCATCCTCGTTGACAAACAGCTTGTTTCTCTCCCTTACAAGAACAGAGATGTCATCACGCCGGTCTCTTCCTCCCAGACGAGGCCACTGTCCTGTCATGACGTACTCTCTCACCTTGCCAATGACTGGATCATCAACTTGTGCTTTCTTAAGGGTCTCCATGGAGATTTCTGCCACTGGGGGTGCTACTCGTTCCTGCGCTACATCAGTACATGCTGCAGTGATAGTGGCTGGACACATCCAGGGCTCATGTTCGAGGGACTCAAGTTGGAGTGCCTGTGTGACAGTTGTTATCACTTCTGGCTCCATTCCATCTGAGCATGTGCGCATGTACTGCTCCATGTCAAGCGGCATTCGTGACAAGCCATCTGCATCTCCATTCACTTTCCCGGGCCGATACTTGATTGAGAACTTAAAGTCCGCCAACTCAGCAATCCACCGGTGTGTTGTGGCGTTCAGCTTCGCTGTGGTCAAGACGTAAGTCAGAGGGTTATTGTCAGTGTACACCGTGAATGAAGGTGCATAGTACAAATACTCACGAAACCTTTCACAGATTGCCCACTTCATTGCTAAAAACTCTAATTTGCCAGAATGGAGGTGGTAATTCTTTTCTGGAGCAGTTAGTGTTCTCGACCCATAACCGATGACAACCAGCTTGCCTTGTTGTCTCTGGTACAGAACTGCACCCAGCCCCTCCTGAGAGGCATCACAGTGCAACACAAACGGCTTCTCAAAGTCGGGGTAACCTAGGAGTGGTGGACGTAACAGGTACTCTAGAAGCTGGCAGAGCACTTCCTGGTGTTGTCCTGTCCAGGTGATTGGCTGGCTAGAGGATAGCTGATCTGACCTTTTGTGTTTCCCCTTGCTCTTCCTTGCACTTGATACTTGGGCCTTGCTCCCTGGAGTTTTCTCAGTGGTTAACAGACTGTACAGTGGCTTGGCAGTGCGTGAGAAGTTTGGAATGTATGGGCGGTAGTATGACAGGAACCCTAACATTTTCCTCAAGTCTCCCACAGTCTCAGGTTTGCGGTCTTTGAGTGCTTGTACTGGTGCTATCTCAGCAGGATCCATGCAGTAGCCGTCTTTGGATACAATCTTCCCCAGGAATTTCACTTTGTCTTTAAACACTTCACATTTTTTTGCTGTCAGTTTTACTCCATGTGTTTGATAGCGACGTAACACCTCTCTCATATCACGTAGATGGTCCTCAAACGTCCTGCTGTGGACAAGATTGTCATCCAGATAAGGCTGAGATGTCTCATCTCGCAACCCTGCAAGGCATTCCTCCATACTGCGCTGAAATTCTGCTGGAGCCGAGGACAGGCCGAAAGGGATCCGCACCCACTCATATAAACCCCAAGGTGTTATGAAGGCTGTGAGTGGTCTGCTACTCTCCTCCAGGAAACCCTGATGATACGCCTTGCCCTGGTCCAGTACAGAAAACCACACACTTCCACTCAGGCTGTTCAGCATATCCTGCACTCGGGGGATGGGGTGGCGGTCAGGGATGGATTTTTGATTCAGTTCACGATAATCCACACATAAACGCAAACTCCCATCCTTCTTGCGCACGCAGACTATTGGTGATGAGTATGGGGACCGGGATTTTTGAATCCATCCTCTGTTCAGCAGGTCCTCCAAATACTCCTTCACCTCCTTGTGGAGCGGCTTGGGTACTGAGGTGTAGGTGCGTCTTACTGGAGTTGTGTCACTTAGCCTGATTTTCAACTGTAAAGATGGAATGCATCCCACATCATTCTCATCTTTTGAAAATGCTGCACATTCTTCTCTGAGCATCTGCCTCACCTTTTGCTGCTGGTCTGGAGTCAGATGATTAACTGACACTGGAGGGTCCCATGAATCATGTGTGCACGTGTCCAACTGTCTGTGTTCCTCTTTGTGCTTTTCAGGGGTGCTGGCTATGTCGGCTGTGGGTTCACCCTCAGTGGATGTTTTGGTGGTGTTTTCACTAATACTAGCTGGTCTTACATCCACTGGATAAATAGCCTTCACTTGCTGGAGCTGTCCCAGCACTGTGCGAGGGGTGAGAGTAATGTCATGGTTGCTATCATTAGTGACCGGAATAGTCACCCGAGACCAGTTTCCCTTCTGCAGGCATATGGCGGTTTCCTGAATATTCAATCCCTCTGGCCATTTTGGAACGTCCTCCGGTTCAAAAAGGACTTCCTGTTTTGTGGAAAGGGGACCTGTCCTCACATTGCACTTAACCTCCTTGGTCTGCCCTGCAGGGATTATTGTCTTTAATCTTCCTACTTTTACCACACCCTCTTTGTCATTCTGGTCACAGCTCTGCACTATGTGAATCAGCACATTTGCTTTTTTACAGTCAATAGAGAAAGCGTCTCTTACCACAGCAGGTGTAACCTCTGGGTGCTGTTCCATTCCATTCATCACCAGATGCTCAATCACATTGTAGCCAATAATTGGTGGCTCTGCTACACCTGGCTCATTGGAGACCAGCACTGGTACTGTTAGCTCTGGCTGTGGGCTTCTTTTTGATCCAAGCTTGAACTTTAGCTCGACCCAGCCAGCAAAAGGTATGACTGTCTGGTTTGCTGCTCGGCCAACAAGTGTCTCATCCTCACTCAGGAGTTCATCCAAGCTCCGTAACCGGATGTGTGGGAAACAGGACTTTCTCCAGCTTTCATTAATGATTGTGACCTGTGAACCTGTATCCCACAATGCTTGTGTTGCTACTCCCTCAAAAAAACAATCCACCATGCACTTCTTACCGATGAGGGCTTTCAGCTTGGCTTGGCGACGTAAAGAGAGATGACTGGCATAGGTAACACCCACAATCTGTTCAGCCTTCTCACTTTTCTCTAACTCCGCCTCCAGCTGCCTGATTCTCTCACACAGAAGCTCATGCACCTTGTCATCTGGTTCAGCTTGGCTTGAGGCTGATGATTTTGGGGGTGCAACAGCCTGAATTGTCACCTTCATGCCCTCAGGTTTCCCAGCCAGCTTCCTTTGTCCTCTGCAGCCCCTTGAGAAGTGCCCAGACAGTCCACATTTAAAACAATGTTCACACTGGTCACCTGTTCCCTGCTCCTGGCACACTTTGCATCCTCTCTTAACACTCGTTCTCACTTGGTGGGTGGGGCCTGGAGAGTTAGCAATGCTTTTCCTTATCTCAGCCATTTCTTCACTCAACAACCTGACGGTTTCATAAAGGTTGGAGTCTCTTGAACTGGTGACAGCAGGTGTTTTACGACTCTTAGGCTTCACAACTTCAGCTGACTGTTCTTGAACACCCACCCTGGCTTCGGCTGTACACTGATTCTGCTGACTGGTCTGCATTTCTGTCTGCATTTCATTTACTTTAGGGACTCTGCTGCTTGCGTTTTTTCTTTGTTTGGATTGTCTTTCTGATTCAACACTAGCTGCTTCATTCATTCTGTCGATGAGTACTTCATCTGTCACTCTCTGATCATCAAGGTAAGGCTTTAGCTGAAACTTAATATGATCACTTAACAGCCCAGTACCCACTGACCTCAAGAATTTCTTCTGGATGAGCTCGGGACTGTACTGTTCATCGGATCCCACTTCTCTTGAAGCAAGCAACAGCCTCTCTTTTAACTCAATTGCTCTGAAGAGGAAGTTTTGAGGGGACTCACGACTGTCTTGTGTGATGTTTACTAGTTTGTGATACAGGTCTGTAGAACTGTCCTCTTTGAAATGGCCCTTTAATATGGTCTTCAACTGGGAAAGGGTCAGGTCACTTTTAATCTCCAGCATATCACGAATACTCAAACCTGGACTGATTGACTTGATCACAGCTTCCACCACTTCAGCCTCACTGTGTCCTTTATTTAAGCCTCTCTCAATCTGATGCATCAGGTTTGTATAGGAGAGTCTGTCTTTTTGTCCCTTCTCCCCAATTTGACCACAGATCTTGAATTCTCTCCTTATTGTTACTTCCGGGAGCCGATTCACTGCTGTAGGCATCACATTCTGTGGGGTTGAGGCTTGGCTTAACGATGCCTTGTTCACTTTTTCACTCAGCCGCCTCACTTCATCCTGCAGAGCTTGGCTATTTAGCTGGAGCTGTGAATATTTTTCTGCTAAGCTACTTTCTTCAGCTGTGTTTTCGCTGGTTGGTGCTGTGCTTTCTGTATTTACTTCATTGTCCTTATTTTCTGTAATTTGCTCCACTCGTTTCAATACTGTCATCAGATGATGCATTGCAACATCCTGTTCCTCATCATTAATCACACTGTCCATAGATTCTGTGATTTTTCTGATTAACGCTCGCCTTGTGATGACATTTCCACTCGGGATTTTAGCTTCAGCACATACCACTTTGAGCTGGTCCAGTTGCAACAGCCATAGTCTCTCAGACACAGTCTCTGCCAACTCCTCCAGATCCATTGTGTTTGATGCGTCCGCGCCTCCGATGCTGCGCGCACTCGCTGTCAATCAAAGGTAATCCCGATTTACGTCTTTTTCACACTGACCGCGACGTTAATCATCCCAGCGGTGCCTCCAATTTTTGTTGCACACTTGGATGTAATAAATGGACTTCCAGGCGTGCATGGAATTTTTTTACGTTTCTTTACTTTCAACACACTGGAAAACACACAGACACACGCACATCAGCAACTTTGCTGCTAGCCGCAGGCTCTCTATACACTGAATAGCGCACTTGCACTCAACATTCACCCCGCAAAATACAAACATATTCCCCATATTCTGCACATTCACTCGTATTTTAGTCGGACAGCTATATTTCCTTAAACACATTATACACACATTATACATCTGCGTCGCTGTTTTCATACACTTTTATGCCACTTTAGCTTACCTGGAAAACACACAGACACACGCACATCAGCAACTTTGCTGCTAGCCGCAGGCTCTCTATACACTGAATAGGGAGCAGCCGCCCGCACCTTCTTAAAGGACCCCTAAGGACACCTGGCTGCCCAAAGTGCCTGTGTGAGCTTTGCTCATTGTAACCGTGCATTAATCAACTAAAATACTACTTTGACATGGCAGATGACAGAATATCAACCCACAAAATAATAAACTCAAATAATAAAAATAATGAAAAATAATACAGGGTGATGGGGGGGGTGCTCAGTCTCTCTTAAAATATGTCATGTGTCCCACATAAAACAGCTCTTTGCGTGAAATCGGGCATGCAGCCTGGAAGGTCTGTAATGCCTGCATCCCTGTAACCAAGGTTGTTGTAGTGCAGACAGCAGGGCATAGAGAGGCAATAACACAGCAGAATCGGGCATGTGTGTTCAGTGCTCAGTGCTTCTCACAGCTGTTAAATTATTTTACACAGATGTCACTAATTGGTAGTACTGACACACTTTACTGACAAAGTTTCGCCAATGTTCTTCAGATTTACATAAACAAGTTGAAATTGAGGAATATTATTGGGATCATTAGAGCTTCATTACCTGGAATCAAAATTAGGGAACGGAAATGAGTTTCAGTGTGGTGTTTTACCTAAAGCAGTAGAATAATAACCTGGACAAAATTACTAACCAGATTCTTAAACTGCTGCAAGTTAATCGAACTAAAATGTACTCCCTGTAAGCGCTGACAAAAGCTGACAAAGAAATGATGGCTACTGGCTATGGCCACTACATCAATCCCATGATTGAAAATATTAACAACAATGTAATGGCAATTGAATTGAATTGATCTGGATTCGATTGAACTAAATTGAATTAACTGAATTGAGTTGAATTTAAATGAACTGACGAAATGCTTCCCTAATCACACACAGCCTAAAATCAAGAGTCTGTCTCATCCACTTCAAACTGCCTTCATGTGTGCATGTGCATGCCTATGTGTGTGTATGCATATGCATGCATATGGATACATGTTTGTAAAAATACACACGTGACAATTGCTTTTTTTTTTTTTTTCTTACCGTTTGGTTGTCCTCATACAGCTTGAGGTCATAGCCGCTTAGCTCGACACAGAAAATGATTGCAGTCACGCCCTCAAAACAGTGGATCCACTTCTTTCTCTCTGAGCGCTGTCCTCCCACATCCACCATCTTGAAGGTGAGCTCCTTGAAGGTGAACTTGTTCTCCACGATGCCGGTGGTCATGTCGCGGGAGCGTAGGATGTCTTCTACAGTGGGGATGTACTCAGGTGCGGAGATGCGGTCCAGGTCGTTCAGGTAGTAGGCAGTGTTGTCCTCTAGGTGGTACTCATTGGATCGTTGGAAGCACTCCTGGACCCCTGAATCAGCCCACAGACGTTTCATGACGCCCAGCAGCTCTGGCGTGATCTCCCCCTTGCTCTCAGCTGGACCCGTGAGGGCAAAGAGCTGCACGGCGTCATAGGCTCGGTCAGCATTGTGGAAGTCGATCTTAAGGGTGGCAAGGGCACGTATGATGCGTGTGAGTGAGTCGATGGCATTGTACAGGATGAGGGGCTTGTACTCCTTGCACGCCTCCAGATTGAAGCCTCCACTGTGGATGATCTTCATCTGTTTGACAATGGTGCTCTTGCCCGAGTTACTGGTACCGAGCAGCAGAAGTTTGATTTCACGCCGCTGCCGCTGACTCTCCGAGCGCAAGTGGCGGTCGATTCGCCGTGAGCGCCGAGCGGCTTCCTTCTCTTCCGAACTCTGACGGCATCCCATGGTCCTCCACCACGTGTTAAGCAAAAAGGAACACGTACTGACGGATGGGAGAGCAAACTACAATACTAATAAAATGGAAGTGGAGCGACCAAGAGGGGAAAGACGGAAAAGCTGGAGAGGATTTTCACTGCAGTGGCAACTTGCTGGGGCAGAGATAGACCAATATTCTCAACAGGCCAATCTAGCACTGAGAAAAGTGAGCCACCTCAGAGAAAGAGTGACTCAGGAGTATTTCATTCTTTTTGTTCAGGGGCAGTCTGTGAGTCCTGTGTGGGCAGAACCCAGACTTGTGGGATGCCCACACGGCGCCTGGCACTGAGGTTGGACTGCCTGCTGAAGCCAAAGGAGCTGGGGTTCATAGCAGGGGGCTCCCCCTGAGGAACGCTCTGGAGGAGGGCTGGGGAAACTTACAGCGTGTGTCAGTGAAGACCGTGTTTGGGGTTGATGCATGTGAATAGCAAAACCCCCTCACTCTCCTCCCACATGGCTCTCGTGGTGCCTCTCCCTGGTTTGGCCACTCCAACCATCCACGTTAGTCCAGTTCCCTGTGCCTGTTTTTCCTGATCTGCTGGATAGGTTCTGCTCTGTTTGCTCTGCGTGGCGATATCTCCGCGACAGCTGAAGGTCTCCAAGTCTGCAAAAACAAAAAGCAGGGGAGCAATGTGAGTAGCAGGCCAGGATGAATAAGAGCAGTGTCATCACTTCTCAAACAGAAGTCACCTACCTGCAGAAATACAGAACTGAGAAAACACACATCTAATACAGCATCTCAAACCGTTTATCAGGTACACTTCCTGTTAAACCACAAAAATTTCACCACGCAACAGTTTTTCTCTGTGGACTCAGGCTGCCTCTTTAGTTTCCTGTTGCTGACAGTCATACAGGCTTTCTCTTCTCATCTGCAGTCCTGTGTTACTACAGACTCTCTGCCAAAGTAGGTCTCACCAGACCACGCCTACCATGTACACACATACACACACACACACAGACACACACAGGCAACCAAACACAAGGTCAAACACATGCATACACAGACCTACCAAAGTAAACTCAGGCATATCCAGAGCCTGGAAGAGGAAACTTATGCAGGATGAATAAGATGAATGTGTTTCCCAGAAACCAACAATGCCCAACCCCATTCACACTCCAACCCACCCCACCCCTATGCCTGCACGCTCCGCTCTGCCATCTTCCTAAGGCTGTTCGGAAAAATGACATCAGGTGAAATGCTTATTTACTATCACAGTGGAAAATAACTGGCCGAAGCCACCAGGTGCCTCTCACGCATTCATACCACTGTTAACGCCACGTCTCTCCCCAGACATTGTGCTGTTATCCTGCAGGTGCGACTCTTGGATCACTCTGGATGAGAAGACAAGTGTTTTTTTTTTAAAGCATTTGGCTCCATTCTACATCTGCTTTGATGCATTAGCTGTTCAGAGGGGACAGCTCTGGATTCTATTGACTTTAGAGACATGAATTGGAATGAAATCATGGTAAATTTAAGGCAAAGACGTCAGTGATAAATAGATGTATTTAGAGATGGGCTGTATGGTACTGGCTGAGTAACAAATGTGAAATCACACTGTGGCCTAGTTTTGTTGTCAAAACTATACTCTGTGGACGTGTCAGAGAGAGTGTGAGAGAGAGGGAGCGAGCGAGAGAGAGAGAGAGAGAGAGAGAGAGAGAGAGAGAGAGAGAGAGAGAGAGAGAGAGAGAGAGAGCATTACTCAGAGCTCAGAGAGTGAGGTCCACTCTTCAAAAGATTGAGAGGACAAACAGAGCAGAACAAAGCCATAACAAAGCATCACAACACAAACAGAGAGGAGTGCATTATTCCCTGGCTGCAGGCACCTGACTACCCTCTCAGCATGGTATAGCCAGCCAAACCAGTTAATGCACATCACTGATTTTGACAGGCCATAAACCACATTAAAACTGTGTGTGAAAGTTTGCTATTACAGCAGCACTTGCAGGTGGTTTTGAGGATTGCCACTTTAGATAATTGCAAAGGAAGGGGTGTGCAGGCAGTGAATTTCTTCAGCGTGCATATTATTACATCAAATAGTTTACTATTACATTGCACAGAGTGAAATTCAGGACTGTTGCTTAACTAAACCCATTGAACAGAGCATAATATACCCCAACTGATAGCCCATGCAGAATATGAATATGAGGTTATACATGTATATTATCAATCGATGTCAGTAGTAATACAGATAGGGCTGGGTATATTGCTATTATATCAATATTGTCATACAATACTAGATATCGTCTGGGATTTTGGATGTTGTAATGTCGTGACCTGCACCCCAGTAGCTCACCTGGCAGCACATGTATCACTTGTCAAGGCTAAGCCCTGATTGCAGCATCATGGATTCAAATCCAAGCCTGAGCCATTTGTTGCATGTCATCCCCTCTCTCTCCCCTGCCTTTTCTGTCTCTCTCTACTGTAACTATCAAATAAAGCAGATATGCTTTATTGATGACATTTCTGATCTTATTAGACTGTCGTAGCTGTGCTGTTATTTGCCTCAATCTGCTTAGGCATCATGTCCACATTACAAATGATGATGAAAAATCTCTGTGCTTAAATATCTTATGAAAGCATCAATAGTCATCCCTACAATATCGTCACTCATTAGCAGCCATCATTCATGTCTTTAAGGATGCATTTCAAAACTTTTTCTGCTCTCATACCTCGTATCTATCCCCATACTTCTAACCTTTTTGTAGTCACTCTATCGCATATTAGTTCTTGTGTAAAGACAAGGTGTGTCCCTTTAAGAGTAACTGAGTGGAGGCAGAGCCATGGGGGCCATGGAGAGAGGCCAGCATCTAGTTGTATCATGAGGGCTGAGGTAATGTGATAGCCATGGTGAGACCAAGCCCTGTCACTCTCCTGCATTCTGTTCACAGCTCCTGCTGCACACGGCACAATAGCTCTCCCTCCATCTCTCCCTTTCTCCCCTGTGCTTATCTCATGTTATTAATTTAACATGCTGCAAATAATTACAATCACGCTTTTTATTAGAAATGAGTGCATGTAGTCACAGCCTGTTACTGTTGTATAATGTTCTATTTCTGTTGTGGTTGCTGAATCCTCAAAATTGCTGTTAAAATTAGGGTCAATCACATTAGATTGAGTGGTAATTGTAATCCATCAGAGACCGAGTAATGCTATGTTACTGGTTAGCTCCGAGACAAAATTAAAATGCATCCCCACAGCCAGGCCTCATCTGCAGATGCAATGCCAGTTTGGACAATCTGTGAATTATGCACACACTGTGAATTGGCAGATTGGTGATCTAATGCAGACGGCAAGTACATGCTCATATATAAATAATGTAGAGCTGGAAGGTGCACTATGCAAAATTGCCAAGGGTTGACTGAAGTGAGGACTGTTAAGTAGGCAGTTTGATTGTTGAGTCTAAATGGTTCTCATTATCTCTGACTGATTGCATGCTTATTCCATATTTTTTTGTCAGTTGAGTCTAAATGGTCCTTAATCAACCCTTGGTAATTTTGCGTAATGTACCTTTTAAGTACCGGTGTGGATGTTTAGCCTTGTATTACCACAGAAGATGAGAAAATGAATTCAAGTATTCAGATATTCAATTATCAAGTGTTATAAAAAATATATTTAAAGTACCAATTTGCAATTTATGTAACAACACACAAAATGACTAAATCAGTATGGTGTGAATTTTGATTTCCACATTAGCAGATGTGGACCATGTGGATAGAGAGCCAGGGAGTTGGAAAAAACTGCGAGCTACGGATTTAAAAGACTGTCACAATTTTATCTTTAAAAAAGTGATAAAATGGGTTTATTGGCAAGTCAACTGGCTCATCTACTTGGATAGGAAGAGGCTGATTGAACATATAACCAGGTGACTGGAGACAATGAATTTTGTGTGGCAGATCAGTGCAACCACTCTTAGGCATAAAGAAATGATTTAATAAATAGTCAATTTATAGTTTATAGTTAGTTGAAAAGGGTACACTACACTCTCAAATGCAAGAGATTTTTCCAACACTGTCTTGGCAAATTATGCTCCTAAACCTAACCTTTACGCAACCGTAACCAAGTAGTTTTGGTGGCTAAAGTAATGAGACTGGCCAAAATGCCGCCTGACATGATATGATATTGAAAACAGTTAAGAGTGAAGTTTAGTTGTATCGGAACGCAATTTTTAGGAGACAATTTACCCACTGATGACAAGTGATGGCTGTCTTTATTTTCAACTCAGAGTGGATTATCCTGCTTATTACTCGGCATTACCTTACAAAAGATCTATGTTGCCCTGCTGATTCACAGCACACTGCAGCAAGGTTTCATGAAATGCATATATTTGGAATGGTAAAGGTACAGTGATGAAGCCACAGCTTGACAACGGCCCTGACTACAGTCTATTCAGAAATAACCAACAGCAGATTGTCTTATTTGAGCATTCAGCATCACATATTCAACATAACTGAATAGTAATTGAATGAAACCACATATGATGACAATAATGAAAGAATGGAAAAAGGCAGGTGATGTTCCGCTGCAGTGGGGTAATGTGTAAGGATGAGCTGGACAGATGCAGGGGACAGGAAAGGCCTGCCAGCGCTCAGGTCTTATGTTTCAGGAATGATGAGGAACAAATGTAGGAGAGGCACATTTTTTAATGAATGAGAAGCAAACCTGTGTGTTGTTAAAAGAGAGGTGAAAGGCACAGGTGGGCTTTTAGCTGTCTTGCAATGGTTTATGAATGAGGCGTGCAAGTGTCAGTGGTTTGGTCGTACAGCTTGTATTTCAAGACAATCAGAATAAACATGCTATGATGTATGTACGCTATGCTCTGGAAGAAGAGCACTACACTCACACACAACATTTTTCAGACTCTTCTTGGGCACTAAAAACCATTTGTCTTCATTTTGGGTCCAGTGAGCAATGATATTTCCTATTTATGAACCACTTAATCAGTATCCATTTACATTTAATCTAATACTTTTGCAAAGAAATGGCCCATCCATCAAAGCTAAGCAGGCCAAGGACTTTTCCTCAGTGTCCCGTGACTTAGGAAAATACTGCTATGCTGATTTTAAACAGCAGTTAGGACTGCATACAAAAATACATGCAAATCAGAAAGGGTTGGTGAAATGAGAGTCTGTCTTGAGTCATGATGACTGTGTGCGGTGGTTCATGTCCGTGCGCCTCATGGGTCAGCCGGCCTACTGTACCTAGTATGTCACCACTTCATCCTCCCCCTGCCACACAACAGGCCTAGCTTACCGTAACAAATGGATTGTTATATAAGTAACGACAAAATGCGCAATGACACTTTTGTCTTATTGATTAATGTTGACATTATGTTAAGAGGCATGCCTGTAGCGTTACATGCAAAACATTCCACGTTCATCGGCATGTTTCATGCCCATAAAAAAAAAAAAATGCATAACATAAACAACAGAGATAATGATTTTTGCTCTGACATTTCAGGAAACCACTTACTTTTATTCAAATAAAAATGTTCTAAAAAAAAAAAAAAAAAAAAAAAAAACTTGTTTCAGAAACATAGGCAAATAGGAAATTTAGTCAATCCAAGAGAGTATTCAGACACACAAAGTCTGTAATGATTTTTTTTTTTTTTTTTAATTTGATCTCAGTCTACAGAAACTATACTTATGCCTTTCACCATGTCCTGTTTCTCTGTGGTATAAATATGAGGCTGCACACCCGGTAAAAATCCCCTTGTCAAGCGTCAATATTGGGAAAGCCAACGAGATGACTGTTGACAAATCAGGTAATGAATGTGAAAAAAATATAGAACCTGTTGAAAACACGACTGTGTACAGTAATAAAGAGGAAGCATGAACACAGTGAGGGCGATGCCGAGGGAGACAAGGAGGAACCCACGGTTTCAGAACTGCACAGTTTGGTGTTATCTTAAGGTTATCAAGTTTCAAAAAAAATAGTCAGACATCACCTCCTTGTCAACAAATTCTTTAGAAGTCTTGCACAAGACAAGTCTTTACTTGGTTCACTGCATTCAAAATGGAAAATGCACAGTTTACAAGTTGACATTGCTTTTCAATTATATATAATCAGTGGTAGCACAGAATGAGGTTGGTAACAATATATATCAGCATCCCTATGGCCGGATTCTACATGACACCTGCACTGAAGAACTCATTGTCCATATCTATAAGAATGCATTTCAAAGCTTTTCCTGCTCTCATCCTCTCCAGACAAAGTGTTCATGAAGAGGGTTGTAGCCACACTATCATGCATGTTTGGCAACAAAAGATGACTTAATCCACAGAAAAGCACCTGATAACCACAGTAAAATGTGCTGGTGGATCACGGATCTCTTGTTAAGGATATTTGAGAAGGATATTTTAAACAGAAAACCTTGCTGAGACTGAGCTTTCGGATGGACGTTTCATCAAGACAATGACCCCAACATACATCGAAATCAACACACAAATAGTCGAAGGAACAGAAGATCTATGTTTTTCACTGGCGGTCTCAGTCTCTGGACTTGTATCCTACTGAAAGTCTGTTGTCTGAACGGAAGATCACAGAGAATAAGCGCAAACTAAAGAATATCAACCATCCTGAAAATTCTTCGCATGAGGGCTTGGCCCAAATCTCTCCAAATAGTGTTTCCTGACCTTGTCAGCCATCACAGGCCTCAGCACTGTTATCTTCTCTGGGGGAGACTTCATCAAATATTCATTTTAAAGTTGCCAATCTATGTTTGTTTTGGAAAAAAAAAAGGACAATTCAATAAAACTATTTGTGTTTTGATAAAGGGAATATTGTGTTAAAATGAAAATGTACAACTCCCCCACAGGTTTTTAGCCCAAAATGTGAATGTGATTTGTTTTTCACAATCATTTGTGCTTATTTTAATGAAGGATGCCAATAATACTTGAGGAATAATACTTGCACACGCCCACCTCCCCCTAAAAATGAACATACATTGCATGCATACACCAAAACTCTCAAGTATCAGCCACGTTTCAAGAATCACAGGTCACTTCCTCTCTCTCTCTCTCTCTCTCTCTCACTCTCTCTCTCTCTAACTTTCTTTTACTCTTGGACTTAAACTTGCTTTAACTCTACCATATGCATTTATAATTTATAAATATAATTTTTACATGCATCAAGGCCTATACTAGAATGCAGCAAACTGATCATAAAAAATGTATAGTATGTTTTTTTGCAACATTGTTTGCCACCCCCACAAGTGAAACAGTGGTTAACTTCCAGAGTAGCACAAAGAAATTCTGATTAATTCTCCAGTCCTTTTTGGTTTTTGGTTGTTGCTGTTTTTTTTTTTTGTTTTTTTTTTTTATAGTATTGAAGGTCATAATTATATGACTACTTGCACTCCTCAAATGAAATGCAAACACTTCATGCTGTGAGAGACTAGGAGGTGTATATTTCAGAAAAAGCAGGCCAGAAAAATAAACCCAATAACGTAAACAGAAAACAGCTTTTTGTGGCTCCTGAGAAAGCAAGATGCTGAGCAGCTGAGCTTAGAAAACCTCCAAGATGGAAACTCACAACATTCAATCAGCAACACTCTGGCCAGAAAACATGTGTCAATCAATAGACATGCCTGCCTTGGGTGGAGGTACGGTCACCATAATGTGGCAAAAGAGACAATTTGCAGCAGACCGAGACGTTTGGTTAATGAGGTAGGCAAGGGAATTTGATCAACGGCTGAACACAGCAGGTGGCTGAAGTTTGAATTGCTAGAGAGCAAAGGAGAGATGGACTGTTTTGATTCCCAAATAAATGCATGCGTAGCAGAAAATTTATCAGATACATGAATACATAAATAAATTACAACAACAGCAACAATAAGAATCATAACAAAAATAAGAATAAGAACAAGAATTTGCTATACAGAGGTTAGGGCCAACTAATCCTGTCTCTGATGACATTATCTACAGGAACTTGGTTCCCATTGCAATGGCCCCATGGCAGACAGAAGGCCACAAATTCAATTACAAATGAAGACGATAATGGCCTCTGATAGGCCACAGAGGTACAGAGGATCATGACTGTTGATTCTCATCTGGCATTATACCACTGATGTCATCTGGACAACTGACTACCGGCCAAGAGTGCTGTAGTTCTGCAACTTTTTGTGATTTGTTTTAAAGCATTGTAGACTGAACTGAACTGAACTGAACTGAATTTACCTATTGAACTGAACTGAATTTAAGTGGGCTTATATTGATTCTAGGGGGCTAAAATGGCATGGAATGAGAATGATTTAATTGCACTGAGCTACACCCACAGTAAGGGTTTGGATGTTTACCCTACACAGTGACATTCAACAGCTCATGTGGATCACTGGAGCACTGGCTGTGTTGATAGTGTCTTTGAGGGTGGGGCTTTATGGTAGTTTGTTGTGGTATAAAAAGCCACCACTTGGGCCAGATGAGGGAGAGTCTTGTCCAATATCTTCCAAAAAAACTCAAAATGAACTAAAAAGATGATGTGGTGAATAGGTTTATTATATCATCTTAATCGGAGTACAATAAACTGAGCTGGTTCTTGGAAAAGCTGCTTCAAGTTTGTTTTATACTGTTCACTGACCCTCCCATCCCAGAGCCAAGACTATGATGCCTCCTTCGTTTTTTAATTATTTATATATTTTTACAGCAAGTACAAGGTTTTTACACCATTAAAACTGTCTGATCAACATGTGTCCTCTACAAATCCTGACTCACATTAAACTATTTGAGTTAAATAATAGTTCGTAAAATTTACGAACTATTATTTAATTTCCCTTAACTAAAATAAATAGTAACAATATTTAATAAATGATTATGTCTTTAGATTACATATCATGAGTACTGTATGGATAATTACACACTTCACAAAACAATAACATTCTAGAGACTGTTTCTGGAAACTGATGTGTTTTAAATATTTTAAAAAGTGTTTTCATACGAGCAGTCTCATGGCTCTGACACATTCCAACAGTGCTGATGATTGCCATAAAGCGATGTCAAATAAGATTTAAACTGTTTTAATGTCTTCCAGTTTACGACTTACATATTCTGAAGAACAGTTTACATTTGAGTTTGATTTATTGTGCTGTGACTGATTACTGACTCCTTTGTCAGCAGCTGAATGCAATGACTCTTTTATTGACTCAAAGAATTTTTGAGTCAATAACAGAGTCATATGCCAACAAAACGCTATAGCTTGTTTGCGCTCATAAAATATTATGTCTCCAAATAAATTTAATTGTATGCTAACAAAAGTAAGAGGCGACACTGACACCAAGGGATTACTTATCTTAAACGAATTATGGGGGAAAGGATGAGTCTAGCTTATGAAGAATTTTATAAAACACAAATCTTGATATTTAGTGCTTTGGAGAAAAAACATTTTACATCGAACACATGAGTTTTCAGTCAATGCAACACCAAGCTAAGGCGCCCTGGCTGTCACATCTGAGAGCCTGATAGGCTTCACATGACTGAAATAAACAACTAATTGTCCATGAGAGGTCAAACTCACATTTAGCTAATCTAGAAATGTGAAGTTAAAGGAATGCTTGGAATAGGTAGTTATAAGAGAGGTGAGATAAGGACACCAGTTATACAGGAAAAGATGTAGGCCCACGTAAGGCTGTTTCCCTTTTCAACTCTCATCTGCCATGACTACAACTTTGTGTCTTGTGTTCTCATTTACTAGAAACCACATAATGCAGACTGCCTGAGACTAATTTAGAGCCAAGTGGAGTCACAGCTAAATCCTAATAGAGATACTGAAAAGAGAATCCAAGAATAATACGTTACCCTGTGGCGAGGTTTCCTGGAACCTCACATCAAGCAGTCATTGCACAATAACAATTTTTGACAATATACTAAAACCACCTACTTTACTTACTGTTGTTGTTTGTCAGTATCATTTTGGCACTCTAAACAGTTGCTGTTCCTTAACTGTATCCAACATGCCTGAAAATCCCCTCAACGTAATGTTGCTAATCTGCCATTTAACCTCACAGTTAACTATGTATTTTAGCCCCCACCGCCTCCCCTCAAGAGGCTTTGCCTTTTGCCAGGGCGCCATTGTAAATAACAATTTGTTCTTAATGACTTGCCTGGTTAAATAAAGGTTCATTTAAAAAAAAAAAAAAAAAAAGAAAACCAATAAATGTAATTTCACCCTTACATAAATACACAAGGAGGCCCAAGCAAACAAAATTTGCTGCTATCTAAATACCTCTCAGTGTAGGTTTAAGTTAGTCTCCCAGGATCAAGCCCCATATTAAGTCAAAAGCAAGTGGAATCCATTGCCCATTAGCATTTGCAAGGGACAGTCCTCTAAGCCTTTAGTTTATAGTTTCATAGTTTTTGCCCGCTTTAGTAGATGATAGATGTTCAGAAGAATAAATGCATAATGAAAGTTAGAGCTGATTTATTATCTGAGTGTTAACTACAGTAGGTGTTGTGCTCCAGTTCCTAAGGCTAAAGACAGAAAGTGAGAAATGCCCTAAACACATACAAATGCCTCATTATTATTAATCAATACTGAGTGAAGCAGTGCTTGCAAAATAGAAATTCAGCGAGACAAAACAGATTATGAGGATGGATGCATTTGGACGTATTTGGAGATCAGGAAACTACAGGTGGCTGATCTGTATGGTGCCAAACTGAATGAAGTTTGTGTGCAGCTGCAAAACACAAGTCACATAACATCCTGGAATCTGGGACAAAAAGCAGACAGTCAATTTCACTGTAACATGCTTCCAGCAGCAGGGTGATAGATCAATGTCACCCCAGCAGAAGATGCAGCACCGATTCTGTAGATAGCACTGTGTTACGTGATGCCTCTGAAACTCACACTGTGTGTCTATCTTGTCACTGTTTGGTAATGAGCAAAAAAAAAGCATCAGCACGCTCTGATGCGCACTCGTCAGCGGGACAAAATAAAATGAAGTATTCCAACCTAGAAGGCCTGTTCCACGTGGTGAGTCACTGCCGTGTGGTCGCTCCATACTACGTCAGAATCATATGAGATGTAGGTCGCAGACAGAGAAATCTTAAGCATTCAACAGTTTGCGCTACATTATGCAAGATTTAGCACTCGGTGCAAAATGAGCTGCTTAAATAGGATGGATAGGGTGCCACGACCAACCTGGTTTTTCCTACAACAAACCAGACCTTACCCCGATACAAAATTCTACCTGCTTGTATGTCATTTGTCCTTGAGGGTTGCTTGGAAAATAGAGCAAAAAGTTAAGAAGCAGTGGGCCCTTTCTTAGCACACATTATTATACACTGAGGCCACTGTCATATATCTTATGGTGGTTAACCATATTTATGCAGTGAGGACACATCTGAAAAGGCTTTCAAAAAGTCTAAAACATAAGTATATCAGTGCCTGGGATTTTCTTTCAATACTTTGATGGAGAAATGTGAGCACCACAGATGGCAGACAGCACCTTGACCGCTATACGATGTGTCAACTGACACTATATCCACTGGATTAGCCAGGATTCTTGTCATGAGGTGAAGCTGCAGTGTTACATTTGATTCTGTTGGGATAAATTCATTAGGACTGCAACCAATCAGTGGCCATATCTTCAGTCATCAAATTGAAGTCATCTCTATCACCATGATGGTCAAAGAACATACCCAAGGTCACTTCACAAAGTTTCAGAGCTGGAGAAAAATCTCGACATAGCTCCCCATTCCAAACATATTCCAATCTCCAACAAGAAAAAGTACGATACATCACCTCTCAAAGTCAGAGTCCCTACTTGTAAACTCAGGGCAAATCTGACGTCACATAACAATGGCAGCACCCATGGAGGCACAAATTGGAAACGGTAAACCATCAACTAAAAGGCAACGTAAAGTATATTTGCCTGTATTTAATTAAAATAATGCATACCATGATATAGTAAGACCTGTTTCTGCACGGAAATAGTTGTCAAAATATGACATCATTGTAATTTGTTAGCTGGCGAGGGCACAAGTGAAGGTAAAAGCAGCTGTGAAGTGATGTTGTATCATGTTGTACCGTATCCATATGAGGATCAAGGCTTTTTCAGGGTCATGTTTGTCATTTACATTCGGTGTGGTGCATCTGCAGCACTTGGTAGTCAGAAGTTGGAGCGTTCAACTGAGATATTCTGACCTCCAACTTTGAATGGAAAGCAGCATTAGGCCTGCATGCAATTTCTACGCTGCACTTCACCGCAAGGCCTGCTGTTGCAAGGAAAATGTCTTCATGAGGTTTCATCTGAAAGGGATGGATACTCTCACCGCATTTGTGGTTGTGTTTGTTATTAACCCCCAGCTTGAACATTTCATATGCTTTAATTATAATTAATAATACCACATAGTTCTCTCAATCATCATTTGAAATATGCAGTTGAGCCATGACTCGGAAATACCTTACAGCACACAAGATCCTAAAGACATTCCACGCCATAACCATAGCCGCTGCTGTGTGGAAAATTAACACCGAGTGATAATTACACACATGACATTTGATTCTACAGAACAGGATCCTTTCACTACACCTGTAAGGTCGTTCGTTTATAAATATCCATGCCACATGACACATGTGGTATTTTTTAGCAATTTGACTGCACTTATAATGATCAGTCTACCAGTTCATATATATATATATATATATATATATGTATATATATATGTGTGTGTGTGTGTGTTTATATATATATATATATGAATGAAAAAGAGAACACTGCCTATCATTGTTTTCCTTAATGAATGAGTAGTGTCCTCATATATATGTGTATATATATATATATATATATATATATATATATATATATATGTATATATATACACACACATAGTTGAAATCCAATGTAGTCAACTGAACTGAATGCCTAATTAAAAACTGATAAATGTAACAGTGAAATGATTTACTTGATTTGGCTCTCACAACTGTTTGTTCAACATTTCATACTATCCTTTGCTGATACTGGTCCTGAATGTAGAACTCACAGAAAGGCGCCTGTGTGTGTGTGTATATATATATATATGAGGACACTACTCATTCATTAAGGAAAACAATGATAGGCAGTGTTCTCTTTTTCATTTGTCCAAAACAGTGGGCTGTTGAGAGGGTAGAGGCAGGGTGGGAGTGAGGTCTCAGTATGCTAGATGCTTTTTTGTGATAACGGTCTGTTAGGCGTTCCTGATCTCAATGGATGTGTTCCCCCTGCTCCAATCCAGCAGGTCACACTGAGTCACAAGGGCAGCCAGTGATGACAATGGCACGTTTGTGCACAGGCAGAGCTACTGGTAGCGGTCTGATGTGCAGGGATGAGATGGCACAAGGTGGACACTGAAGTCATGTGTGCGTGTGTGTATGTACATGTTTGCACGAGCGGTATATATGACCTCGTAGATACATTGGCCCTTAATCATAAAGCAATTGCAGAATCAAGACTTGTGATGTCTGATTCACAAACCTTTCTTGACTCCAAAGTGACATCATGGAATGCTTCATCCGACACAGTGGTAAACAACTGGCTATTTACACGACACACCCAAAATTATTAATGTTTGGCAACTCACAGTCTGCAAAATAGAAGGCTTGGCACAGCATTAAGGACCTCATACATGTTTTTGCTGTCTTTCAGACAGTGGTTCTGTTTTGCTTTTGCCCTTTTAAACGAAGATAATTTGTTCTGAGTTGTGCTGAGAGAGCCAAAGCTAGAACTTGTCCGTCGTCATTGGTGCCTATAGCTCTTTTCACTGTTGGCCTATTAGTTTTTCTGCAGTTAGCTCAATCAGTTCAGGTTAGCGCTATAAACAATCTTATCTATGATCAAACACTAGCACAAGGGTATTATTCATTTGTGTTCTGATAGATGAGATAAAGGCTTCTGTAACTGAAAGAGACTGTGGGAAACAGCCATTTTGACATTTTTACAGCCCACAGACATTATCAATGTGGGATTTGACGTCCGGGAGAGGAAAAATAACATATTCAGCTATACTTATGAAATGACTCAAAATTCTACACGTGCAACAGCATAGCACCCAATTACAACCAGTTGCTCAACACTTACAGTACATTTGGGGGCAAAGACTATGAGGTTTATGCTAAACTATTAGAATGAATGACACAGAAGCTACAGTGAAGTGGGTAGTTACCTGTACGGAGGCTTGAATCACAGTAAAATATAAATAATCAATGAAATCACCTTCCAAAGAGCAAAATGTATCTGTTAATTAAAAAAAGGCTAATTATTCTGCTCCTAACTACTCCAAACACCCAATCTCACACCCTGAAAAGCCTCTGCTTGTCACTCATGAAGGAGGGAAAGTTTCTTCAAACTTTTGCCGTTTTAATATAGTTCTTTTTTTTTTTTTTTTATCAGATACCAGCTAGAAACCCAACAAATACACTGACTTAGGACATTCAAACATACACAACCTCCCATCCCCCACCGCCCCAGAGACAAGAGTACAATTACCCGTGCGTAAGCACACACAAGCACACATTTATAGACTTATATACATGTGGGCACATATTTGTATGCGTGCACGCTAACAAACAGTCACACACTCGCACATACATGTTCCATTTCTTCCACTACAGACTAACGTCCCTCACTGGTGGTAGGCCATAACAAGCCCTCATCAACACCGCCCCCCACTTTCCCCTCCCTCTCCACCACCTCCTTGTTGTCATATGACCGCTGTTATGTGTGTGGAATAGAACACAAAGATGCTCTGTTACTCCCCTCTGCTCTGCCCTCTCAGCACTGAGTGCTGGAGGGAAGGCCCTCTTACTCGCCGTCCTCAGGAATACAGGCAGGCCCTATTTCTGACTACGAGCTTCAAGATTTTGAAGAAGAGCAACAGACAGAGCAAGAGTGAGAGAGTGAGAGATGAATTGAACTGATATACAATCAAACACCAAAAGATAAATGAATCCTTTGCTTTCTCACAAAGCCCCGCCCTTATATTTAGTTCAAACCAACTGACGGCAACCCTCACTGAGGCCTTAATGTACTGTAATTTATTAGTCCTCAATATATCATTGTGTATCCAATGGAAGTGGCTGCCAAACAGTATTTTCCTGCCATTTGTGTGTAGATGATACTGTGGCCCACTACCTGACAAGGATTAAAGACCCACAACAAATACAAATGCTGATCCAGCTGAATTAGAGCAATGTCCCGTCTGAACATTATAGAGTGACAAAGCAACTCTGTGACCAGGGATTCAGCTGAGAAGCAGATACTTCCAGTCACAAGTCATTGGATGTGTGTTTTCCTGTGCATGATGTTAAAGAAAAACACTTAACAAGAGAAAATCTAGCTCATGTATGTCTGTTACTTAATTCTTTCCTGTGCACATTTTTCAGAATGGCATTTTTTCATTGTCTAAACGACTAAAGCAAATATATAAGAGTTGTGCAATAGCTCTGTTGCTCCCTCTCCAGGAATTAAATGACATTAGATTAATCATTTTATTAAGTAGGCTGTAGAGGGGAATTGATATTATACAACCCCCACTCCCCTCCCCCATTGGTACTATACAGTAATAGGGCTGAATTTAATTGTCCAAGTCAGTGCTGAGCTCACCTGCAAGGTTAAAGATGGCTAGATGTGCACAGGGCAGTGACATTGGCCTTCTCAGTAAGACGCACTACCTCAACAACCGCTGCCACTTTAAAACCAAATCTGTCCCTGCTGTCCCCTGCCATTATGTCACCCAGTGGAGTGGATGTAGCAAGTAATGAAAGAGGTTCAAGGAGGTCAACTCTGCATAGGATTTGTCAGACTATTGCTCTCCTTGTTTTCATATGCACAAAGGTTATTTGAATGGCAACATACTGCAGACCATTTTGCAATAACAAAGAGATCAGCTATGGTTTTTGCTTTTTGGAAGCTGCCTTTTTCGTCCACTTGTGTGTGTTCCACTGAGTAAAGCTAAGGTTTCTCCTGTTTGTTTCATACTTGTTTATTATTTTCTACAAGGCACTTAATGCCAAACTTGCAACTAGTGGAAGCATTTTTTCATCACTACTATTTTCCCTGTTTAGTCCATTTCACCTCATTTCAATTACACAAATATCCTATTATTGACTACTGTTTGATTTTGAACTTTAGCATTTTATTGCACATTGATCACTTGTCCAGCAAGCAGGACTTAAAACTGAAAGGAAACCCAATCAATCTAACATTACAAATCAACATATGTGACTGTGGCCATGAGGTCCAGTTATGGAGACATGTGAATGTCTTCATTTGACAAAGTGGTCCTGGTCATCCATCATTTTACAGCCAAGGTCATCAGTGACATTTTCTGGCATGTGGCTGGGGAAAACTCACAGGTCATATGAGTTTTCCTTAGAGATTAAATACATGGGTGTTAGTGGTCATTTGATAAGGGTTTGATTTTTTGTTGAATTGAAAGTATCTTTCCTTTGTTTACCAAATGGATGACCCCGTCTGGTGACCTAGAAGTTGTACTAGCAAATCTTGACCAATATCATCACAAACACTCAAAATTGCTGGTGCAAGATTCTGGCAGGGAGACAGTTTGCACACTTGCACAGAGTCTTGTCTGCAAAAATCTTGCTGACATGCAATACATTTGTTCTCACATACCTTCATTTGGTCGGTTTTGATATTGCCTGCTAGTTGTTTTTTTTTTCTTCTCCCAGCAACTGACATGGCAGCAAGGTGAGAGAGGGGCAACTCCCCCTGCGATGGCATCATCAGGGTTTACGTGTCTGCTGTCTCTGGTTACCGCTTTAAATTACTGCTCTTCCTCAGCCCCCTTTGAGCGTTACTGAAACTAATGCCATATCATCTGCTCTGGCATCAATGTGCTCCCTCCGTCTCCTCTGGATTATCAGTTTACACATTACAGATATGTAGACATCACTTTTGGTAGTGTTGAGGAACTGATCAAAAAGAAATAAAACATGTCAAGTGCATGATATGGATAATTCATTTGTGAATTAGTTACAGACACATCATCTGTGATTATAGTAGGCTGCAAACAATGGTTCTCTTATGCAAGCAAATGATTTTGCAGGACAGATGTATTCAATTTGTGTCTACCCAGGACGGCTTATCACAGTCTCTTAGCATCACACAATGACGGTGATCAATAATCTTACTCAGTTGTTGATTGCAAAACCCCAGTCGAGCAGCGTTATCTGATTTTGCATGTTGCAGAGAGGGTTCAGCAATAGTATCAATCTAATATCCCTGATCTATTTTGCTACCAGTGGGGCTCAAGAGATTGCCACACAAGGCATTATGGAGTTTATTCAGTGTTTAGCCTTTTACAGATGTCTGAGGAACTCAGTAGGAGCTGTTTTTGGTTGAACTGCCGTATACATGTCAAGCATTCTTCCCGTGTCAGATGCTCAGAAAAGCTCCTTTCTGCCACCTTAAAATTATGTTCTTCTCCTCTCTGCATTCCATTCTGTTCCAAATCTTCTCTCTCTCTCTCTCTCTCTCTCTCTCTCTCTGTCTCTCTCTCTCTCTCTCCCTCTCTCTCTCTCTCTCTCTCTCTCTCTCTGTCTCTCTCTCTCTCTCCCTCTCTCTCTTTCTCTCTCTCTCTCTGCTGCATCAACCTCCGCCCCTCTGCCCCATCTGCCTCCCTACTGTTAAACCCCCCAGCCCCTCGACCCCTCCCTGCACCGGTTCTCTCTCTCTTTCTCTCTCTGTCTCCCTCTTTTCACTCTCCCCTGCTCTCTGAAGCATATAACAAAAACACACATACGCTTACACACATACAGTACACACAAATACACATGCTCTCCTGATGCTACACAACTGATCCCTGCCCCCATCAGAAAAGCACAGTAATACTCTGATAAAAAAAAAAAATAAAAAATAAAAAAAATGATGAGGGATTGTTGGGACAGAAAATGTCACAAATCACCCTCATCCCATTTTGACTGCTCAGTGGTGAACATGGTCTGTCTTAGTCTGTTTCTCATTTCTGTTTTTGCACTCATAAACAGACACACACACAGCTAGACAATAAATAAAACATATCCTGGGTTGACATTATTAATCAGTGTGGATGTAATGGTAGACGGTGAGCTGCAGGGGCAATTCCTACAATGTTCCTGTGCCACCATAGGGCCACAATTTGTCCGCTTATCCTTGTGTCTGCAGAGCCGAGCTCCGCGGGATGTGTGCACCTCCCACAGCACACTGACATCAAATGTCTCGTAAAGCCAGTCATGAGTACTGAACACCTGATCGTACGTGATGGCGCTTTTACTCTCTCATTTTCCCCCCTCTCCATCTGTTAGCTTATAGCATGTACATAGCACAGACATATACACACAAACACATACAAACACACATCTTGGATGCACCCTCCGCTTGTCCTACATACGTTAATTACATAAACTTAGCACTGCATTCAGCCAAAAGCATTGTACAAGAATCAAGGATGCAATTGAAAAGGATGGGTCAATTGCAAGCACAGATAGCCTCGTCCATTGGCACAGAGCTAGCAGGGTGGAGGAGGGGACTAGAGAGGCTGCCTGCCTTGGTGCCATCACTGAACATCACCTTCCTCATTTGATAAGGAAAATATACTCGCCCTCCACAGAAGGGCTACAGTTAAACAGCAACTCGTCCCCTCTCTGTACAAATAATAGAGTCCAAAGGAGGCCAACGTTGCAGAAAAGGCGTGTGTGTGTTTGCATGTGTGCTGCTGAGAATAAAATAGTCCAGCCTTACCGTGTTCACAGTCCAGCATCCATTTACAAAGGATACTGCAGACAAGCCTTTGCAGGGAGAGAAAGGTTGTGTGCAATCCACCCCTTAGTCCTGCTCCACCATCTTCATATCCTTCTCATTTTCACACAGTCACATATGCGTTCACCTCTCTCTCTCTCGCTCTCTCTCTCTCAATGCCCTGTTTTCTCTGCCTTATTATTGCCAGTGTTCTATATCCTCTCTTGTTTGCTCCAAGGCAGTTGAGACACTGCAGCGATGGGGGTGGAGGGCGTGTGTGTATGTGTGCGTGTGTTTGAGTATGTCAGAGAGCGAGAGGGAGAGAGAGAGGGAGTGCAGGACAGAAATGGAGGGAGGAGTCAGCAGGGATAGAGAGAAGGGGGAAACGGTTAGGATTAAATCATGAGAGTAACAGAGAAAAAAAGGCTACGATAGAGTAGCTACAACTCAGTATATGTTCAGTCCATGCTATACTGACAAAATATACATTTGTAATGAGGACACAGAGCCTTGCTGGCAGCAACGGAGGCACTGTGTGAGCCCTTCTGTTTCATATGGTTTGAAATGCCTGCTGAGAGGTCAACAGCAGGATTGGTTGTGATTTCATTGATGATTGAAAAAACATACAAGATAGGGAGAGAGTGAGGGCGAAGGGACCAGAGAGAAGAGAAGAGAAGAGAAGAGGAAGGGAGGGGAGGGGAGAAATGACGACAAAGGACTGGGAGGGGGATTGGATGATGGTGTAATGTGCTGTTTCCGTGCCAACTGTTTCTGTGACAGTGGGACCACTTCCTTTATTGCTATTGGCTCTAACCAGGAACTGATAGAGACTCGGGCAAATGAGGCAGCATGCCATGGGGTGTGAATGGGTGGTTCTTTTTGTTTGATACCGTTTCTCCCACCCCTTATCTATCTCTGGGAAAATATGCATGTGTTTTGCTTGCCTACAGCCACATAGAACACATGCACACACACACACATGCACATACATACACATACACACACTCACAAACATAATGATTTTAGGGCTGAAACAGCTGCATGATGTGGATTATCCCCTTGTCATTATGGATGCCACCAGTGTGGAAAGCGACTCCTCTCCACCTGAAACACAAACACAAACAGACAGTCTAGCAGAAAAAAAGACATATCAGGTTGCTCAGGGTGTGTTGAGTAATGTCATTGCCTGGACACCAACTCTGGTGTCATGAACAGAGCGATAATTCATCAGCTACACGCCAGTGCAAGTGCACATCTGGTGGGGTGAACAACTTTGCCTTTCTTGACCCTTCGTCCAGACCCTTTAATCTACTCTGACAGGCATGTTGTGTGTTGTCCCCAATGTCTCTCTCTCTCACACACACTCTGTCTCTCTCACAGTCACTTCTCTCTATCACTTCTTCAACCTATAGATTATTAATTAGCTTCAACGCAATCTTACCATACGATGCCTTAACGTCTACTGGTCTGTGGGCTTGTAAGAAACATGGCAGGACAGTAACTTGGTCTTTTTCAGTGCCTCAATTGCACCTACTGGCAAAGAGAGTGAGCAGTCTGAGCATAACAAACATGAAAATACTTAAGAAGTAATATGCCCAAACAGAAACTACAAAGAAAAGGTTTTACAGTTATAGATTACACGCTATAGATTGCAATGCTGTTCCAAGACATTTGGAGGCCCCAGGTGAAAGATTCATTGGGGACGCCCTTGTATTTTACTATGACTAGATCAATGTATGGACAGACTGTAAGCTTTTATTTCACCCCCTGAACAAAATCATTAGTTGTTTAGTTTTTTAGGGAATTGAGGAATTTTCAGGTGATTTTCATGTAACTTTTGATTCATTCCTTGCTCTTTCCAGGTCATTTTCCACATGTTTTTTGAAAGAAATCAGGACAATCTATTCAGGTTTCAAGGTTTTAAAAGGGTTGTTTATGTTTCACAAGCCTTTCAGCACAAGAAATCTGACACTACTCCAGCATCACTGATCTGATTTTAAAATATATCATTTGATACAGTTTTCTCATATTTTTTTAATCTTATGTTTTTATTTATTGGTTCATTTTTTTTTCTTATTTTGCTAATTTGCTAATCACCTTTTTCATCCTTTCAAAAGAAATCAAGTGATGTTATTTATGTTTCAAATGGTTAATTGAGGTTTAATTGAGGAATGCGGGGCCTATAGTTGCTATGCCTCATCTCATTATTGCCACTGACACCTTTGATCTGCAATGTCTCTGAATCACAATTACGAAATTGGCAAAAACAATGCCATATGTCAGTGTTATATGAAGCCTTCCACAATATATTGTCAGTGTGATTTCATTTATGATTCCTTAATTTATATGCTCATACACAGCGCACATACAAGGTGCCCCATACTTGACATGGGCATCATGTAAGGTGTATTACTACACTGTTAATCTGGCAATCTGCAGGGCATAATTCCCTATGTATGTAGTGGTAAAACAAAGTAGAAAGAAAGTGGCTGTTCAGATAGGATGTCACATACAATAGCCTTGGGTGTAAATCAGGTCAGTGCTTCCACTGAGGCTCAATACCTGTCATTGACATTTCACCTTCAAATGTCAACTCTGTGAAGTTCTACCTGACGTCATACAGCAGATGTATTTACTGTTTCTGTCTGACAGAAATATTAAGGTCATGCATCGTTTGAGGTATTACAATCAAAAAGCAAAGTTTTTAATTCCTGCTCTCTTCTCTTGTGTTATCAACTCTTATCTGATTGTGAAAACCCAGTAGGGGGTTATAAATCCTATCAGTCCCTGTCTGGATGATGATAGCTTGAGTACAACACATTGTCATTATCAACTACAAAAAATATTAAGTTTCTAAAGCTCTTGACGAAGTTGTACAAGCCATGAACTTCTTAGCGTCTTAATTCCAGCAATGCCATTGTCCAACCTCCATTAAAAATATTTTACCTTGCTCTCAACAATTACAGACCTATCTCCAAATTGCCATTTTCAGCCAAGGTACTTGAACAAACTATCTCCTCTCAGGCAATATCATTTATGATAGCATTTTTTTTTTTTAACTTCCAGTCAAACTTTAGAGGCCTCCATAGTAGAGACTGCTCTCCTGAGAGTTACTAATGACCTCCTCCTTGCTGCTGAAGGAGTGATCTGTGATCTTAGCATAGCCTTTTGCACAGTTGATCACAATATACTGCTTGATAGCCTGGGAAATTGGGTGGGGATCACAGACAGCTTGGAATCACCTTAAATTTTAGCCACTGAATAGAAGCTTTTCAGTTGTGTCAGGCAACTCAAATTCTTCTGCAGCTCTTGCCAATTATGGTGTGACACAGGGGTCAATCCTGGGCCCCTGTTATTCTCCATTTATGTGCTTTCACTGGATGACATCATCTGTAAATGTTCATTTTCACTGTTAAGCAGGTGACATGTCACCATAAAACTATTACCTTTCATCGAAAGTGTTGGATGTCTCCCAGATTTCCTCAAACGCAATGAAAAAATGTCTAATATTATTTTATTTGAGTCTCTACTCTCCGGTTAGATTCACAACAATACTGGAAACCAATCCAACAACATTAAGCCTGTAGCCCAGAATTTGGACACGGTGTTTGATTCAAATCTCTATTTTAATGACTGGGATAAGAGGGTTGTTAAATCTTGTCTCTTCGATTAAAAACATGTCCAAGATAACATTTACTCTTTGCTGACCGTGAAAATGTTACCCATGCCTTTATCTGTTCATGTTTAGACTATGTTAATTTCCGCTATTCCTGCTTGAGTCAGAGTGCTGGTGCAGAATACAGCAACAGCAAGGCTCTTCGCCAGATCAAGTTGACAGGATCATTTCACTTCCATGTAGCAGTTCTAAAATTTTACTGGCAACTTTCAAGATCCGGTGGGGTTTAGTTCCCTTTTACCATCTTAGGAGGAGGAAAACAGTCTGAGGTCCTCTGTGGAGTCCCACTAGTTGTTCCAAGGACTGAGCTGGTAACAAAAGGTGACTGAGTGCTTGCTGTCAGAGCTCCCAAACTTTGGAACGTCCTCTGGCAGGACATTCCAAAGTTTCATCTTTTAATCACTTTTCAAAGCCCACTTGTACAGGAGAGAGGTTATATAAAGTTCCTTTTTAGGTCCTGTTTTATCCCTGTAATTTTGTTAAAAGAAAAGTACTACATAGATAAGGTTAAGTATTTTTATTTTTACTGCTTTAAATTTGTACTGTTTTGACAGCAGTGTTGCTCCTTTTTAAGCTGTCTGACATGACTTTAATATCTGTCTTTTGTCCCTCAGGTAGTTTTCTGCCAGTACCTTATGACCCCTCTGTCTTTTACACCATTTTCTCCATCCCTTTCATTCCCCATAACCCTCACTATCGCTTTTTGTCTCTCCCTATTTCTCTTTCAGATTGTCTCTGTGCCTCTCCCAGCTTCCTGTCTCCCTAATCCTTAATCCTGTGGAAATCGGTCAGGCAGAACGAGCCAGCTTTGATCAGGCTCTCATATCAGGCGTGCTAACAGTGTCAGCACACCCGGATCCCACAGAACCCTGGAGCCCGGGGTAGAGCTTCAAACAGGAGTTCACCCCCCGGCTCTGCTTGAGAGGAAGAGACACAGAGGTTGCAGAGTCCCTGGTTCAACTGCTAGCAACAGGATAGGACTCTGATATCAGCCTTATCAGCATCATGATTTGAACATAGCATCATCATTCATCTGTGAGGAGACATTTCCTACATTCTTCTGCATAGACACAGTTTGTCATGTGAAAGGCATTTGGAGCTCAGTATATTAGAGAAATGTGAAAGTCACATCTGCTTTTATCAATGGTGTCCTTGACAGCAAGCATGGGATCTGTGTCAGTGGTGTTTTGGTATTGTGATCCACAACCAGGGATAATATCTGCCTGAGTGGGAGGTATGTCACACGGCACCCGGTGATTTTGTGGTACAAATACATCATAAACAACAAAATTACCCTTCCTTACAGGTCAGGTTTGTGTAGTGTCCAACAAAATTGGAAAAAAAAAAAAAAAAAAAAAAAAACAGAATCTGTGCAATGCCAAAGTGATTGCTGCTTCATGCCTGCATTTCAGTCCAAGTATCTGACCTTGCAGATTTGTTCTCAATGCTCTCTGCACAGCAATAACTCCTAAAAATCTGGCTAGTGCCCTTTCAAGTTAAAATGTATAATTGGTTCTCCATATTCTATATTTGCAGATGACACTCAAATTCTAAGTAGGAAGGTGGTAATTTCACACAAAACTCAACAATGCTTCAGATCATGTTAAGGAGCATGTTCCACGACGACAACACTTTCAAGACCATGGGATCAAGCCATGCCAACCGTAATCACCAATATACATTAGGTTTTCCCTTTTTCAGCACCACATGATCTTGGGGGAGCTGAACCTCCCTCTACATCCACTACAACACTGACAGTGTACTCAGACACCATATTTAATCAGTTTGGAAACATAATCAGGTGCTTCCAATCAGACTGAATGAGGACAAAATGAAACATTAAGCAAGGTCCAACTATATACTGAATGTGTAACATCTGATGTCTGTCATTTGGTCTGTCTGTGTGTTTGTTTACTGTCTGCCTGATGCCTGGCTCAGTGTATGAAACCACTCGCATTTCACCAAGTTCCACCTTCAGGGATAGCAGAAAATGCTATTTCATGCTTAGGTGTTGTCAGGTTCATATAATTGCCATACAGATCTACGAAAGAAGATAAATGTGTAAATCTGCTGAAATAGCTGTAAAAAGTGATAAAATGAGCTGAACGTAGGGCTACTGAGAGAGCAGTCTATTTTGGGATCTTTATATAACTACGTTTTCATTATCCTGGGCTATAAAATATGATATGTTCAGTCACAGTTGTGGTATGCAGGTGTAAATAGTGGATACGAATTCCCTTCTTGACCTGCACAATATCCAGCAAGAGAAATGCATTTATTTATTTACTTACTTATTTATTTACAACATTATTGTGACTTAAGTTAAAAACCGGTGGACCCCAATGTTAGAAAATTCCTCCTGCATCCCACCCCAGTCACCATAAACATGACTTAGAAAGTGCTTGGCAAAACTCTTTCAAAGTAAAAGCACAAATGTATTTGTTATCATTATTAAAATGATTAAAATGTGATATGATATCATGATATTTCAGATCTTGGAAGGGTTCAAGTTCAATGCATCCTGGCTTTCCTGGCTGTTGAATGGCCCGTCAAAATTTGCAAGAAAGGCCTTTTACATCAAAAATACAACTAGCACTGAGTGTTCTGCACTGAAAACAATGGCATAAGAGGTTGAAAGTGGAAACAGAAATTTGATAATAAGAAAGAACCCTTTATGAAAATACTTGGATGAAATAGTAATATCTCATCCAAGAATGAACATAAATACTTACTACAACTCTCCACCCTGGCAAGACTGGCGTCAATGCATGACTCCCCCGCCTTCCCTGAAAACAGCCATTTCCTCTTTCCTTTTAGTGCAGGCTGACATCTGGAGGTGAAATATGTGTAGTACAACTTAGAGGAAAAACTGTAGACAAACGTTTGCTTTGGTGCAAAAATAATTTAATATGTAAAAAAAAATAAATAAATAAATAAATTCTGCTTTGGGAATACATTGTCATTTTCTATCTATATCTATATATCTATCTATACAAAACAATACATTAAATCAATATTAAAATGCAACATTGTACTGTGTCATTCCTGTCTTGTATTGTGCTGATGCATATGGTAGTCATATGTTTACTTACTGATGGCTACGCCCTACAACAAAGCTAAGAGCTTTGTGCTTATCTTTCATTCACACTACAGCGAATAGATATTAACACATACACAGCTCTGATTAATGGCAGTTAAACTGTAGAAAATGCCTCTTTGTTGCCCATATAGGAGGCATCAGCAGGAGCTTAGCACAAGAACAACCATTCATTTTTCAAATATCCCATTTCATATCATTACAGGCTTAATACATTTTCCTGATTTTGGTTCACCAACATTTCAGAAATCCAATCTAGTAAAGCAATACACAATCTGGGAACAGATTCCTCTGTTCTCTAGACTCCTCTGTTAGATTCCTCTAGAATTTCACAATTCAATCCCAAGAAATGGCATATTCCATCTCAAAAAAGAAATATCTAAATACTGATATTGCCAGCGATCAAGAATCACCGCAAGTTCTTGCACTAAACCTTAACATATTGAGCACCACATAATATACATATTAAACACCTTCAGTCTTCAGTGTTCATTGATTTGCTGATTAAACAAACAGTGATTTCTAACTTGCCACTGTCAGCCATCTGTAACTGCCTCTTGATTGCTGTGAGATCAAGCTGGGTTTTCCACTAACAGCCACAGCTACACAATGAATATTCCTTCCAGATGTCTCTGATATTCCCCAGATACTCTTTGTGACCTCTTGTGCCAAAGTCAGTTGTCAGCTGTGACCTCTTAGAACCTGAATAAAGACTTTTGTCACAGACAGACCCAATGCAGATGACTTTTCTCCTCAGAGTTGCTGGTATAGCTCAGGCATAAATCCAATACCTTGCCATCATAATGGGAGTTAAATTACATAATTTCAAGTTCCTGACATCTTTTTAAGTTGCTTACCAGTTTAGGCAGAATATGGGCCTTCAGTGAGGTTTGTACTAGTACAGTAGATAAAGTATAGCGAACCCACTCCTGCAGGTACTTAAATCCATGAACATTTAGCTTTTCAGTGGCTTCATGGACTGATTGAGTGTTGCTGATAGGGCGCAGCAGGTAATTTATGAGTCTATTTTCCAGCCCAGGAAAGCTCAGAGTGATAGACATTGCTGACTCAGCATCAGTTGACTATAGTTTCATTTATACTGTAGCCCTGTCTTAATGTGTAAAAGGCAGCTCTCCAGCTGGAATCTGTAAAGTTTTGAGGGAAGATGATGATAGGTTAAAGCTAACCCTTTAGTTTGTGGTGCAAATTACAGAATGGTAATCTTTCCAATAAAGAAAGGTTGACCTGTCGCCAATGCACAGCAAATAATGGTGGTTTTGCATCACAGGGTAGCTGAGTTCAGGTCGACAGACATTGCAGATAACATTAGTTTCCCTCAAATTCATAATGCTGCTGGAAGCTGTCCCTGTCTCAAAATGTGGCTATGTTGCCTAGAACAGATTGTGTATAATCTGGAAGAAAATCAGCTCTCTACAGACTTTGGTAATCCCTACACTCCTTGGAGAGAGGGAATCCCCTCGACCCCTGTCTAAACTCTATAATGCCTTTTCTATCTGTCCTGTCAATCAGCTAAAAGCTGATAACGTTTTCTATTGTCAAGCACAATTACTCATTCAGTTGAACTTGTCCTAATCATTTCAATGTGTTAAACCCATGACCAAGACCTTACCCCAGCAATCAATGCTCTGATTTAAGAATAGGGATGGTAGAAAGGGAAAACCATGATTTTGCTGTTTTCCTGTGATTTAGGCATAATTAAATAGGGGCGTTAAAAGCTTTGCAGTGTTATTCCCCTAGGAATCATTAGACACAAAGCAACATCCTGTGGTAGGATGTTCAGAATTGTCCATAATATTGGCTCATGAAAAGCTTGGCTCAGTCCCTGTAAATTAGACAGGTGGTTCAATTGGTGTGAACGCCTTCGTTCGTCTGTCTCCTGTGTTGTTTCCACTGGTTTGGATTTATATGACTTCCATGGGCTGTCCTGAGCTGTTAAACCTGTTGTAAAAAAAAAAAAAAAAAAAAAAAAAAAAAAAGATGGTAGAAAGCATACCTCTGAAGCATTAACTCTGCTCATTGGAAATCAGGAGATAAATAAGGCTGCCCACAGTAATTGCATTTAGGATTACAGTGTAATGATTGAATTTTAATAGATGAGGTATTGGGCGATGATTTCTTTTATTTTGCACCGGTCACTGCATTTTACAATCGATGGGATATTAAAGATTGACAAATGCCTCAGTAGTAGGTGTATATGATAGGCTGCAACGCTACCCACTGAACAGACACCGGTGCAAGCGTTTTCAGTGCACAAAAGCATTTCAGTGCACGTCCTACTTGTAAACCTCTACAGTAGGGCGATTTTGCGCGTCCCCGTGACTCTCGCTACAGAAAACAAAGCTGAACGTCTTCCATTACGGCTAGGGGTGCAGGCTTCAGGAATACACGAATTTAGCCTGGATACAGCACTCTGAATATGGATTTACAGTGGGTGTAGCATCGTTGGAGACCGAGCCTCTTTGGCTAGGGTGACGGCAGGACATTAGCGAAACCGACGAAAATAACATTAGTTTTTTTCTCGGGGTGCTTTGTCTTGGCCACCTAACGATAGCGAACCATCACTACATTTTCGATTGCAAGATATTCAGCTAGTGATTACTAGCTGGGGCTCGGATGTATCACCATGTTGTCGTCTAAAAGTAACTGCTAGGACGTCTGATTTTGAAGAAAAGACAGAAAACGTCTTCGAGGTCCCAACGGGTTGTCACTGGGACCTGAATCTGTGTTAGCCACAGTCGCAGAGCCCACTGTTTTCGGCGATATGGCGGAGCAAGGCTACTCATCCTGGTGAGTGCGCACAGGCATCGCGCTAGCGTTACCAAACTGATCAGTAGCTATCCCACTGTTAGCACTTGCAAGTCTGTATAAGATGAACTGGTGAATTCAGTTTCTGACATTTATCATGCTCTGCACACTGATGCCTTCTGGTGCATTTGCCATTGCCCACAGAGCAAAATGTTACTGGCACAAGTATTTTTCTGCAGCTCTGGTATGGCTAGCAGCTACCTTGAGCTGGCTAGCTAGCAGCGGCTAATCAAACGCACCAGCTGATGGTGTGCTATCCAGCGTCGGCCAATGCCAATACTGCCATTGTGAGCGAATGCTAAGCGGCTAGCTAGCAAGCTAACGGGCTGATATTAGCCCACTGGGTTAATGTGTAGCTAGGTAAACGACTTTCTCTTTCATTAACATTTTAGGTTGGTGTTCGCTTCCCCGAATAATGCTGCTTTGCACCGTAAATGTGGCGTTATGTCGATGTGTCAGCGTCAAAATGTTCGCTAAAGTGTGCCAACAAATTAGCTGATTAGTTAGCTAGCATCTGTCGGCGATCAACTGCACACAACAACAAAGGTTCTGTCGTAGAGCTAGCTTAGCCAGCTGGCAGCGAAATAATGTCCCAAATGCCAGTTTGAGGGTTTGCTTGCCATTGTGACATACCACTGGATGTGATAAATCATCTCTGCACAAGTGTGGGGTGTACGTACTTGAAGCCAGGTTGCAATTTAAATACAGCCATAGCTTGTAGTGTGGGTTGTACGCAGCTAATGGCTGGACTTAGTGAACTGTATTTCCCCTGTGTATGAAAATGACCTGGCTTTGCTTGGGCCAAATTCATTATAGTTAAATTATGTCTGTCTGGGCCCAGCAACATGTTAGGTCATTGTAAGCAGCTGGAATATTATTTTTAGATCTACATCCGGTCGCGCAACAGTATCCAAAATAAATGACTCTCCTGGTGTGGAGTCCAGTTTCATTTAGTGGTAGGGGGTGTCCAGTAATATTTAATATCGATAGCCTGCCTTATGTCTAGGCCTTTTTGAGTTTCCTAGGAAATCCCCATGTGTGTAGTCATCTCACACATGTTACATGCCCATCAATTTGAGATATAGGACCGAACCTCTTTAATAAATTAAGCCTTACTCATTCCTAGGTACTATGTGTTTAGTTGGATAATTTTGTTTATTGTGTTACAGGAGTGGCTGTGAGGCATCCATGATAGTAAGATTTACTCAGAGCTGTCCAATTGGGGGGAAATAATTAAGCAAAAGGATCAGGAAATCCCACTCTATTATAAAAGTAATCTTCATGTTTATGTGGTGTTTTTTCTTGATATAATCCACCCGGGATGTTGACAAGCGAGTTGAGTTATTAAGCCCTTGCAGTTTTGACATTTTGAGTTTGACCTACATGCTCTTAGGTTAAGGGATAAAAGTATTGTAACTCTGATGGTAATTAGGGATATTTACAATTTAGAATGCGACTACAGTTCCGCTGAAATGTAAATAGACAACCAGTATTTGTAAAATCATTGGTGTCATTTGAAATTCTGGGTACAGTTTTTATTTTATTTAAACTTTATTTAACCAGGAAATACCTCACTGAGATTAGAGATGTCTTTCATAGCGTCCTGGCCAAGATAGACAGCAGCATATATAACCAATATAAAAGAATAAAGACGTTGATCATCTACTGAGCCAGAAATTGCCAAAGTGTCACTGTGGAACTTAACAGACAGATAATGAATAATCCTTGGAAACAGCCTTTAGCCGTCTAGTGGACCAATGGCTGACAAGTAAGCCCCGGCCAGCTCTGTTTAGCCCTGTGGTAGACAGCTGGCTAATGTACAGTATTAAAGAAGTCCTGTTTGGTAAGTGGCATTTTGTAGTTTTCAGAAATGTGTGCTGCTGTCAGCAACCTCGACAGCAGCAGGTAGCCAATACACAGCAACATTAGAGCTTAGCAGCTTGCTAAATAGCTAACTTAGAATAGCTACCGCCTGACTGTGGTGGATCCACCAGCTCAGCACATCTGTTAGTCAAGACAATAGCGGATCGCACTTAATATAATAGACAACTATTCTCCTGGCTTTATATTTATTCCCTCTCTCTCTCCCTCCCTCCCTTTGAGTTGGACAATTTAGCAAAGTTGCTGCACGACTCAAAACTTTTCAACCAGTCACATTGTGCAGTGACAGTCTTTAAGTGCATGCATCAGTACACTCTGTTGCATAAAGAGAAAATGTACCTGAATGTAGGCCAGCTACTTGTTTCTCGGACCCATGCGTTGTAATTTTTTTTCTTGTCTTGTCAGGCCTGGACAAGTGTCAGACGTGGGCCACTTGTCTTTTTTTTCCATTTGTTCCAGGCGATCTGACAACCACTAATGTTAGTTGCTACACTTAGTTGTGCCAATCTAGGAAAGCATTTAGTCTTTTAATCAGGAGTTGGCAGTATGATGGTCTTTTATCATCACCGGTTAATTGTTTGTCATAATTTGCCCTCTCAGAGTGATCATGTGCCTTGTGATGTAGTATCCTTCATTTCATGTGGAATTTCTATTTGTAACTTTTGCCATAGCCATTCACATTCACTGTTTGGACAATTTTTTTTCTTCAGCTCAGTTGAGCACATTATTGAATGGGCAGTGGGTCTGACCTATGGAGCCTTGAAGTGTTGTTCCCATTGTCAAGATTAACGTGGCGAGTGTGCATGAGTGGGACAAAAGTGATTGAGACTTAGGAAAGCAGAGCCTTATCCAGCACTGTATTTGCAAAGGTGTGATAGTTAAGGGGCAGATGGCATAGAAATGAGATGGCAGCAAGTGATGTTAAATGTGATATATTAATATTTGGCATTCTGTGTAAATAATTAGCCCAGTTGTGTGTTTCCATTTTCTCCCTTTGTTTAACTTTTAACTGCCAGGCAGATCCTCAGAAGGAGCTTATAAGGAGAACACAGCATCAGACAATGCTAGCTAGAACCATACTGGGCAAGCTATTTCTGTATGAACTCATTTTCAACCTGAATCACAAATTGGGCTTGCAGTAGTGAATTGCATTCTACCCCCAGTTGAGACGCTATAGATTTGCCCTATTTGCGCAAATGAAATCCTTGTGATATAAAGTGTCTGAAATAGGAGTGAACAAGGCTGCCTTCGAGAACAAGTTGGACTCCCTAACATTAGTACTTTTGCCTCGCTCATCCCTTTACTGTAAAGCAAAGGGATGAGCGAGGAGGTTGGTAAGCACAAGTTTCCATTTTACTGATAACCTTTCACCTGATATCTGGTGCACCTTGCTGCCATTTGTAACTAGCTATTTGCAAGCTGGCCTAGCACATAGTAAGTCATTTGAGAGAAGCATAAATGTAAAGTAAAGCAAACAGGCCATGGATGCTCTATTGTTTTGCCCCACAAATGATGGTCCCTATCAGAAGAGTTGAAGGTATCAATAAACTGCTTATAGTGGGTGACTCTCATCACCAAACATGTGCCATAAATTTTTTTTGGAAACTCCTATTCCAAACTAGCTTTGGTATGATACAGAGAATATCAGAGCAACTTGTTCTGTGAGTTACTCAAGTGTTTTGACATAATGAGTGATTTAAAGAGCCTTGAATTGAATTCCTTTCATTCATGACTGGAGCCTGCATAGTGCTAGTTCACCTTTTGGAAATGAAGATTCATTTGGATAGGTCTGACCAGTTGTATTTGTCTTTGTTCATTTAATATCCATTGAACTTCTTGACTGTCTAAATGTGACACCTTCAAAAACATTTTTAAGGTGTCACATTTAGATAGTCAAGTAGAGTTGCATCTAACTGATTTCCAAAAATGCAAAAAAGACATGCTTTCTGGTCTGTTCATTTGAATTACAAAAAACAAATTGCAATGAGTAATTTCTTATTCTTTGAGCCAACAGATTCAAAAAAATGTTTTCCCATTACCTATAAAAAAGAAAAGGTCTGTACAATAACCCAGTCGAAGACCCTACCCAGGTAGAAAAGTAAATGAGAAAAAACAAATAAAATTACATTTAAAAGAGTGAGAGAGATGGAAAGAAACAAAGCAGTTGGAAATGAAAATAAGATAGAAAAGGGAAAATGAAAGAAATGGGGAAAGTGCTTATATGATCATGACAAGTATCTGAGATCTTGCACAAAAATATAAATCTTTGGTGCCACTCTCAGTGCTTCCTGTGTTTCAGTAAAACAAAGCATTTATTGTAAAACAGACAAATAACACCTTTGATGAAACATGTTGACATGGACCAGCTCTGACTTTATTGTCAGGTGTCAAATCACTGAATGAACACATTAAGAGCACAGGGCCTGAGTCAAATGTAGCTGCCAAAAATAAATTTCTCAGGTTAGTGGTGTTGCAGAGGTATTTCATTTTTGTGTAGCACTCCTTTCAGGCAGCACAGGGGCTGCGAAGCTCTGTATTGCTTTCCAATACAGAGATGCGTGCCCACACATCTCCTTTTAGCATAGAAGTAAACTGTTTTTTCCACGGCACGCACAGTACTGCCGCTGTGGGCTATGCATGGCAAATTCTGGTCACTCACTCATAGACGTTTTGTAGGATCTTTTTGGGACGCATGTGCAATACGGCCTAACTGCTTAGACGTGATTGTTGAGCTGGTACAACAAGGAAATGCCAAAACCAGACTGGTGTATGCTTTGTTGGTCTGTGCGGTTACAAGCGTCAATACGTCACTCTTGTTGTCCTGCTTATGTGACTCACCCCGTGGGGTGTGTTTTTCAAACCACTACCACCACATGGTTACCTTTTACAGCCAATGGAAATAAAAGAATTGGAATGTCAGTATGTTGAAATCATATTACTAAGCTCACCCTCTGTATGTTGGTTTGTAGGAGGAACATTCTGGGGTAGAATGGCCATAGTTGCTTCTACTGGTCAGTAGACAGCGTTTTCCCCATAGCATCTAGCATATTTCCGAATGCCTTTGTGTTTTGTGCTTACCCATGTTGATAGTTGCTTGGGGACCATGCCTGTTGAGGTTGGGCAATAGTGTTCACATTCACACTGTTCTACTGACCCCCAGTGATTGCTTATGGGAGATATTATAGTCCAGGGTTTTATATTCTTTCATTGCAATAACAAGGCTTGGACATAGAGTATTGTCCTTTTTGCCTTTAGCTCTTTAGATGGGAGAAGATCATTAGCAGAAACAAACAAAAGATAGAAGGCCAAACACACAGCAACTTTGCCAATCTGGCAGTATTTTGGCTTCAAGTCAAATGGTGAAGTTGAACCAGAGGACACAAGCCATATTTAGGCTGTACACTGGCTAATCTGTGGCACAGTGCTGCAAAGTAAAAAGTTTTTATAGTGTATCAAATTCATCCAACTGGGTCTCTGTTGTTGCGCCTAAGAAGTGAACATCATGTTATGCTCTCTGTCACAACAGACACTACTGTACTCTAAGCAATTAAAATAAAATCAGACTGTACCGTTTGGTCCAAACTTGTATTCACTTTGTTCACAGTTCTGTGTTTTTTTTTTTTTTTTTTAAAGCCACAGTTCGATTTGTGCCACGGTTTGGCTCAAAAACGTTGAACAGAATCAGATTTTTAAGTTTTTTTCTTTCCAGTTACAACTTAAACCAACAATTCAACACAAAAAAGTTGAATCATGCCTTTTGTTAATGTTCTGTAAGACTTGTGTAGCGTAACAACAGAAAACCTTTGTACATAGCTTGTGGAAAAGTCAATGATTTGGCCAAACCTTATTATTAATCAGAAGCATTGCTGAATGGTCCACATTATGAAAGTGTCAGCTGTAATTTCACATCATGCAAAAAAAAAAAAAAAAAAAATGTTGTGATGAATCGAGGATGCAGCATCATGGTTTTCAGCTTCAGTACAAAACTCCCAACAGCAGGCAACAGAGAGGTGTCAGGAAAAATAAATAGCAGGCTTTTTGTAGGATGGAAATAGGTAGAGCTGCAACTAATGATCATTTTCATTATCGATGAGTCTGTCGATTTATGTTCTTGGTTAATCAATTAGTTGTTTGGTCCATAAAATGTCAGTGTCAATACCAATTTCCCTCAGGGATCAATAAAGTATTTCTGATTCTGAAAATGGTGAAAAATATTTCACAATTTAGCACAGCCCTAGGTGACATCCTCAAATGTCTTTCTTTGTCCCGACCAACAGTCCCAGACCCAAAGATGTTTAGTTTACTGTCATAGAGGACTAAAGAAAACACAAAATATTCAATACGTCTGAGAAGCTGCAGTCAGAGAATTTGGAAATTTTCAGAAAAAAGACTCAAAACAATTAATCCATTATCAAAATAGTTGGTGGTTTTTTACTTATTTATTTATTTATTTACTTTATTATTCAGTAGTTGGCAGCTGATTGATTTTTCAACTAATCAGTGCAGCTATAGACATGAGCTTACTTTACTGAGGAAAATAATGCTCTGCAGGCTGCATTTAAGGTCTTTTTCCCCTGTAAAAAATTGTCTTAGCGTTAAGAAGAATATGAAGATTGCAGATAGATTCGATCCATTGCTGATCCCTGGTGACATCATCCATCATCCCTCCGTTAATGCCTAGAATATGTTGTAATTATGTGGTTACGAGTAGTTTATGGCAGATTGGAAAGAGAGGTTGAATTGTTTCCCAGTGTACAAAGAGTGGTGTGATTGTTGGCTGATGGCTTTTACAAGCGATCCGGCACTATTCAATAAATCCTCTCGCACTGAGTGTGTATTGTGGTAGGCATGATGATCGATGTAGTAATTATTTCAAGTTTGTAGGCCTGATCAATGTGCTGTGACAGACCTTTTTGGTTTGTGATAATAATGTTTCTACTTGCCTCTTAAGGTGATAGTTTGGATTCTTACTCCTCCATGCGAGTGTGATGCATCTACTAAGTTTGGTCCATTAACTCCTTCCCTGTTGCAAGGAGGAGAGCTTCACCAGGAGTGCACAGTTCCAAAATGAATGAAGTAGATCCAAACCGGGAAACAACACCAATTTAAGAGGTGATGCTGATGCTGATGTTGTTTTGAACGGTGCACAGCAGAACACCTTTGTTTTGGTTTCACTTTCAAGACTCTTTTCAGAAAGGTGGTTTCCAGGTTGGTAGAACTATTTTCAAACTACGTGGTGATAGTGGAAAGGCCATGGCAGAAAATAGTTCTGCCAGTTTGGAAACCTGCTGGCTGAAAAGAGCGCTCAAAGTGAAACCAAAACAAATAGATTTAGTGACATATATCAAACATGGTTGATGAGATATTTTGCACAACCCCTTGATCGGTGGCAGTTCAAGGAATCAAGGAATATTGAGTTGCCTGATGGCTATTGGTACAAATTAGTGCTTACACTGGTTTAGCCTACACTCACAGACTCTATATCATTTTTCAACGGGAACAGGACAATGGTTGGATATTATTTTGTTATTCAGTTGGATAATAGACCAAACACATGGGCCTAAGTCACTGCAGAGCTGTGCCAGTTGAAGAACTCATATAGTGTAACAAAATGTGCTACAACTGAATAGCTATGGGGTGCACAGTACGAATGATTGGTGTTAACACGTGTTTTTAAAGGAATAGTAAAACCAGTTAAAAACTTGGGATCTTGATCTTCATCTTCATCATCCACCATGATCTGAGAGTTCCTAAAAGTCAATAACTGTAATCAAAAAGGTTTTCTGTGTGCGTGCGTGCGTGCTTGTGTAAGGGCTGCATTTTCTACAGTAGGCCTAATACAGTACGTTCCAGCAGGGCTTTGTAGGCATTACCCTTGTAGGGTAGCAATATTTTACGACTCATCTGCCCAGCAAAGAGGAAAATATCCTGCTTATTGGAACTGAAATAGCAGCGGGTCTTACGTGTCCTGCAGCGACAATGTTGACAAATTATTCATAGCAAACACTTTGGAGGCTTGTAGTAATTGAGCTGATGTGAGAAAATCCAAATCTGACGCCCTTAGATTGAAGCGCTTTGCTAGTCCTCACCCTTTTCTGATATACCATTAGATCGGTATAATAATCCTCAGTGAATTGGAGGATTTATATCCAGGAACAGCACAAAATCACTAAAGTGTTACTACTGTTTTTGAGGCTAGTGGAAAACAACAGGTGCTGTTGAAGGTAGTCAGACAGGAGCAGGAGGAATCAAAACTGAGGTGGTGTCTGTTATGATTGGATCTCCCCACTCTTCCACGTGGGAGTATTTTTTTAATCCCCCCCCCCCCCCCCCCCCCCCCCCCCCCCCCCCCCCGGCAAAACCACTTGTTTTACTCGAGAAATCAGCTGAGAGGCTCTCTACACATTAGGAACATGTTTGATGTTGTTGCTATTTTCCAACCCCAGTGATGACAATAAAAGTACTTTAATGAAGCTTAATAAAACATTTTAGTTTGCGTTCCCTTTAAGTGAGCATACTGGCACAATGTGCTGTGGTTGCACAGTGTTACTGAGCAAATACATTGTTCATGAGTTGACTTATGCATTACAGTTAGAGAATCACCAAGCTTCTTTTTAGTATGTAGATGAGGTTATAGTGTTCTTTTCTGTTATGTATAGTATATTCAATTCAGGTTCAATTGAAATTGTGTTTTGGACTCACAAAAGTAGCATATAAATGATATAAAATGAAAAAGAAAATGAGACACACAAAATAAAGTCACAACAATTCATCATTCAGTTAAAAAACAGTACATATGTAGGCTACCTTGCCAGCGTTGTATGATGCTGTTCTCTGACTCATCCAAGTGACACATGAAATTGTACATCAGATGTCTTAGAAGTGATTCAAATGCAGAACACCCGAGAACACAAACGGTTGACTGGCACTGTGCCATATGGGAACCTGAAGCAGCAACCTCATGGCATCATAGTAAGTCACTATGAGCCTCCGCATACTACCTTTCCTGTAGCTACACCAGAGGTGAGCTGTGTACAGAGGTGTCCTGAAAGTTTTAAATGATGAATGTTTTACATTGACACAGAACACATTCTAAACTTCGGAAGCAACATTTTGGCCTGAGCATGTAGTTTACAACACTGCTGATAAATATATCAGTCATCATTGAAATCATGAAAGGAATATCACGCAAGTAAAACACAGGAAAAACTAATCTCTTATCCTCTTTGTCTCTGTCTATCTTTGTCATTCTGTGAGCACCTTCAGTAATTGCATTCAGTTGTTTCTGTAGGTCTTCAATATACACACTGAACAAAAGAGACAAAATTCCACCTTGGCGAGTGCTATTATTTACATGAAACGGTAGAGACAGAATTGCCCCATTTAACGGGCATTGTCAGAAACAATTTAAATATACGCACTGTATTTGAACATATTCAGTACCAATATAAAAACAGAGGAGGGTGGCATTACTATGAAGAGGGGCTTTGTAGTATACTGAAAGATTTGATTTAAAAAAGAAAGAAAGAAAGAAAACACTGCAAATTTTTTATAGTCCTGATTTTCCATGTCTGTTCCATGTTTGGTAAATGAACTACTCCAGTGCAGCCCAGTGCATTTGCTTCTTTAATTTAAAACTGCAGTCAGTAGAGTGTGAAAGTTGATAACTTCTGTGACCCTTCACTCTTTGAAGACCGTTTTTAGTCTTCAAAAGTGCCACACTGTGATTCAGGACATATCTTCACTGAGCAACTCCTGAAGCCCAGACTTTGAATATAGTTTGAAATTATCAGGAAATGAATATGATCCTTGGTATTGCTACGATCATTACAGCTTCTCCCCTGTGCCTGATCATCTGTATTGATCCTCAGGACACACTGACATGTGATTGTCTGTATCTGTTGATCCTAATGCTGCATTTACATGACTTACGATAATCCTGAGGCTGCGCTGGGATGTATTATGCCTCATCAAAACCAAGAAAGTGTTTTATCAGTTGATGGTGTCATTTTAGTCCTTCCTCCTCTGTCAGTCCGTCACATAAATTTGAAATTAAGGTGTGCTGGTTTTAATCATCTATTCCTTTTGATCCCAGAGTCACACTGAAATATATGATGATTCAACAGACTCAGGAGAGAATTTCCTATTCATTTGTGGTCATTTAAGCCCCTCACCCATTCTACGTTGGGTTTCTTTTTCTCTATACGGATCCCCATGTCTCATTGAGATGTTAAATCATTTATTTCTGTTGAGTGATGGCAGGTCAGATTTGGGGCAGAGTTTTGCATTGATAGGTGTCATCTTTGCCCCTGCCATTTTCCTAATTGGCTTTTTTAAATTGTATGTGTCTTTTGACCTTAAAGTTGCACAAATGTGACAGCTAACTAGGACACAATGTTTTGCTAATGTCTGCCACAAACTCAAGCCTAATACACCCCAAGGCAGATAGCAAGAAATTGAAACTAAAGAGTGCAAAGACACATCAAAGGAACAATGTAGGGGAGGTGTAGGTACTTTCATAGAGTCAAATAGGTCACATCCTATAGTGAATTACATGCTTATTCTTAGGGAATGTGACCTCTCACATCCAAAATTGGGTCAAACAATGCAGATAAATAAATCTTCATTCTCAGTTGAACACCCAATGGCAACTTGAATGAATGATAAAATAAGTGAAATGAATGGATTGCTATAATATGCGGGCGGCCCACAAGTCCATCAGTTTTGAGGTATTCATCCACATGTATATATCAGGACAGTTTTGAGTGACGTATTATTTTTGGCCAGTCATTCCCGGTCTCAACCAACCATTCGTCATAGCATTTGAAAAACCAAGTCCCCATCGTCGCCTGATGACCTAGCCCTTAATGGTCAAGTCATGCATGCAATTGGCTTGATGGAGGACGGTATTGGAATTGTGTTATTGAAAACCTAGTCTGTCAGCGAACAAGGACGTCTTATGGCACTTTGGGCTGCCATCCAGCTCTCAACAGTCCGGGATTGTATTTTGTTTTTAAATGTTCCATTCATCTATCTCACCCATGTTCTACAGGCTTCTGTGCACAGAATTCAGAGGAACCAGTTCGATACTAGAATATGAATTAGGTCTATGCCAGATAAGACGAGCCGTTTATATGCTTCCTATGTTTGACAGTGAGTCAGTGACATCAGAAGCATTTAGTTTTCAGCAAGAACACAATCATCTTCATAATATAATCACTTTTGTAAATACATAACATTTTTAGGGCCTTCTGATTGACAAGGCCTAAGCAGAACTGTCTTGTAGATAGTTGAACCTTTTTAGGTTAGGCCCTGCAAAGGAAAAACACCTGCATGGATGATGTTCCATATTTCCAAAGATTAACTATACTTTTAGAAGGTGTTACTTATGGCCTAGATCTTTTGGGTCAAGAATACACAGCCCCATTGTATTATGATATATCTGTAAAGATGATGCCTGTCCGAGTCTGCTTCTCATTAGGAGCAGTTGTGCTTTGAACACACAGGATAGGGCCACAAGTAGGAGATGAAGCATTGTCCTGGTGTCCTGTTTCAGCAGTGAGCTACATGTCACCCCTCCCCTCTTAGACACCCTCTAGTCATTCCTGTATTATTGAATCAATGAAAGAGACGGGGCAGGAGATTCTTGCTTTTTATCCTCAACACCACAATGAAACCTGCAAATTCCTAAGTCAGAGGTGCACCAGAATGAAAAGCAATTGAAAGAGCTAAATCCTTTTTATGCTAGCACTGTTTTTTCTCTCAATAGTAGGAACAAAACTAGTAGACCGGGGAAAGCCAGCTCATTGATACTGAGAACTGAAACTGTATTCACTGCAAGCTGCCAAAAAAAGACAATTTTTTAATGTGTGGGGCCTGTTATTTCTGCTGGACATTCAACACATAAGAAAATCCCTTTTTAGTAATTACCCAGCTGAAGCAAACTGTCTGAGTCATTGGCTGTCGGGTAGATGTTATGCTGTCCAAGGTTTGTTGAAAGGGTAAATTTGTGGCCAAAGCAAAATCCATTAAACTCTTGGCCCCTGCCGTGCAGCTCCATGCCGTGTTAATAACATGCTATCCTCTGAGCGCTTGCTCAATAGGAAGGCTTTCCTATATAGGCCTATTGATTATATTTTCACACCACACCCAGGTAAGCAAGCCACTCAAGACATTTTTTTAATTGGGCACTGTGATACACTTAGCTGGCTTTCAAAATTGGCATTTCTTGTCAGTGTCATTGACAAAAACAAAGATTTTAGTGAATGCTGGCATTGCCAACACAAATATTTTGGAAAGGCAACCTACATGACATGCTTAAGAGGTAGGCATCCCATTTGCAATCAGTTGTATGTTACATTTGCTTCACAAAACAAGCATATGGGAGTATAATCTTAGGCTAATGCTCCAGTGGAAAGTTAATCATTTCATGTTCTAGTATCGCACACTGAACAAAAGACAACACTGAACTCACCAAATGTAATGCCAATAAAAGATGCAGTTAGCATACTATACAGTTACGTCCGTAAGTATTTGGACATTGACACAATATTCATAATTTTGTCCGTGTACACCACCACAGTGGATTTGAAATGGAGTAATCAAGATGTGATTGAAGTGCAGATTTTTAGCTTTAATTTGAAGACATTGAGCAAAAATATGGCATTAACCGTTTAGGAATTATAGCCAGTTTTATACATTGTCACCCCATTTTCAGAGGCTCAAAAGTAAGATACTTGACTAAAAAGCAGTTTCATGACCAGGTGTGGCTGATTCCCTTATTATTCCATGACAAATTAAGAAAATAAAAGGTCTGGAGTTCATTCCAAGTGTTTGTGTTTGCATTTGCATTTGGTGTCTATGCAGGCGAAGGAGGCCAATCATTAGGCTCAAAAAGCAGAAAAAAAATTACCAGATAAATTAATGGTTTGATATATCCTGAAAAAGAAGGAATGCACTGGTAAGCTCAGCAACACCAAAAGGCCTGGAAGTCCACGGAAGACTTCTAATTTGACTGAAGAAGTCTTTCCCTGGTGAAGGAAGAACCCATTCACAACGTCTAGGGAAGTCAAAAATACTCTTGGGGAGGCAGGCAAATTACTTAATCAAATCTACAGTCAAGAGATGTTTGTGAGAAAATAAACACAGGATATACTGCAAGGTGCTAACCACTGGTGTCACTCAAGAACAGGAAGGTCAAATTAGACTTTGCAAAAACCATTTTAAAAGCCTGCCCAATTCTGGAACAAGGTTCTTTGGACATGTGAAAGAAAGACTTAACCTGTACCAGAACGATGGGAGGCGAAAATTGAGGGGAGAATGAAAGGAACAGCTCATGACCCAAAGTATAGCACATCATCTGTCCAGCATGGTGGAGGCAGTGTTATGGCATGGGCATGTATGGCTGCCAGTGGAACTGGGTCACTAGTGTTTATTGATGATGTGATGGCTGATGGAAGTAGGATAATTCTGATGTTTATAGGGCTGTGCTATCTGTTCAGATTCAGCCAAAAGCCACAAAACTGATAGGATGGCGCTTCACAGCTCAGATGGACAATGACCCAAAACATATTGTGACAGCAACCCACGAGTTACTGAAAGTAAACAAGTGGAATATTCTTCAATGCCCAAATCAGTCCCCAGACCTCAACCCAATTGAGCTTGCTTTTCACTCACTGAAGGCTGAAAGACCTACAAACAAGCAGCAACTGAAGGCCGCTGCAGTAAAGGCTTGGCAGACTGTCTCAAGGGAGGAAACTCAGAATTTAGTGATGTTGGGTTCCAGACTTCACTAGACTGCAAAGGATTTCCTTCAAATATTAAATATAATCCTTATAGTTACGTATAGTCTGTAAGAGGTAAACCACCAGCCAGTGAGAGCTAATAGTGTCAGTAGAACCGTGTGCCTCCAAATACTTTGTGGTGTAATTTGGGGAGGTAGGCTAAATGTAGATGAACTGCAGCCTTAATGCAAGAAGACAGGTCGATCAGTGATGATAAAGACAAACTGCCACTTTGGTGGAGGGTCCTCTTAACCCCAGATTGCATTCCTCAGCCATGGTTCGAGACCCATTGGAGACAGGTCAGGACCAGGGGTCAGCTCAGCACCTCTCAAGTGAAGACGGCATTTAACAATGCCAGCCTTGTCTTTGCCTCAGAAAAAGGCCTGTGTTATAAGGTTGCAAATAAGGTGTAGGCTATGTCAAGGCCCCAGATCATTGATATGGGTCGTATTTTTAACCTACAGCGCTGCCTGAGACATGGCATGCAGTCACTCTTGGCATGTTAATGTACATCTGTTTGTTTTCAAAAGATTATAGGATCCTAACAGGATGTTAATAAAACATCAAACATTGCATACATAATGTATACTGTTTCATAGCTTTTAATGCAATTTAAACAATATGGGGATTTATTTTTTTTTTTTATTTTTTTTTTTTTGCATGGCCTTGCATTTGCGGATGTACTTTACAAATAGAGCATTTTCAACTTTTTTCATGAATCAAATAGTGACATAGCCTAAATTTTAGACTCAACTTCAAAAGTTGTATTTAAAGCATAATTCCTAAGACTAGACAACCCCTAAACACATTTTGTTTTGTCTCTTCTTTAAAGTTAAGTTCAGAAGAAGCGAGTTTTATGAAGAAACTCAATTCCCTGTTTACAGATGCTGTTTGTGAAAATACTCAAACAGAATGCCCTGCACCACACTCCTTCCTGAACACCACCTGGTCAACTATACAAGCAAGATAGTACTGTATAAAATATAAGGATGATCAACTGGCAAAAATGCTTGCTAAGTGCCCCATTTGTGTCACCCCATACATTCTAAATATAGGCCTAGTACACATCACATGTCTGTTGACCACAACAGTACAGCCTGCTATAATTAGCCTCCAGACTCATTTAGCCTAGGAAAACTAGTTAGACAGGTTATTAGGATAGACAATTTGGTTGACTTTGTCTTCATGTCTTTGAATTCATCAGAGGATGTAAATAACATCTCTGTTAATCTATGCATATGAACATCAAAATCGCCAAGCTTTGTCAGACAAAGCATCTCCTTCCAATCTCATTAGCCAGTTCCACCCACTACAACTGTCCACAAGCCTATTGACAGCAACACAGAGATTACACAGAGAAAGAATGCAACACGTCATACTCCAAAAACCAGTTGATCCATCTCCATTAAAACAGTATTGTGTAAGGTAAGGTAAAGTAAGGTAACTTTATTCATACCCGAGGGTAGATTTGGTTGCAGTTCAAAGAGTTGGCTGCTTACACACACACACACACACACACACACACACACGTACGCACAGACAACATTTACAACATCGACAGAGACAGTGACATAACAGTGACAACAGTGCTCCAGACATGGAAACATGGATAAAAACTATATAAAAAGGTATAAGTATCAAAAGACAAAAGATACAATACAGAATAAAAGCCATCATGGCAGATACAAAAAACTAGGTCAGAATAAATAAATAAATAAATAGATTAAGAAGACTGTACAGTCCATAAGTTAATAAATTAGTGTGTAGTCCAACAATAGCCTAATTACTATTTAACATTTTGATGGCTGAGGGAACAAAACTGCCTCTGTATCTCTTTGTTTTGCAGACAGGCATTTTGTACCTGCGGCCTGATGGTCGAGGCTGAAATTCATCATACAGGCCTAGTGGGTGGGAGCCATCTTCTAAGATAGACCCAGCTAGCCTCTGTAGCTGCTTAGTATGTACGGATTCTGGGTTCAGCTATGGCTCTCCAATCAGCCTACTAGCCCACCTCACGGTTTGGTTCAGGAAGTTCTTATTTTTTAGAGAGAGATTGCTGAACCAAGACACCAGGCTAAAGGATATGACAGATTCAATGAAGCAGTGGTAGATCATGGTTAGCATTTTACTGTCAATGTGAAAGGAGGACAGTTTCCTCAGACAGTATGAACGCTGGTTCACCTTCTTGTATACAGCTTCACAGTTTGCCTCGAAGTTTAGCTTATTATCAATGATAGTCCCAAGGTATTAATAATTTTCTACACACTCCACTGTCTGACCCTTTATGATGGTGGGTTCCTTAGCCCTGGGGAGTTTTCTAAAATCAATATGCATATCTTTTGTTTTAGAAATGTTCATCTGTAGAAAGGACCTATCACACCAGTCTACAAAACCTTGTGCAAAGGTGCACCCTTGGCTTCTAATGTTCATCTGTAGAAAGAACCTATCACACCAGTCTACAAAATCCTGTGTAAAGGTGCCTCTTTGGCTTCTAATGGTCACCACATCAAAAGTACCTGTCAAGAAGATGCTGAGTATTTTTATGGTGTATGTGTATTTTTAGTTTGAATTGCAGCCCGTTCAGTCTCCATCACCTGCAGTCTATATACCATTAGTTCCTGGGCAACATGATGTTGCAGGATAAATTTTCACCTTCATTTTTTAAACATGGTCCCACCAGTGTATTGGAACATAGTAGATCAATTGTGGAAGCTGCATTGACTGCCTAATCAAATTCGAGACAAACAAAAAATTACAACCCTAATTTATTAGGACTGGGAAGCAAAATCCCATTTTGTTGCAAACCAAATCCACCATCTCTAGACTGGACCACATCAAAACACCTTTGCTTTACAGCCTTTTCCCCTCCTGTTCTTTTTTCAAATTCAACAAAGTTTGCAGTCTTAATTCAGTAACAAATTATTTCCTGCGCCATTCTCCCTTACTCTGCTGTGTGTGATTGATCTTTATGGAGCGGAGTGTGTGCAGTTGTGTGGAACACTGGCTGAAGCAAATGACAGCATAGAGCATGGAGAGCATGGCAGTGTTAGAGAGAAGAGATTTAAAGTGTGGCATCACTTAAAGTAGATTTTGTCAGTCTGTCCTCTGTCGCTGTGCTGTTATATGCTTAAGTAACTGCTGCTGGATTTGTGTCGTGTCACACAAGTTGATGTCACTCCCGACTCATCAAATCCAGCTGCTTGAGTCCAAGCTACTTCCAGTGTCTCACCTCTGATGCTTAGGGCTCATGAATTTGATGCTCAGGGATGCGGCCCTTGTGCACTCTATCAGGTTCAGTCAGTAAGGTATGTCTCAAATATGATGCTCCAATAAATATGCTGTCACAGTCGTGCATATAATGTAAAACCTCTCCCAAACATAACCCTTGGCGCATCTTGACCAGATATCTGATGAGATTCATAACAGCAATTCCTGACTAAACCTGATAACTGATTAAACTTAACAGAGCCCACATGATCTGCCTCCGTGAGCGTCAAATTCAGGCACCTATAGCTGCTTCTAGTGTCTAACCTCTGACCCCTGGGGCTCCTGCCCAAGCAGCTGGATTTGATGAGTCAGGATTGAGTTGCATCACATTGCATCACAACTGCACAGTTAAGTGCAGACTCAGTGAACAGCTGTGAGATGTATGTAGAGTTTTGAAGTAGTGGGTATTGCAAGTAACATTAAAAAAAAAAAAAAAAAAAAACTTTGTTGTTAACAGGTATTTTTTGTTGTCTAACTTTAAATAAACTCAATTACACATTTTTATATTTTAGCAAATCTCAATGCAGGTGTTAGCTCATCAAAATAAATGGTATGGAAATATGCTCATGCACACCTTAGTGTTTACCTTTTCTGTCTTTCATTTTGGTATAATATGCAAGGGAAATAATTCAGTTTATTATTGTGTTTGACAAATGCAGTAGTCACATGCAGAGAATAGGCAATGCAGAAGTCATTGTGTGCAGTGGCATGAAATAAATAACTTAAGGAATTTAATGTATTTGCTTATATAGCCAGTTATCAACATTTTAAATAGCTTTACCGCTGTAGGAAATATTTTTTGCATGTCCCACAAACTAAGAACTTCTCTAGTCAGAACTACAGTGTCCTCTATTATTTAACTGTAGCAGATTGCCTTTCCTTCTTGTATGATGGCTTGCAAAAGGTGGGTCTAAGCAAATGAACAAAGTAACATTTTAATGTTTTTTTTTTTTCTGTACTTCAGAAACCTCAATCAGCAAGGCATATCAAATATTAACTTTAAAGCACTGAGTTATGATATTCTCTTCACATCAGATATCACATAATCATTATGTGTGACTTGAATGCACCAGTGGCAGCTTTTCAGTGAATCAGGAATCAGATACTCAAAAATAAGACTGTTTATCATCACTCGGAATATTTTTAGTCACAAATGGTATGCTAAAAATCTTAATAATTCTTTTTGTCGCTTCCTTTTTCCCTCCCTCTGCTCAGGGCTTACTCCCTAGTTGACTCCAGCCAGGTGTCAACTTTCCTCATCTCCATCCTTCTCATCGTCTATGGCAGCTTCAGGTGAGTGCCATCAGTTCTGTCCAAATGATCACATCAACTGATAAGGACGTAGTGGACAACAAAGACTATTGTATATCTTGTCTGACATATAATCAAGACCTAAAGTAGTCTAAAGTAGTATTTCTCAAACCTATTGGGTCAGATTCCAAAATGTGTCACAAGCCTTTTGCCTTTGAGGCCCCATTTAACAGAAGTGCTAGTATGTTTTAATAAACTTGGGTCCTCAGTACAATCCAAATTTTCTCAATTTGGGTCCCAGGTTAAAAGAACTGTGGCCTGAAGAGAAGACATTGGTTGTGTTATAAGTTAGAGTAAATGTGGAGAAAAAGGTGAACTGGCACATTTATTACACATTTGATAAATGTTCACATTCCACCATGTAAATCTGATCATTTACTTGTTAGCATGAGTGGAAAATGCCACAGCAGTACAAGGTTCTCTCACAGTCCTTGAGTGCACTGCTCACAGCAACACCCATAACACTACAGATGCACTTTGTGTGCGCTGTCCAAGGCTATTGTTCTGCACCTGAGTGGTTTTGATGAGTTAATTTAGATTAGGATATCAGCCCAAAAATAATCACTGTAGTAGAACCTCATTAGCAGGCAATTGGCCTTTTCAAAATCTAGGGGTGTGATGATTCACCAGTGCATCGGGCTTAATATTTAAGATGTAGCTACATCCATTTAAATGGCTCTTATCAGTGCAAAGCTGGAAGTGAATTGCGGAAAAATCCATGTGGCACTTTGTGTCAGTGCGTCCTGATATGGCACATTTTACTTTTGGAATCAATTAGCCTAATTGCTGTTGTCACTTTCACATTACATGTATTTGTCTCCTGTTTTCTCTCCCTCTGCATCTGTCTCTTCTGACTGAGAGTGTGAAGGGTCACATCAGGTCATAAAACCCCCCCCGCTCCCCTCATTCGGAGAAAACAAGCCCTCTCCTTTCTTTTCTGTTTGCCTTCTCTCCTCAAAGATGTTAACTCACAGTTGAGACATTGATGACACACCACCAAATGTTCGTAAATTGTGGGCTTAGTCCTGGTTTTATAAGAAAGACAGAAAACTTTAAAAGTGTTATAAAAGGTAGCACCGCTAATCTCCTGACCCACATCCAGAGACGTCATGGAGTCACTTTAGTAGAGCGAGCAGCACCTCCTGCAGCTTCAAGCATTGAGAAAGGTTGCATCAAAATAATCCTCCCCACCCCACTTCCTCTGCACAGTCACATTCTATTACCAAAGCCACAGCAATCTTCATATGGAATATCATCATACAGAACAGAGAATTGCCGCACTAAAAATGCATTATAAAGAATCTACGTCTTAAAAGTATTGTTTACAGTTGAATGACTAACATGTTGTAATTACTACCAACAAATGAGATTCCTAATATTTCCTAATGCTATATTTTAACGATTTTAGCACACTGTCTGGCGAATGTCACAAGTGTATTTAGGGCATGTTCAAGTTCATTTTTGCTATTTTAGCAGCAGAAAAAAGGGTTGTTGTGCCATGCACATGGTTTAAAAGATCATGAGTGTGAAAGCGCACAAGCAAACCATGTCTCCACCAAAGTTCCCTGACGTGGAGCAGGAGCAGGAAGAGGAAGCGATCAGTGTGTCCTCATCTTCTGGCATCACCAGAAGGGCTGCACAATGCCAAAAGTGGTACAGTGGTGTCAGGAGTCAGTGAAAACAAAAGCTCGCCACACACTGAAAACAGCCACTGGAAACTGTGCATCCCTGTTTTTGTGACAGTGTACATGCATTGTGCATCTGCCTTGATAATGTTCCCTTAAATTAACACTGAATTACTGTGCCACTGACTTCAGACCTGGTTTTTGTCGGTCAATCGGACAATCGTTTTCAACTACCCTAACATAGCAATTCAGTGGCAACAATGTGCCTGACCACACCTCATTTTAAGACCAACATGCTCATGGGCACTCAGACAAGTGCAAATGCATTTGCTATTTACAAAATGTGGGCGCTGGATGGAAAAATGACAACTGCGTTGTTTGGAAACTAGCAAAAAACACTTGAGTCTTACACCTGGTGCCACTTTGCACCACGTGTAAGATATTGCCCCTATTGACGAGGCCATTGTAATATACCATTCTCTCTAACTGTGAGATGCACACCGGTGTAATAGAGAGTCAAGTTTTGAACATCCTTAATCTTAGCATATTCGACAAAACTATAAAATCAGTCAGGCATCACTTTCTTGGCAAAACTAGATCTAACTGGTCTGTCAAGACAGCAATATCTTTTCTGCCCAGCACAAGTAAAGAGGCATGTAATGCCAAAATGCACCAATATAGTGGAAGAAATATAGCCTCAGATGCACTCCATCCTCACTCTTAGATGCAGGTCAACTGGGAGGGCATCCATGGAAACTAACTAAAGACAAGGCAGGGTCTCCCTTTGCCAAGTTTCTGATGTTGTAAAGTTATATAATCAGTCTCCCACACCTCACAGATGTGATGTTACTACAGAAGCCAGTTTGAAAAGGTAACTTGGCCGTATGGCTTGTTGTACCCACAACAAGGCATGCTGTAGTGACAAGACTGAGAGAGAGCCTAATGCTACTGTGACAAGCTTTTTTTCCACTCTCACTAACCTGGAAATGTACAGGATTACTAAAAGTTTACTACCCTAATGGAAAATGTGGAGTTGGTAAATGAGATAAAATATACCTTTTTAAAACATTTACTGTAATATACACATTAGAGAGTGATTAAAGCCCTGTATTGATAATTACTGCTTGTTTTACTAGCTGACAAGAAAGTAATGTTGAGTAAATTGACTTCAACACAGATTTTGCACAGCTTTACCCTGAATTTCTGTCAGTCATCCATGTTAACATAAGATTTGATTGTTATTAAACTTAACGGGGGAGAATTGAGTCATTTTCCATCAACAGGGCTGTGCAGAGTTTTTGTGATTTTTGACATGCACATTGAGAGCTACTCTAGCTCTAGCTGTCTTCTGTTTTAGACAGATAAATTAGTCAGTAAAACAAATTTGAATTAATTGACAGTGCAAGTAGCTGAATTGTGCATGCTGCTAAAACAATTCTCACCTTATATCAACAGTCTGTTGGTAATGGTGGGCGTGTTTTTTTGTAATGTGTATTATTTTCTGACCATTGGTGCCTGAGTCCAACACATTTTCCTGCTCTCCCTCCTCATGCCTCCTACTGTCATGCAGGTCATTAAACATGGATTGTGAGAACCAGGAGAAGGATAAAGATGGTAACCCCTTGACAACGGGGTCCTTCAATAACAGCAACACAAACAACAGTAAGTATTACATATATGGTGAGGCAAGGGGAATACAGACAAGATGTTTTCTCAGACTTAGAGGTAGAGCCCAACTAATACAGGAATTTTGAGACAAAATCACCAATTACAGATGTTGTGAATTTTTGAGCTGGAATGAAAATAGACCTTTTCTATGTGTATTGTGCTCTGAGTTTGCACTGATAGGAATATGCAAAGTTACTGAGAAAACGGCTTCCTAAAACAAATAACTTTATTAAAGAATATTCAGCATTATTATACAATGTTAACCAATTCAAGAAATGAACAAGAAATGAACTAACCCTAACCCACACACACACACACACATATATATTCATTTTTTTTCTCTTTCCAATCAAACCCATTTGATTGCAGAAAATATGCCATTTTAGAATAGGCCTAAATAAACAACACATTTGAAATGCATGCAAAGTACTGCAGGTTTTTTTCTCCTGACTCCATAGGATTAGCATAAGGTGGGCATGTCTGCTAAAGGGGGACCTGTGGGTGCCCATATAACCCATTTTCTTGAGGTCAGAGGTCAAGGGAACCCTTTGTAAATGACCATGCCATATCCCCTTGCCAAAATTTAGCTTAACCTTGGAGCGATATATATTCTCTTTGCCAACCTTGGGTCGCCTACTTTCATATGATACCAGAATCTTCACTTTAGCTTTAAACAGACATTTTTATTATTGGCACATACTGGTCAACATATGTCAATATGGATACGATATTGATGTATTTATGATATGCCAATATCAGCCGACTAATGTATGTGGGCACTTCTTAGAAGTTATTGGGGTGCACAGATAAATTGGGTAGCTCTACTGCATATTTATATACATGTATGTTTGTGTGTGTTTGGTGTGAGTGACCCCAGCTTTCTCACACTGATGTGTGTGTGTCTTTCTTGTTTTGCAGGTATTCAAACCATAGACTCAACACAGGCTCTCTTCCTGCCAATAGGAGCTTCTGTGTCTCTCCTAGTGATGTTCTTCTTTTTTGACTCGGTACAGGTGGTCTTCACCATCTGCACTGCAGGTTTGTGCCCTTCTTAAATATTGTCCACAAGAACAGCACAATGTCAATAAATCTGTTTGACATCCCTTGGTATATAGGCAAGTAGCAAAAAAAATGTTTATGTTAAAATTGCTAGTGTAAGGCTTTCCGTTTCCTGCTAAATAGTCATTGACGGGGTAAACCCTGATTTCTGGATTGACTATTGAAACTATAAATACCATTAGCTGCTTCATGAGGCAGACAGAAAACAACTGAACCAACCAGTCTAGGTGTGATAAGAATTTAGTCTCACTACTCTGCTTTGTTCCTTGCCCTCAGTTCTTGCAACAATTGCATTTGCATTCCTCTTGTTGCCAATGTGCCAGTATCTGACCAGACCCTGCTCCCCGCAGAACAAGTAAGGAACCCATGTGGATTATCTTTCTCTGTTTTAATCCTGTCTATCTTCCTCACCCTGCTCCCTGCTGTTCAGTGTATCTTTGACAAATCTGCATAAATCTGTGTGAATCGACGTTGTAAGCGCATCAGTCTCTTGTCAGTTATGTAACAAAAATAGCCAAATTTCAGCAATGATTTCACAGCACATGCAAATAAGCCTCCCTTCCCTCGACCGATGTTGCACATTCATATCCTTGCTTCCTCAGTCTCATCAGTGGATATTAAAAATGCAAAGTTGCCTGTTTCTGTACACAGCAAACAAGCCCTGGCAAGTGTCCGGCTAAGAAAATGAAAGGAATAATGTTGCTACTCTCAATAAACTCTCTTCCTTCTCTCATTTCATAAACCATGCTGCCAGTGGTAGTAGGTGTTAACAGGGCACATAGGCTCTGTGGCACTGAATCAAATGAGACACGGCTTCTTTCCAGTCAGCAGGGTTCCTAATTTGGAGCCCCCCTGCATTTGTGTGTTCACTTACTTCATAGGATTGTGATATTTTCATATCTGTTCCTATCTCAAAAAAAAAAAAAAAAAAGGATCACAACATTTAATAACCAATACCAGCAATTAACTTTTTGATTGTATTTTCAGAGCCTGTTTATCCTTCCAATCCTTACAGTTAACGTTTATCCTCATGCCCCCAGGGCTACTTCACAAAGGGCTCCACCAGTGATAACCCCATCCAAACCCCTGTAATCTCTTGTGTCTGGGCAGTGTTTTGGTTATTTATGCATGTGGATCATTCAAGTCTGTGATTTGTATAAGAATGTTATGCAGCTATACTCTTAGACTTATTCTTACGCTTACACTTAGGTACTCTCTTACGTACACTGTTATACTCTCTGGCTTAATGAGGAAGGCTTTCTCATTAAGCTTCTTTTGAGGAACAATTTGTCATCATTCCTCGTTTTTTTAAACTGTCTGAAAACTACCATTCTGCCAGTAAACAGGAATATAAGATTTACAGGCTTTTAATAAACATGTTTGTATGTTGCATATCATGACACTTTTGCATGATCTTACACTATATGGACAAAAGTATTTGGCCACACCTCTTACTCAGTGAATGCAGGTGTTTCATTCAGTCCCATTGCCACAGGTATAGAAAATCAAGCTCCTAGCCATGCAGTCTGCCTTTACAAACATTTGTGATAAAATGGGTCATTCTAAAGAGCTCACTGAATTCCAGTGTGGTGCTGTAATAGTAATGTAATTGGATGCCACCACTGCAACAAGTCAGTTTGTGAAATTTCTTCCCTCCTAGATATTCCATGATCAACTGTAAGTGGTGTTATTGCAATGTTGATGCATTTTAGAACCACAGCAACTCAGCCAACAAGTGGCGGACCATGTACAGTTGCAGAGCGGCGAGTGCTGAGGCGTGTGGTGCGTAAAAGTGGCCGACGCTCTGCTGACTCGATAACTGCAGAGCTCCAAACCTCCTCTGGCATTAACAGCAACACAAAAACTAGTCTGCGTTTGGCAAATACCAGTAAAATGTTAACCTGCCTGACTGCACTGTGCCAACTGTAAAGTTTGGTGGAGGAGGGATAATGTCATGGGCTTGTTTTTCTGGGGTTAGCCTATGCCCCTTAGTTCTAGGGAAGATAAATGTTAATGTTTCAGCCCAAGACAGTTTGGATAATTCTATGCTTCCAACTTTGTGGGAACAGCTTGGGGAAGGCCCTTTTCTGTTCCAGTATGACTGTGTCCCAGTACACAAAGCAAGCTCCATAAAGGCATGGCTGGCTGAGTTTGGTGTGGAAGAACTTGACCAGCCCACACAGAACCGTGACCTCAACCCCATCCAACACCTTTGGGATGAACTAGAATGGAGATTGCGAGTCAGGCCCTCTCGTCTAACATCATCCAACATCAGTGTCTGACCTCACAAATGCTCTTCTGGATGAATGGGCAAAAATTCCCACAGACACACTCCAAAATCTTGTAGAAAGCCTTCCCAGAAGAGTGGAAAATGTAATAGCTGCAAAGAGGGGACCGACTCCATATTAATGAACATGGGTTTACAGTGGGATGTCATACAAGCTCCTGTAGGTGTAGGTGGCCCAATACTTTTGTCCATATAGTTTCATTCTCTGGATATTTGTGGCTATTCCAGTGTTGCCACACTGGGAACATTTTTCAGCTTTGACAAAATCAAATATCACAACATCTTTGACCCAATATCAATAATCTGAAGCTATTGTAGGGATAACTTTTGGTGCTTTCCTAAGATAATTACACAAGAGATTTTTGTTAAAGCGTAATCAGTAATGTGGATATGATGACCAAGCAGGTAGAGACAAATAATAAAACAGTGTAATAAGTTCAGAAAATTTCTTTACTAAAATTCAGCCTTTAAAACCAGGAAAAGACCACACTTATGTCGTCATGATATTACATATTCCCAGCCGATATCTAGTTTCATATCATGATATCGACAAGATATCGATACGTTGCCCAGCCCTTCTTTGTATTGTATATTTTCATGTTGATGTTTAGTCTGCTGTCATACAATATGTCTGGTCTGCTCGGTCCATGGAGCCGTTTGTCCAGCACCTTGTCTATCAGTCCAGTATCGTGTCTTATGTGTCAGCACCATTTAAGCAGGTCAAATTCCTTGTGGACCTTTTGTGAGGGGGGGAAATTCATCTGATTCATTCAGCATTGTTTTGTTTTGTTGTTTTCTAGTGAATAGTTAAGTGTGACTCTGCTGTATCTTTTATTCCAGGATTTCCTTTGGCTGCTGTGGGCGCTTCACTCTGGCTGAGCTCCTGTCCTTCTCCCTCTCTGTTATGTTGGTGCTCATCTGGGTGCTGACTGGACACTGGCTACTCATGGATGGTGCGTCACTGTTGTGGGTGTTTTGTGAATGTGTCAGAGGCGGGTTATCCATTAAAACGCAAATTGGCGAGAATTTGACACACATCTGAAATGCTTTAATTGAGAGTTTTGAAAATGGTATTCAACGTAAGAACATGCCATACTGAATTCTTTTTGTTTGGGCAGATAGCAAGTGAATCCCAGTCCTCCCTTTCACTTCCCTAATGGAGTAATGGAGTTAAAAAGAAGTAGAGCAGAGAGAAGAATGATAGGAGACAAATGCAGAGGAGTAGAGAGAGAGCTAACAGACACCATGGGAAGTTTTGTTGTCAGTCTCAAGACTGGTGTATGCTTGACGTGGAAACAGATGCTACAGAATGTATGTGGGCAAAATGACGTAATTGTGGCCAAAATGACCGGGCGCACTGGAATTGTCCATGAGGCTGTGCACCACTTACAACTTTGTAACAACACAGACAGACTGGCTCGAGAAAGAGGAATCAGAGCAAGAGGCTCATTCTTGTGGGTTAATTTGTTCTTGCTGGGGAGATTGTGGAGAGCTGAATTATCCCGCAGTGCCACTAAACTACAAGTTTTTCGCTGCATTATCCTCATGTGACACACAGCAGGAATAAAAGCCAAGGTACACAGATAGCACATCTGACACTGCCATGCATGGAGCAACCACACACACAGCAGAACCAAGCTTTTATTCTCACCACGCCCAGTATATGTTATTTCAATCAGATGTCGCATGGCTTGGAATTCATTATAGTGGAGCATTAAAGACTTGTGCAACTGAAACAACTACACTAGTGCTTTTTAGGTGCTCAGGTGTAGGCAGCCTTGGAGGGACATAGAGCAACAGTAAATGTCCACATGCAGAGTTTATTCTGGATCCAAAAAAGGAAAAGGCGGTGACTCGGCTTAACCACAGTTTCAGAGTGTATGTGCCCTGTTCTTGTCTGCATTCACCCCAGTCCTAGCAGTCAGTACATCTTAAACTCTATGACTGATATATCAAGGAAGTGGCCACATTCATATGAAAAAGTAAAGTAAGAAAAAAAAATACAATGATGTCGTATTTTCAAGATATTACATGAACTAGTACGACGAAACATCATCCACTTTTTTCTTTTCACTTGGTCTTCTGCTCTAACTGCCCATCACAATCATCACACACTCTTTCTGAGGGAATCTGTTATCTTGCTAGCCATGTTTGTCAAAATCTGCAAGGTGTAAAATATTTTGCCCATGCTACATTAGTCAGATAAAGTATCCCATGTGGATCTAAAATGAAAGTTTCAAACATGTGTTTACCTTTTCCTCAAAAGTTGGTTGTTGTGGCTCCTCTTATGTAATGCACTGCAGTGAAATTCTCTGAGTGAAGCTGTTTTTAATGTCAGCTACAGCCCCAACTCAAGCCGTAGAGACACACAAGCTCGACATTCTCCTTTGTCCCTGCAGTGGAACTAGTAAGATAGCACTACAGCGCCTCTCTGGATTACTGTTGCCAGCCATTGTAATGGATGTGTGTCTTTATGACTACACACGTGCACATATTTTTATACATACATATTTTACACAAATGTATTTTCGTTCAGGCTGCACATTAAATTATCCAAGCCCCGCCAGGGAACTTGACATGAATGAAAAACATTGACATGTCTGCACGTCCAGTCTCAGCACCATCTAGTGTCTCACTGTGGTGCACATCCTCAGTCATTCTGAACGTTGAAGTCAGCTCTTATGAACGTGGTCCATCCCAAGCACCTACTTTTTTTTTTTTAAATTTACATCAAAACAGGAAACAGGTGGGGTCATTGTTCATAGTAATTAATGTTTTGTATGTCGTCTTGCTAAAATAAATGTCGCTGAAAATGTTAAAACGTTTAATAGTAATATGTTTTACCGTTATTTTCTCTTCTCAGCTCTAGCCATGGGCTTGTGTGTAGCCATGATTGCCTTTGTGCGGCTTCCCAGTCTGAAGGTGTCCTGTCTGCTGCTGTCAGGCCTGCTCATTTATGACGTGTTCTGGGTAAGATATGACTCCATCCGAACTATCACCTGCAGTACAGCTGAAATCCAAGCAGCTGCCATGAATTATTAGCAAACACACAAAGACACTGACTAAATATGCAAATAAGCATCCGATTTGCTGCTTTCTTAATGAGCTAATACTAAGGAATAGTGATCCAATGCACAGAAGCTATTACATTTGACTTTTTTTTTTAAAGTACCTATGAGCTGGTATCTCTTAAACCAGAATTTTTTGCATAATAAGTGATGCTTTTTATGTTTCTGGCCACAGCAACAGCTGTTTGGAATAAATAGCAGAAGAAATAACAAGATTAATCACTCAGAGACAAGTGTGCTAGAGGAGATGGCCATCTCTGACCATCTCTGAACCAAGACTACAGCGAAGGTTGCCATTGCCTTTCAAGTATGAAAAGCACTCAGAGATAAAAAGGAGAGGGAGCAGAGGAGAGATGCAGATGTCTCTTTCTTTTCGACTGGAAGGTTTAGTTATCACTTATGAGCCGTAGTCGACATTCAGTATCTTTTTTATTATTATGGGCCTTTGCCTGTATTGAGTGCAAATATCAAATTACTTTCTTGCCAGAGATGCCCCCAAAATAAAGAGAACCAAGTATCCATCCATCCATTTTCCAAGCCTGCTTATTCCTAATCAGGTTCATTGGGAAACAAGATTCTTTCACTTGAGTATTTTCACTTAAGTTCTTCTTAAGTACGTGGTTGTGGTACGTGTGTACATGGTTAGTAATGAGTGAGAGAGGTGGACTGATTTTGTTACATTCAGCTTGAAAGACCGCAGTGTGTATTCTCCATCATTTAATTGCAGTGAACCACTGAATACTGTCATAATAATAAGTTTGAGAGAGGACTAGAGGCAAGCAGTATCACCATCCTCAAGAAATCTGACGCCCCCAAATAATGTACCAGTGCAGAATCGTGCTACATCTCAGTAGGTCTTGGCTAGAAGAGACCAACATTTGGTCAAAACTGCCACTTTTGCTCAGTTTCTATTTTGCAGTCACCTATCGTATTGTTCATTGTTTACCTTAAAGCAGATTTGTGCAAGGCAGAAATTCTACTTTTGTAGCAGCATTCATTACATCTTCACTGTATATCCATTTGTTTGTTCACCTGGTCATTACGTTAATGTTGCATACACAAATATGAAATTTCAACAGTCTCAGCACAACGGACAGTACATTTAACATGCTGCTTATCCTGATGATCTAAAAGTAAACATGTTTCTGCAGTGTCCTCACCCTAAACATATTTAGCACCTAGCAACCTGCCAGCACACATCAACCTTCAGTTTATAACAGAACCTGTTTTTGTTCACAACTTATACCAGATTTACATGATGTTTGCAGATTTTCAGTAAAAGTCTGGCCTTTATTATTTTATGGCAGCACATTTGAAAGCACCAGTTGTTGCAAGCACTGATTAAGTCTGCTTACCTGCACCTGGGTAATATTAGTTAATGTGCCTGGAAACCAGTGTGGAAGCTAATAAAATAATTATATGCCAGCGAAGCACAAGCCTGAGATGTACTAATAACATTGTAGTTAAACATATAGTGATGCAAGAGTGATTTTGGATGAATCTGTGACTGGGTTTGAGTGCAGTTCAATCCAGAATGTAACCGCTTAAGTGCTCTGATGAAAATCCATTAAAAATTTGTTGAAGTGGCCTGTTTTTGAATTTGTTGCCAAAAATGGAAAAAAAAAAATGAAAGAAAGCTTTTGACCCATATGTTGCTGATTTTTGTTTAGGAAATTTCAGGATTCAGTGCTGTAATGTGTATAAACATGAATTCATTAGCTGGTATTAAAATAAAAAATCTCTGCTTCTTAAGAATAAAAAATGGATGTCTGCACCCTGTACATCTGGGTGCATCTGTTAAATGTATTTTGACGTGTGCAGACAAGAAAGCTTAATGGACTCAGATTTGACTTACAGTGATAAATTATATTTCCATGCTATTAGTACATTGTCCGTCTGGAATTCTTGTTGCTCAGCAAAAACCTCCACAGATTATTGCTGTTTCTGCCAGTTAACTAGCCAGAGTGCACTGAGAAGCCCAGATAAGTACCTAAATGACCCCCTTGCATTTCCTTCCAGGTGTTCTTCTCAGCCTACATCTTCAACAGTAATGTGATGGTTAAGGTCGCCACCCAGCCTGCTGAAAATCCCATAGATGTTCTGTCCAGGAAGCTCCACTTGGGGCCGGGGATGGGCCGCGACGTGCCCCGCCTCTCTTTACCCGGCAAGCTGGTGTTTCCCAGGTAAGACAGATGGAACTACAAAGATGGGAGTAGCAGTAGTCCCTGTGGAAATGTTTGCTTTACAGAGCCAGTCATCAGTTTTGTAGTTTATGAATGGTAATGATATTGTTAGCCACAGAAGCAGAACATTATAAGGAGGATGTTTCAACCAAAAACTCAAATTTTAAAATTGAGGGGTTTTGCTTATATGTTGTGAAATCTTGAGTTTCCTAAAGATTTCCCTAAAATGTTGAATTTTAGTTATGGAAAGGCTTAGGCAAGGAATCCTTGATGTAGAGTGTGCAACCCTGGCTGGGAGCATGAGCGTCACACGTTCATTCATGATTCTATTGATCAGCCTCGACTGTTCATATGAGCTCCGAAACCTGAGCTCCCTCTTCCACACTGAACCCTGCCCCCCATCACTGACTCCGTCACTCTGCCCTAGTTTCTGCTATAACTCATTTTGTCATTGTTGATTTCCCCAATTTTTCCACTCCTGGTTCAGGACCTAATGTTGTGTCACAGAAAAGAAGTATCTGGGTAACCTAAAAATCATCCCACAAGTTGACAAACAGGAACAGGGTTGTGACAATAACTGCATTACCACAGTTATGTGATGCCTACCGTGAGGTTGAGCTCATTACTGTCATCATCGCATTTTTTTATGGAGCAAAAGTCAAGTTGAGAGGCGTGAAGTGTCAAAATTTGGTATCTCCAGAACCGAATGTCATAGAGACACGCGGTAACATCTCTCAGAGACCCCCAAAACCCCCTGGTGGACCCTGGTTCCAAGTTGCAAGGAGGTTCGGTTCCAGAGATACAGGCTGAAAGTCAATTTGACCAATGTGAAAAATTTTTAAGTGCCTTTTTTCTTCAATGGAAGGTCATAGAGACACACAGTAAAGACCAGTGTGTTCAGAGACCGCAAAAACCTCCAGGCGGACCTTGTGCCTGAGTTGCGAGGATGTTTGGCAACTAACCACCGAACCGCAGTGATACATTGCTTTTTCACCATGTTTGGAAAAATTCTGTAATGTCACAGCCCTAGACGCAACCTCTCGGTACTTGCATTGTACAGTCTGTATGTATTTGTAGTCTGCATGTATCATTTAAGCATTACAAACGTATGTTTACCTTTTTTCTCCATCCGTGCAGTTCCACAGGAAGTCACTTCTCAATGCTGGGAATAGGAGACATTGTGATGCCGGGGTTGCTATTATGCTTCGTGCTGCGCTATGACAACTATAAGAAGCAGGCAAATGGGGAAGTCCCAGGGCCTGGTAACATGTCCGGACGAATGCAGCGCGTCTCCTATTTCCACTGCACTCTCATCGGATACTTTGTGGGTAAGCAAGCAATCTACGACTAAATTGGTGCAAATGCTTATGGTGTTGGGGTTGTCAAAAGAGCATGGCACTTCTGAACTGAACATTTCTAAGCATAATCTGTCAAAATGATTGGAAATACCCACATTAACTTTGAGGGTACTTTGGTTTGACATCGACATCTCATTGGTTGTGCTTGACTGTGTCTTCAGGGCTACTGACGGCTACTGTGGCCTCCAGGATCCACCGCGCAGCTCAGCCTGCCTTGCTCTACCTGGTGCCCTTCACCCTGCTGCCTCTGCTCACTATGGCCTACCTGAAGGTACGAAGGGGGTGGGAGAGGAGTGCAGAGGAGTCATTCTTATGCAAGAGTTAAGATGTCAGCTGGCACAGATTTACACTCCTTTGAATACAGCCGTTATCTAAACAACCATGAGTGCCACAGTGGAACATCAGTCTTACTGAATTCTATAATTGCAAGCATTCTGTTAAAAAAAAAAAAAAAAAAAAATTTGCAAAGTACAGCTTTACATAGAATGCCAAGAAGTAGGAAAGGATAAATCTCAATAAATGTTTTCTTGGGCCAATTCCAATTTTCTTCTTAACAGTGTGATTGGCTGTATCAGGTTGAAACTAACACATTATTACTAAAAGACTTTTATTGTATCTTGCTGTGTGTGGTTTACCTTCTTTTTTTCTTTTTTAGTATCTTCCTTTCACTGAAGCCCCTCTAGGGCTTCAGTTGCAATTGAGCATCTGCTATAAATGCCGTGATACTTGCATTAGATAACTTTTCTCAGTTTATCTATATACACCTTATCTGTCCCTATCAAATAAACCATAAAGAAATATAAAAATAAAATAAAATTTCTGCCACAAATCCGGTTTTTGGACAGTTGTAAACAGCAACCAGTCAGTTGCCCCTAATAATATTATTTATTCATGTTTAAGAAATTTAAGATGGTTAAATGCCAAAATAAAGGCAAGTACACTGAAAAAAAATCATGCATAGCAGCACAAAGGACAATAAAACAGTAAGTAAAAAAGCTGCAAAGTGACTGGAAAGCTAGATGAGGGTGTAGAAGGAAACATTAGCATCCAGAAACATCATCATGCTCAAACTGTGGTGTGCGGTCTGCAGGGGGACTTGCGGCGCATGTGGTCAGAGCCCTTCCACGCCAAGACCAGCAGCTCCCGCTTCCTGGAGGTATGATGCACCCTGGGATATCCAACCAGCACAGGGAGGACCGCAGAGCTCTGCCCCTTGACACAGGGAAGGAGAGAGAGGGCGCACTCACAGTGAGGCCATGTTGTCGTCATCACCTGTTCATGCTTTCCGCCAATCCTCTGTGAAAACCCTCAGAAGGACACCAGTGTGTGGACCACAACGCCCAAACACGATTCATCTTTGGTCCCTACATCCTCCCCGTTCTATCTCCGCTTCCTTTTTTTTTTCTTTTTTTTTCTTTTTTCTCTATTTCCTCTCCATGATAGCACATCCTGCCCATGCTGCTTTTGTTTTCCAACTTCCTCTCTTTTCCTCCAGTTCTTTTACCTTTGTATTATATTAGGTCTCATTTTCCACTTCCCTCCTACGGCCCATTCCATTTTTCAGGCCTGTTCTCTCTTTTTTTTTTTTTTTTTTTTTTTTAAACCTCTTTTCATTTTCTCTGTCTACCCGTGCATCTCTCTGTTTCACTGACTCGGATGAACTTGAGAACCGGACGTCCCCCTTTTTTGCGGACCTGTGGTTGTGAGACATGACTGGGGTTTGTGTGTGTGTGTGTATATGTGTATTTATATACATATATATATGCACATACGAACATATTTTGTAAGCATTGTCGTGTTCATTATTATTATTATTATCATTATCATTATTATTATTATTATTATGGAATGATTTTAACAAAACAAACAGTGGAGAAGAGGCAGAGTTGCAGCCGCACAGGAAAGAAAAAGAGTCTTCCCCTCCATCTGTCTCCCTCTTTCGCCCGCTCTCTTGAATCTGTCATCCTTCCACAGTGGCTTCTCACCAACACTCCAGCCCTTCTCTGACACTCCCTGCCCACCTCATTACTCTCTGTTCATCTGCTGCCCCCCCACCCCCCGCCCCCCACAGATATGATATGTATTTTATTTAGAAAAATTTTATTCTTGGCATATACAGAAATGATGCATTATAAATTGTGAATGTGTCCCCCCTGTGTTGAAGGGGAGCACATCTATTTGTATATATGTGTACACATGTATTTGGGGTATCTTGAGTTTGTATTTGTGTTTGGGAGCATGTTGAACAGGGTTGGAAACTAACACCAGCCACCAGCCAAATGCTGGTGAATTTGGGCTGCGGCTGGTCATTTTGCCTCGTAGAGCCGTGAGCATCCATCATTCTGGGCGGTCCTGTTCTAAAGTTGGCCAGCGGGCAGATTAGCAAAGTGGTCGGTGCATTTTGGAGTACCTCTGCTTCTGTGGCTGGTTGACGAAAAAGTTAGTTTCCTATCCTAGTGTTAAAATGTGTGTGTGTGTGTGTGTGATATGAGTGAGACGAGTGAACGAATGTTTTATTTGCTTTTTATTTGAAATCCAGAACATATTAAATCAGTGACAATAGTCAGGTTTCCATTGACCTGGGTGTGTTCAGCAAAACCAGTGTCACTGACACTGAAGACTCTCTCTAATCCAGAAATAAACAACAACAAAAAATACATATATATTTTCAGCAAGGGCCAGTTTTCTTCTATCAGTTTTTCTTGGGATAAGTGCAAATGTGAACAAGGTTTTTTTTTTTTTTTTTTTTTTCCCCCAAATAAATGAATGTCGATGTTTTCTCAGACACGCCATGTCATTTTGATGGTATGAACCACACGTAAAGTGTGGAAAAGGTTATTAGGCAGATTATCCATGGACTTGTTACATCTACTGTGTACATGCCTTGCAGCAAGGTATGTCAACCCAAATCTGTGTTTATTTGTTGCCATAAAAACACTAAAAGAATATGTCGTTTCTGGGCATGACATCATTACACCAAGTTGTTATATTGATTTGACAACAGGAATGGAAATGGGGGGGGGGGGAAACACATCTGAATCTTTCTGCCTAAATTGATGAAGACCTGACTATTGAAAAAAATCTGGATTAAAAACCCAATGCGGAGGCAACGGTCAGTGGAATATAAAGACCTATACTGTGGTTAGATCCATGTGTCGTTATCTGAAAGATTAAGCAGCCCCAACAGTTCGGGGGTGCGTCCACATGGTCCTCGGCACGTGCCAAGGTTCTCACCGAAGTCCTCTGAGCGGCTGGGTAGATGTGTGTGAGTGCCTGATCAAATAACATTACCTTCATCGAGTCTGTTTGGACCTAGGGAGGGGAAAGAATCCATCACGCCCGTCGAAAGTCAAAACTAGATCGTAATCAATGGACCCTTAGGAGTTACAGCTAATCCATAGGGATGTTTATACTGTCACCATTTGGTACCCAACAGTCTTACAGTTTATGGATTTTCTTTTTCTTTTTCTTTTTGGATTGTCAGTCCTCCCACTGTTTTGTGGTGCTTGTCAGTTAATAGCTAAAGTATACTGGAAAGTGTGTGAGTGTGTGAGTGAGTGCACGGCTGGAAATTGGAGAGGGAGAGATGTATGGACGATGCAGTTTACTGGCTTTTTTTTTTTGGTTGGGTTTTTTTGTTGTTTTTTTTTTTTTTTTTTACTTTTTTATGCTATCTGGCCGTGCATGTTAAGTGTACAGTGTCTCATTTCTCAGACTGCATTGACAGGGCTACTGCAGTTTTTGAGACTTGCTGGCCTATACCAAGGCACTGGACCTGCGAGCAGGGCTGCACAGAGGAACGTCAAACGGACAAAGGCTTCAGGTCAGAAAGACTGAGATTGGTCAGCGCTGACCTCCTCTGACAGGCCTGACTGACTTTCACAAAGGCTGAACATTACCTGGACACTGTCAAGTTGGGACATTTCAGGCTGCCCCTCAGTCCAGCTGCCGAAACTTGGACATAAAGGAACCAGAACCCAACCCTGCCCCCCACCTCTCTATGGACATGGCAAGAATATATACATACATATACGTGTGTATATATATCTCTATATATATAAATGTATATGTATGTATATATGTGTATTTATATATACCTATATAAATAACTGATGACGATCATGGTGATAACAATTAAAAAAAAAAAAAAAGTCTTCATTTTTTATGGAAAATTGCTTTCTTTTTATCCCCTTGTTTGTAAAGATTTTTTTTTTCTTAGTGCTTTAGTTTTAGGTTTTCCATTTTATACTTTTATTTCCACCTCTTCTCCCCTCCAGCAGAGGGTTCTAGCCCTGTTGGTGCGTTGATGTTACAGCTGAATGGATTCTGTATAGAAAAAAAGTCAAATAAATAAATTAAGAACTGTGTAGTGAAAACATGGATCCTGAAGCGCTTAATCTAAAACACTTTGTCTCCTTTTAACCCCTTCCTGTGCCCGTTTCCTCTCCCTCCTATTTCCCCTACTTGTTCAGGATTCTGCTGTAAATAAACATGACTCTAACTGTACGGCCCGTGTCTGCTTTTCATTGAGTCACATGCCAGAGCAAGAGGCCCAAGTGTAACGTTATTATCCAGAATAGGAAATTAATGGAGTCAAGGTGCGAAACACAAATCTACACAGCTATAAGACAAGCTGTGAAACACACATGCACATAAATGAAAATATTAAAGAATATAAAATGAACAAACCAAAATGAATGTAAGGGTAGTAGTTCCAAAATCAGTATAAAGTACAGTTGCAATAGGTATAGTGATTTTTTTTTTTTTTTTTTTTTCAAATCTGATTAAATTACTCAAAGCACATACATCTCACAGTGTGCAGCCATTTGTGCAGAGCAGGCCTCAAAGTACATAAATATTTTAGTGCTAAGATTTACAAGAACAATGTGAACAACAATGTGAAACCTGTCAGGTCAAGAGGGAAGCTGACTCTTTGGAAGCTGAATTAGGATCTGCGCTCCAGGCTGTAGATGCAGGAGCATTTTTTCACTTTGAGGTCAAAATGGCTGAAATTTGTTTATGGGAGCTTATACAAAGCAGTCTGAAAGTCTGACTCCACCACCAAGAAGAGTTTGTTTTCTTCATTTATCAAAAAGAAAATGCACTCTTTTTTCAGCTGATACTTCTTAATCAAGACTGCAGAAATGTGTGTATGAGATTGCATCTTGTCTGAATATCCTGTATGTATGTCATGTATGCTGCTAATACACAGTGTGAATTGTTTTGTCTGACTTTCTGAGACACACACCACACTAAACACCGGTTGATTTGGGACGATTTGTGCAGTTGGTGTGTCCAAATTGGGAAAAAGCTCATTTTTGGGTCAGTGGTAAGGTTAGGGGTTGGTTAAAGTTAGGTTTTGGGTTTGGGTAAGTCTCCAGGAAATGAATGCAAGTCTATGTAATGTCCTCAAAAGTGGCCTGAGTAATGTGTGGTTTTAACACAAGATAGTTACTGATGCAATATGTTCTATGCATTATTGTTTCTAGGACTAGTTCTTTAACTTTGCAAAAAGACTTGTACATCAAAATATTTTCCAGTGGTTTGGAATAATGTTAAAAGAGTTTATAGGGGCCAAAATGCTACTCTGAGTGCTGACGAACTATCCCAACACCAAACTGCTGCTTCACTGAAAGCTGAGAGGCAGTACAACACAAGCTGGAGGCAAAGCAAGCAGTTTTCAGCCGAAGCTAGACCAGGCAGACCTCAAGTGAGCACACCATCTGAGCAGCAGCACATCAAGTTAACATGGTTTTGCGCAGAACAGCATCTGCATCCGAGACACAGAGCCAAGGGAAGACAGCACGCCTCACTCCGGTTGCTAAAAGTACAAAAGACAGCTGGCTAACTGTGGACTTAACGAGAGAGAAGCCACTCCAAACCACTTCTCTGACAGCAACACAAATCCTGACACTCAGCATGGACCACATGATGCCAAAAGTTCACTGACTAACAGAATAATTAAAGTTTGTACTTCACATTTGCAATCTGATAACATGCATTACATGGTTAATGTACCAGTGCCAAAGAAAAAAAAAAAAAAAAAAAAAAAAACTTAGTCAAACATAGTGGAAACATTCAGGTATTTCTGCCTAGGATCAACTACACAATTTATCTTATTTTATTTCATTTTTAGTTGATTGAGAAAATTTCTTTATTCATTTACAGAGTAAACACTCCACAAGAGACCCAAAAAAGAGATAGTAAGTACAAATGAAGTAAGGGGAGGGAGACAACCTTCTTGAATGTATGTATGCATTGTTCTGCTTTGTGTCGCCGTTTCTGTCTGAATCTACTGAAATTATTGCGGTAATGCTGTGGTTATTTTCTTGTAATTTCATTTTAAATATACTGTATATTCCTTGGACAATTTTCTGGATGTTTTGTTGAACCCTCTACTGATTTCTTGTTCCAGTTTCAAAGGGTGGAAAGCTTGTGGAATTTGTCAACTTTAAAAAAAAAAAAAAAAAAGATTCAGTAAACATGAGGTGGGACTGGATACCAAATGTAGAGAAATTTTGACTTTCGGTGAAAACGAGTAATATTGTTTGAAAAATGTCATTCATCTAAAAATGCATGTTTGTTTGTTTGTTTGTTTTGTTTATTCCGAATATGCAAATAGTATAAATAATACAAGGCTTCCTGATTGCTACTAAACAAATTCTTTGCACAACATAATATAGAAATGAAAATTGAGGAAGCAAAATACTAATAAAAGAAAAAAAAAAGAAAATAAATGACATATTCTAAAAGGAGTGAGAAGAAGCATAGCTTATTAGCTCTCACCCCTTGTTAACTTGTAATAAATAATACAAAAGGCTTTGCCTATTGAGGTCAGATATTTGGACCCCACTGTTAATTGAGTTAGGTCTTCAAATAAATCCCTTTATGAAATCACTTGTCACTCACATACACTCCCAAGGAGTTAATCCTAGCAAATATTACTATGTGGTCATGTGAAAAAAAAAAAAAACAATTTTGCTTTGAGAGAATCTGCACTTATAATTTAGAATTCAACTCCAAAATCACCTGCAGGCCATGTGAGGTGGCTGCAATGTAGCATTAAAGTGACTTCTGTTAAGAGTCAGGTCAGCTCATGCGCTGTTAAATGGGTTACAAGAGTAAAGAAAGGTACAATATGAAAATAAATAAAGGCATGATTACCTTTCCCCAAATGACAAAAGGACAGGTCTGATCCTTTAGAATTATTTAACAAGCAGAACTGGAGCTGTTCTTTGGCTTCAAATAGTTCAGACCAGAATCAAACTTGCCTCGTCGGTAGTTTAGTGTGCGCCTTTATTTTGTTGTTCTTTAACCTTGGATTTAATGGACTGAGTGTAACAGCCTCCGATTCATCAGCGATAAAGCCATCAAACACTGAATACCTTCTAGATGGCTAACAGGAATGTCACGGCTGCTGGTCTCACAGGGTTTTGCAGCAGATAAAACTAATGCATGTATTATAAACATAACAGCAGATAAAAAAAATAAGACGGGGCATATTCTGTAAATATTCCAAAGCTAACTGTGCTGCTCTCATCATGGTCATCTGAGAACTTTCTAGAGAAGAGGATTTAGATTTTATTCTCATTCTTGCCTATCACCATGAAAATGCACTATTAACAACCACAGAAATTGACAGTTAAGTACAAAAACTGGTCAGGATATGACAAAAACACAAAAATTGCATTAATGGGTACACATATGAGTGAAACCGAATGAAAAATGTTGGACTCATCATTTATACTTCCTTTTGCCAACTACCTTTTGTGTAATAAAAATAAAGAAATAAAGTGAAAATGAAAAGGGAACACAATTTTTGGGACTATTTATACTTTCCAGAGAGAGAAAAAAAACAGGCATTTCCTTTAAAAGACAGGAAAGCCACAAAATATAGCATCAAAATGGTAAACACTGAAATAAAAAAAAAAAAAGTCTAACACAGCAAGCTACAGATTAATCCATTATCAGAACATTTAAGCATAAAAATCTGGAAATTCAGGGATAGATTGTCTGCATTTTTGATCACTTAAAGGCTATTATTCTGCTGTTTTTGGAGCAAACCTTTTTATTTTTGCCTCGTGCAGAAGTGAAACAACACAGGTGTTCATATCTCAGCTGCCATCTCCACAAACATCCAGCAGATGGCGACAGAGTCCACGGCACCGAAAACACTGAAGCCAGAGCAACATGATTGGCCTCTGTATCGCTGCTCAAATTTATCACTCAGAAGCACCGTTGAGCCACAGCTGGTGTGTGCTCAATACTTCATCAATTCATGCTATTTCAAAAACAAATTATAAGCCTGTTGTTCAGGTGAACCGGTTTTGAGAACATTATAGTGCTTTCACAGCTTCATTTGCCAAAAGGAACGCAAAATGCAAAGCTCCAGAGTTCATGTTTTTTCACACTCAACCTTCTGAGGGATCCAAAAAGATGCACGTCTGATTCACACACACACCAAAAAATCATTCTCCTCATTGATCAGGAGGTCGGTTCAAATGAACGCCCTGCTCTCAGTGAGATGTGCCATTGATTCCTGCAGGCCACCATGTAGAAACCTCTGCAGCCTCCATGGAAAAATGGCGGCCTCAATGACAGACCAAAGGTGCTGAGTCAAGAGTTTGCACGGCGGCTGGTGCAGAATAGGAATAGCGTTCAGAAAGGCTGGGCTCTTTCCTCTGGGCCTTTGATCAATTATAGTAGCCCAGTAATAACGTATTTCACCCTGTGGAAGATTTTAGGGTTTATCATGAAGACAAATTTAGGATAAATACCTTTAAATTCAATTAAAATTAATATGGCCGAGCATAGAATGGCCATTAAATAGAATACAATGCAAGTCATTTTTGAAGGGAGTGACATTATGTGGTAAAATGTAATCACACTCTTTGAATATTTGTCTGTAACCTCCCTTTCATAGCCAGCTGAAAGAGAAAATGTCATCAATACAGCGATCGTTTTCACTTTAAAATATTTCTCAACCTCTGCAATATTTGATTCTCCAGCTTGCTGACTGCGCTGAGGTAAAAGGCGGTGGCTGGAGGAGACAGGCGGACAGACAGACGGGCGTGCAGACGGACAGACATTCAAACAGACGTGAATAAACCACAAGACGGATTGACCTACTGACTAACTGGCTGCCTGGCTGGCTGGCTGGCTGGCTGGCTGGCTGGCTGAAGTGGAATGGGAATGAGGAGCAGGACACTGGGGGTGGGGGAGGTCGGTGAGGTCAAGGCAGGCAGGGTCCACCCCCCTCCACTTATTGGCCAGACCATCCAGTGAGTTCTTTGCAGCTTTGTAGCCCTGAAGTGGACAGAATTCCACCAGGGCCATGGGGATTGTAGCATGTCATTTGTAAAACATTTTGGCGAGATGGTCCTAAAAAAAAAAAAAAAAAAAAAAAAAAAAAAAGGAGAGGTTGGCCCACATTTGGAATGCAGGGTTTTGTATTTAGAGGAGGTCCTGAGATCCCTTTCCTATTGATCCTGAGATTACACGCAGGCAGGTGATAGGGCAGCCCTAAACAGCCAGCTGCTGCGGCAATAATCATCTTGAATCATCATATTTGATGTTAAAGTACTCTGATTTTCTCCAGTTTTATAGTAAGACTTAGGCATTTAATTTGCATGGCTTGAGGGAGATTTTTGCTTGCATTATTGAATGGAGCATTAACTCTGTGTGCATGAAGTATTTTATTTTATCCACACTCTTTATCCAGTATCTGTCCAAGACGTCTGAATGGGAGAATTCTACCTTATATAATTGCTGCAGGCTTCCACTCCTAGCCTCACATGTGCTAAAGTGGTAGTAAGCCAATGCACGATTGGAAAAACCTCTTCACAAAGATCAAATGCAGCAGCACATGAAGTCAGCCGGTGCAGGTAAAGTAAAAAATGTGCCAGTATTTGCCGGTCATGGCCCCTGCTCATGCCCATGTTAATGGCAGAGAGGTTCCTTCCCCTTTTTTTTTTTCCTCTCTCCTCCAGCCAGGCATTCCAGGCTTGTTTAAATAAGGCTTGCTTGCCTGGGCGCGGGTGGATTCCCCTCTGGCCCTTTGCCCTTTGACCTAAAGTGCATTCCATATGTAAAGTGAGGAATTCCTCTGAAGTTCAGTTAATGGGGTTGAGTTTTCATCCTTTGGACTCTGCTCCGGCAGTGGAAGGAAAAACAATCTTGCTGTACACTGCTGGGCAGCTGGGTGAGTTACACATGAAGTTTATTGTTTTACTTTGCGATTAAAAATCAGTTTCTCCCACTGGCAGATCACGATTTCAAGCTTCAATACACCTCAACAAAGATCCTCTGGGATCATGAGTGATTGATTTAATGGCGGACGGAGAGGAGCGGGAGAGTGGAAATGGAGTTTGCGTAGCTCTTCTGCTAATTTATTTCAGCTGCTTCGACCACTTTGTTGGTAGAGAATATGATCGTATTAATACTGATGATTTTATCACCAGTGGCTACAGGTTACAAGTGTGAAATCACAAGGTTAGATAAAGGTCAAACAGCTACACAGATGAATACAGAGTTTGCTTATTTCCAATCTGAAGTGTAACACAACTATTAAAATAATGACATATGATTAAAAGCAAGTGTTTCTGTTCCAAAAATTTTAATTACTTATTCTTTTAAGAAGTCAGATGCAAGGGGTCATTAAAGAAAGTCTCCCTCTATGAACTTGTAGATATTTCAGTGACAAAAGATTTCTCATTAACCTTTAGTGACCAGTGTGGTGGACCCTCAGCATTACTGAGTTTTTCAAACAATTATGTAAAACATTTACATATATTTATTTTATGTCTATTTCAAGCAATATACACAGACTATAGGGAGAATATTTGCCATTTACCTCTACAACATCATTTTTACTAAAAGTGTGATTTGTTTTTTGTGATGGCATGATTTTTGTAAAAAAAAAAAAAAAAAAAAAAAAAAAAAATCAATTATAATCAAGAATTGTATGAAATCAATCAGTTTATCTTCAGCAAATACAAATGGAACAAGGCTTTCATCCTAGTGACGTTTATTACTTTAAAGTGTATGAATTGGAATGACCAAAATAACATAACAGATTTTGTTTGAAATGATAAAGGTCTGGTTGAACTCAAATGTCTGTCTACACACCACATGAGGAACTGAGCTTTGCTGTGTGTGTGTGTGTGTGTGTGTGTGTGTGTGTGTGTGTTCGTGTGTGTTGCAAATGTACCTCATGCACATGCACTGTGTCTTCCTGTCTTTCCTGCATCCACACACATTGCAGCGATTCTTCTGCAAACTGACTGCAACCCAGAATGAAGAAAACACTTAGTTCACAAATTTTACTAACACCTCTATCTCCATCCCTGTCTCTTCCACTAACTCAGTCACTCTCTCACACACATACACACACACACAGTCACAACAGGCCGAGGTAGGAGAATCAGACACACACATATGCAACACCACCACCCACACTTACTTCTGGGACTGGAGTTGGTGGTCTTGCTGGTCGGGCAGATGGGGCAGCAGCATCCCCCCTCCTGAATCCTCCTCAGGAAGCCTACAAAGCTCCATGGCACGTCCCATCTCCTCCGGATCTGAGCTCTCACCAATGCTCCTCAAGAAAGAGCCCGTCTCCTCTGCAGCTTCCCTCTCTGACACTCTGGATTCAGCGCAATCCAGATGGCAAAGGTGTTGTATGCTGAGATGTCCAGCAAGTTGACAAACATCATAAATGGCAAGCGCATGGTTCTTCTTCTGCTTGTCCAAACTGTCCAGCCCTCATTTTGTGGCATTGTACTTCATTATGATCTCTATTTTTTGATGCTCCTGGCCACAGATTCTCTGATCCTAATGCTCCATACTCATGTGCACCACATTTGTGCCTTTCTTTGGCACGTGGGAGACCGGGGACACTTGAATGAGTTCACAGGCCTGTTTCTCCTGGTCAACAGCTGAAATGGGAGCTCTGGCTTGGTTTTCGGATTGTTTCTCTTGAGGTACTCCTGTCCCGGCTTGTGCTTTGATGCTGGATGCCATACAAACTTTCAAGTTCCATGCATATGATAAGGCAGCATCACAGGCAGCCCAGATGTTGATATCACATTTTGCAGGTTCAGATACTGCTGAAAGGGCACCTTAGTTCTTAAATGGCAGATGCTCCCCATCAACAGTAATGTTGGGCCCAGGGTTGTAAAAGAGGGGAGCGTGTTTCAATACACTCATCCCACACTGACCTGGTTGCATCTGCCACCGAACTTTGGCATCTCGCTTATCAAAGCAGATAATCCTGGAAATAATGTGAGACATTGCTGCATGGAAAATTTCTCTGTCATTCCCTGCATCCCACAGGAATTCTGTGAAAACATAAGCAAGAATAAGAACCCCAAAGTATACCTGGAAATGTGTTTGGTCCATCTTCCGTCCACCTTTCTCCAAAAACACAACCTCCTTCCACATTAGTGCAGTTCAGAGTGATTTTCTGGATGTTGTCTGGGGTGAAAAGCTCAAAATATGGCTTTATTTCTTGCACGTGATCTGTGCCATCCCCATGACACCGGCAGCAATTCAGGGTGGCTCATTCCTTTTTGGCAAAAAGACCATTCAGTTTCAACATGCATACTTCTCCTGCAGGCTGCCGATGCGCTGGTCCTGGGTCTGGCTGAAGGTCCACATTATCACATTATCAGGACACGGAGCTCAGATTCAGAATAATCTACATCTTCCAGAGGGGAAGATGCTCCACACAAGCTTCTTTTTCCTCTGAGGCTGATCTTATACTGTGCATTTTCCATGCAATAAGTTGCTTTTTTTTTTTTTTTTTTTTTTTTTTTTTTTTTTACTGTTGCCCCGTCACCAAACCCATATGGAACAATGCTGATGATGATGATTGTGCAAACCTTGATGGAACTGAGTTGCTCAGCTGGATTCAATCAAATTGCATGGAACAAGTTTCTCATGTAGATCGTTGGCCCTCGGCTCATGTCCACGGCCCTCTGAGCACAGCTCGTCTGTGGTATTGATCGCTCGTGGTAATGAGGCTGTTTATATGTTGTTGTGTCCCTCCGCCAGTTTACAGGTGGGATCCAGAGCGAGAAAATAGTGACAGCTTATAATGTTTCGCCCAGGTTCCCGTGAGAAACTGAGCACCATTTTACCATTGGCTGTTCCGCCATTTTCATCTGTCGTGTCAAGTCGCGCATGCGCACCACTAACGCTGTGGCTCTGGAACTGTGGGCCTCGAGCTGCGGGGGTTCACGCGCCTGCAGCCCGGTGAGCGTGCACCATGTGCGGTAAAACGAAGGAGCACCAGCTCTCTGTGCTTGACAGTGTAACAATGTTGCAGCTTTGTGTCGTTTTCATACAGCACACACTGCAAAGAGTGCGACAGGCAGACAGGCTCTGGGTGCTATGGTGAAAACGTGTGAGTGTGTGAGTGTGTGTGTGTGTGTGTGTGGTGGGGGATGATTAGGCTTGGGACATTTGGTTGTAATGTTTGCATAAGGAGAAGATATCATTCAGTCTATGAGACATGCTGCAAATCTATAGGTGCTATCACACACACACACACACACACATACACAGGTAGGTGAAAGACAGTGAAGATACACTAAACACCTTTTGTATCATTTTTTTTCCATGTTGACTTGTTTTCATCCACAGTTTCCACACTTTCATCACCCTCGGGTCAGCACCTTTGTAATGTAAATGTGTGTGTGTGCCCAGTGAAAATGTGCTTGTTTACCAGTTTGCTACTGAGAGTAAGCCAAGGCCGATGAGTCTCAGGTTACCAAAAAAAAAAAAAAAAAGCTTTATCATTATTCTATTAGCAGGCCAAACATTGATAATGGCTCCCACAGACCTGAACATCATACAACTGTCAAAAGAGCAGAGCTTTGGGGAAGCACCTGGTGAAAATGTGTGGTCAAAGCTGCAACGTGGGACAAGGTTCTCGTGGTGTTGTGCTTTAGGAGCTCTGTGTACTGTTGGAGACGCTGTAAAAGGCTGTGCCACCCACACAGCTGGAATGTCATGCATGCAGTCCATAGAGTCTGTTTCAAGAGGGGAAGGGGGGGAGGGTGGAGGGGTGTCGAGGGGAGCCCTCTTTGGAGGAGACAGGGTGCACAGGGACTTGGTGCTCGAGGTGGGGTTTGCCACTCTGTGAAAAAGATAGGGAGAGAAGCCACACTCCCCTCCCTGCACAGCCACACAGCCAAAACTATTCCATTAACCTTTTTTTGGTGGGAAATTATCAATGATAATCCATCATGGTTGTTTGGTCGTCTCCCAACGAGAGGGAATCTGCAGAGAGACGTGAGACGGTGGTGTGGGGGTTGGGAGAGGTTAAAGGGCAGAGGAAGAAAGGAGGTACATTTTCGGAGGATGGGAGGTTTGGAAAAAGAGGGAACAATAAGTCCCATGTTTAAAAGGCCTCTCTCAGCCCCCGTAACACCTCACACAGCCAGCAGTTAGGAAGCAGGCCATTCAGGAGGCACTGCTTGTTTGTTGCACTTTCCCCAGGGTGGTTTTCACAGTGAACATTTCCAAAAACAGTCATTATTTTGACCCTATTTATTTTTTCCCCAAATAGTTTTACCTTCATTACCAAAAAGTGGCCCCTCAAAATATATATGTGCAGGGAAAGCAAAAGCTGTGTTGTTTCTTTTCTTGCTTTTTTCCCCTCCAGATCTATCCCATTTTGCAAGAATAAATTCACCAAAGTTGTTTATGTGTTGCCACTCTGAAGATTCATAAAAAACTTCAATCTTAAACAAACTTCAGCTGCACTCAACCACAAATACATGCAGAATCAAACATAAAACAATTGTTTAATTCCTTAAAAAATTATTACATGTTTGTTTTTTGGTGGTTCATGCAGCTGTTAACAGGAAGATGTACCAAATAGCCTCAAAAAGCAATTATTTTGTTATCAGATTGCTTTAAAATTTTCTGATTAGTTACATTTGAAATAATTTAGAAGAAACAGTTCCAGTGACAGTAAGTTTGAAATTACTCTGTTTATTCATTGTTCATTTTTTAAAAAATGTTTTAATTGTATGTTTGAATCTGGTTTATAAATTATATGAAAGAGCAGAATATGGCAATGAGCTGAGAAAGCAGACGCTTAAAATAATCTTAATATATTATTTTAATGTCTTTCCAGTGCAGATGTCTTTGTGTAAAGACAAATCCTAAAACAAATTATTGATTAACTTCAACATTTTGTCACCAGTTAATTTCAGGTAATAGCATATTGATTTTTCCTCAGTTCCGGGGTGTAATAGACTAATATTGATTTTGAGCTGCTGTATCACTGATTTTAACATTTTAAAATACTTTCTGAAAACATATAAACCACAGGGTAATAGTAATAATAATGACAACTGGTCTAACAAAAATTATATCATGAAAAAACAGCAATACTTTCCTTTTTCAGAAAGTGTTTCATTTAAGATGACATAAATCCATAGTTTATTTTACTTTTTTTTACACCAATCTGAATGAAAATACTCATATAGCTCTATAAGTGCTTCTTAAAGTTGATTCATTTCTTTTACCCAGAACAGACAGACTGGCTTTAACGAATGAAATTTCCACTATGAAAGTGATTTCAACTATTTAACTGTTTGACAGACAATAAACACATATCAATATATGGTTCTATCATCCTTAAAATTATTGCAGAGCAATTATTGTGCCTGCTTTGTATCTTCTATAGCAGAGTATTTACACAACACTAGTGGTGATGGATAGGGAAAAGCAGCCCAACTGTGGATAAACAATTTTTTAATCCCTCCTTTGGGATTTCTCAGTAATTCTTAAGTTTTGACAGAAAAATTGTGAATGATGCTCAAATCAGATTCAGCTGCCTTTTTACCTCATATCTAAAAATCAGATTTTAAATCTGTATGTCAGAAGCAATCACATAAACGCTTTGCACGTTAAATTCAGCTTATGCCTGCTACTAAAACATATTTTATCACGCAGTGTAAAATAAGTGCAACTTACATTTTATTTAATTAATAATTATCATGGCATTGATGTCCTCATGCTGTTGTCTGAAATAATACTAAGCAATGATCTTATGAAACCAATTTCCACTCAGAGATCAATAAAGTGTTTCTGATTCTGATTCTGTTACTTTTCCTCCTCTAAAATTTGAATTTTCATTTCAGATTATCCCATTTAAAGACATCATCTCCTTGTCCAGCTGACCTGCAGTGACTTGTCATGCACACCATGGCTTTGCTTATTTTTTCTTTAGTTTGGTTTAGGATGGAAAATGTGTAAAAGCACAGGCACAAACACAAATCTGACAAATTAAGAAATCAAACAGGCGTACAATTAGTTCTGATTATATCAGCTGCAGATTATCTTGCTATTTTTTCCTGTATTTACTGTTGGGTTCACACTGAAAGGCATTTAATAAGAAAAGTTCAGGCTAATTGAGGAAAGTCAATGGAAAGACACTCTGAGAGGCAAGGGGAGGTGTGTGTGTGTGTGTGTGTGTGTGTGTGTGTGTGTGTGTGTGTGTGTGGGGAGGGGGGGGGCATCCCTACTCTAAATCTTCACCGGATCCATCATGCCCCGCCTTACATCAAACATTTTTTACCGACTGGCTGCACAATCAGATCTCTTCTGAGTGGGCTGAAGTGGGTGGGATGTGTGGGGAGGAAAAAGTGGGCCCTCTCCCACTGGATAATACCATTATTTCAGCTCCTCTGGCCAGGAATGCCAAATTTCACAGCCCGCTACTCCTCTCTGTGCGTCAATCAGAGCTTCGCAAGGCTTCAGCCGCCCACTGGGACCGCCTCCGCCGCTGCCCGCACCACCCGAGTCTGCAGCACCATCTAATTACCAGCCGATCCCCCTCTCACCACCAGCCACTATAAACTAGATATACTGTGATCATGCATCTTCTCACAGCAGCTTGGTGATCTTTAAATAATTGCGTAATTGGTCTGTTTTCATAAAACTCTATTATAGAGATCTGCTGTCCTATAGGCAATAATTTCCAATCACCATAAGAACGAAGCATAGGCCTGTATTTATAGAATAAAAATCACACTTTGTTTTATTTTTTATTTTAAGATTTTAAAACCACACTGGCCAATCAAAAGGCAGCATTATCAGAATAATATGTCAGGAGATGGATTTATGATTCATGATTTAGTCCACATGATTTGAATTAATGAATAACACTGCAGGTCATCCAGTGGCCATTTATAAAACTACTATAAATTGATGCGCAAAAACGAGGCAGATGGATAAAGTAGTCCTCCAGTGAAACAGATGATGGGAAATTTGTGAATGGGAGACAGTTAATCAGGTATTCGTTGTACGGTGTGACGCTTCCTTGCGTGCAGCCAATCCTGGATCCGATGGAAATGTTGAACACGCCGAAACCAAACCAATGGCTCATCATATAGCAAAGACTAGCGCAAGAAGAGGCCAATCAGTGGGAGGCATGCAAACGAGGAATTTGCTCCGGCAGGCTCTGAATGTCAAGTAGTCAAAGATGGAGTCCGGATCTGGGAGGCCGTGTGGTTGTGCATGGAAGACTTGCGATTTTTTAATCTTCAGCCTCCACAGATCAGATTTTTAGATCTTTCTTCTCTTTTAGGAATGACGGCGTGCGTTCCCCAAACGGCGGAGCGTGAAGTGTGGTTTGTGGAGAGGGTTGCTTTTCTTTGTTTTATGGACAACTTTTGTTTCTTCTCTTTTTTGCCTATAACGGATTGTCCCTCCCTTGGCTAGATACTATTCGTGAATTTGGAGGGGGTTGTTCAACTGCGAGTTGCAATTTTGCATAATTGTCAGGAGCCCGGTGCAAACTTGGAAGTTGAAAAGGTACAGATGTGGCGATTAAGTGTTTATTTGTGCGACTTAAAGGAGGAAAACACCAACAAGAGTTGAGTCAATTCCGTGCGCTGCGCACCTGGAGGCTCGCTTCAAAACTTGACCAGCACGGTTTGAACGCGCTATAGAAAAGGCGTCCCGTGTCTTATTCGTACGGCTTCTTATTTCAGTATTCTGCCTCTGTAGGGAAAAGCACAGCCTCGGTGCTGCCTTGTGCGTGGAGCTCAGTCTCTTGTGCAATCTAACAAGTCGCCAGGAGCTTGTAGGATAGGGCTTGTGAGCTGCCACGAATGGCTTGCAGAGCAAATCCAGTGCTTCCAGTATTGAGGAGGCTCGTAGGCCTATCATATAGATGTATATGGCGGAGAAAACACAAACCTCCCAAGATCCTGGAGAAAAAAAAAACAAAAAAAAAAACAGGGCCACCTAAGTGTGGTTATACTAATGAACACATGGAGCAGATCCAAAGCAGCCTGCATCGTTATCCAGAGGTTTCCAGTGTATATTTTTTTATATTCTTTTTATGCTGTTTCCTCCGCATGGTATGTAACAACCCATTAATCGTGCGAAGTTGCAGGCCATATGGGTGATAATTTGAGGGTTTAGTTGAGTCTTACTATTGAGAAGAGACTTTGAAATAGCGAAAAGCAACTTTTTTGTGATCGACAGGCACACCGAAGGTTTTTTTTTTTTACTCTTAACATTGGATTGGGCAATTAATTTATCCCCCTAAAATTAAAATGCTGTTTAGGTGCTAGTGATAATTAGGATTATAGTATGTTTTTGATTAGTATAGGTATGGTGGCGAGTGTGTCCCCTATCCTGAACCTCCCATTTTCCCCCTAAAATTAGAATGCATGTCATTCACTGGGAAAGAATAGTATGGGCCCTCATGCTGGGAAATTCCCATTCTCCTATGGTGAGAGTAACCTATGCTGTTTAACTTAAGTCCTGCACTGAACTCCACTGTTCACTATAGTTATATCAGTATACTATGCTTGTTTAACTTTTGTTACCCTCAGCAAAATTAGTGCATTAACTGTTTATGTGAAAATTGCTGCTAATAGTCATGGTGTGCAATATGCATGCAGGGAAACTACTGAAGAAAAATGCAAACTTTAGCTTAACTTCAGTTTTGCTCAATTGTGTAATCTTAAGGCACTCTGAACACACATAGACAATTATATTTCTTTGATTAAACTTTACAAGTGGTGGTTTTTATTAGATCCAGCTGACTTTATAATGCAAAATAACATCATAGAAGTGGATCATTGGCGTTGTCTGGGTCTACAGGATCAAAAGTGATCCTATTTTGCTGGTTGACTTGTGTTGTGGGGAAAATGTGAATAGGTGAGTGAGTATCTGCACTGGTTGATGGTGTCTATGTTGTTGTCCACTGCCCTTTTTCTGTTGCACTACTGGACATTGAGATGAGCAGTGCAATATTAAAAGGGCATTGGCTGATGAAATGGGAGACCCACACCTCTTTTTACTGCCTTAAGTATTAACCTTCAGAGGTAGGCCATAAATGAAAGGGCTTCCTAAAATTGTGTGTGTGCTTGTGTGCCTGTTTCTATGTGTGTCTTTGTGAGCAAAAAAAAAAAAAAAAAAAAAAAGTCACATATCTGCTTAATGACATCATAATTTGAAAAACACTGTAGTGTCAGTTCTCCTCTGCTGTCAGTTAATAAGGCTCATGTTATATTTTACAGATCTGAAGCTGCTGTTTAAATAATTTCCATGATGATCAAAAACCTGAGCTGCACATTTAGCTGAACAGCCATTGTCATTTTTAAACATCAAAGAGAACATTACCGATTTGACTCTTGGGCTCAATTTGAACATTGGCATAATTTGCCTTGCTTTGGGATGTCCCGCAACGGGTATGGACAAATACACTGTCGTGGCTTATGTAAATGTAACTTTAGCTTGGCAATGAAGAATGGCTGTCCCCATGTCCACGTGCTGACACATGCTGAGGTCAGCTGCTTTGACAATGTTGCACTACTGTACCATCCATTCTAGCAGTGCAATAGTATTGTCATAGCATTTGGCCTCAGCTCAGTCTGAATTGGTGTTAAAGGTTTGTTTTAAATGCTGCAAAAAATTTTAATTACAAGTTGATAAAAGGCTGTAGTGGAAGCTAAATCCACCCAAACTCACTTTACCCACCATTTTACACAGAATAGAGTTTACCCTTACCTTTAGTTTGATGTAAATGTCTATGGCACAAATTAATAGTGTACATAATATTGCATCAAATTGATGTGCACCATATAGAAATAGGGTCATTCAAGGGAAAAAAGAAATAGCCTACTGCTTTTTCCAAAAGTGGTGTTGTTTTTTTGTCAACCTTGGTGGTTGTGACGCCTCACTGATTGGAAGTCAGTTTGTATTTTTGTATTTACCATCACACTGATGTCATGAAAATCAAAGTCTCTAATTATGTAATATAAGCTGTAAAATGTGGTCCCAGTGTGCTAATGCCTCCTGAAAAACACAGGGGCAAGCAATAGGTGTAGATAATTAAAGTGGAAAAGTGTGAAAAATCTGTTCCTAATCAGTTTTAACACCTTGATTGGTCTTGGTGTTTATCCATTGAATTGTAAGGTATTTTTTTTTTTTTTATTATTATTATAGTAGAGATATTTTTTTAATGGAATGAATAGTTGGTTGAATCCAAATTTTTTTTAGAGCTGAAACTGTCATGCTTTGTTAACGTCTGTGGTGTTGTGCATGGTCAAAAAAAGAAGAAAAAAGAGAAAAGAAAAAAGAAAAAGTTTCAGTGTGCCGGTATGTCAGCTGTGAAATAAGCAGCTCAACTGCAGAAAATGGAGAGAGAGTTGATGTGAGTGTCTTTTTGAGCATCCTCAGTGGTAGCAGGTCAATGGGGGAGGGGAAGTTTGGGAGGAATGTAGAGAGCAGGGCCTCTCTCTCTCTCTCTCTCTCTCTCTCTCTCTCTCTCTCTCTCTCTCTCTCTCTCTCTCTCTCTCTCTCTCTCTCTCTCATCCACTCTTTCACTGTCTTTCTCTCTCTCTCCCTTTCTTTCTGTGTTGAGATTAAGTGTCACTGCTCCTGTGTGTGCCTCATGTGTGAACCTCATAGTAAGAGCCAGAGTTTGTTTGTTTTGATGACTGTCAGCAGACCTTTGTGGGTGGAAATGTTTAACCACAGCACAACTCCTGTTATAAGCTGACACAATGGTTGAAATAATTGTTAAAAAAAAAATAGAGATGATATAGTTCAGGTGCAAATTAGCCTTCCATGTCACATTTTTTAGATGTGAACCTCCATTCCAGTCTTTCAGGTGTAAGCATATTTGCTCCGGCTATCAGAATGATTGTATTAAAGCCAGTTCAGTTTTATCTTGCCATTAAAAAAACAGTTGGTGAATATTCTTCAAAGTGACTCAAATGTATAAGTGTAGCTATCTGCATAGTGAAGGGAAGGCAGCATGTGTAAAGCAAGGCAAACCTCAGTCACTTGACTGTGTGAAATTCTCCCTGAGTGAAGAACGTGACTTGTTTAGGCTTGCTTGCAATGGTTTCTGGGAAATCCTGGAATGTGTGGAATGGGGGACGGTGGTGCTTCTGCAGTTATCTGACTGGAGAGAGCAGCGAGTTATCCTGCAGTGAAATCCCAACATGTCAGTGGTGCATTTGAGCAGCACTTTGTTGCAAATGAGACAAGAAACTTTGCAAACTTTAAACTGCGGAGAATATAGAAGCGAGTGAGTTAATGAGAACCACATTTCTCTGAAGACATAAAACACACCACGCTGCAGTTGTTCTGCATAGAGCACATGTATTTGCCCTCAGCTGAATCTGCTTATTGGGTGTGTTTTCATTGCAGTCTTGCTGATTGAACCTTTTTCAGACATAAATGAAGTAAATGTAAAAAAAAAAAAATATGGATGAAAAAGAAAAAGTTTTACAATTGTACAAGCATGACAGTTTTGGTTATGGTATTGTTATCATGTTTCTTAAGATGCAGCACTGTTTATTATGCTTTTTTTTTCCTTTCTCACTTTATTGCTTAATAAAGATGATTAAATTCACTTTTCCACTTGTTCCAGACTGCTTTTTGTTGTTTGTTCTTTGAAAAACCTAAATCAATTAACAGTAAATATTCAGTTGTTTTTCAAGGCTATCAGATTTTTACCTGATTGGCCAATGCAACAAAATAATTAGAGTTGAAACAGAGATTTTGACGCGAAACAAGACAAAGTGAAAGCCATTGCTTGAGCAGGGAGTTCACGTGTTAAATCACAGGTGGGCGTCACCTTGCTTTAAAAATTATAATGGAAAGGAAGAAAATGACCGGAGCAATTTCGAGTGTTTGCATTGTCATTGTCCATTACATTTCTAATGACACACAACTTTAAATCACTAAATAAAAAGCCACAGCTTAAAATGTTTATGGGGAAGACACAAAGCCGGTGTCCTCACCACCACAGATAAGAGCGCCACTGCTTTTCAAGAATCTTTCTGTTGTTTTTTCCTCGTCTTCTCTCTCTCAATCAGTGACAGAGCTGGACCACTGAGAAATAAAATCAATGCAGCAAAATTAGATATGGACACCAGGTGTGAAGGCTATGTGCCAAACCAGCGTTTTTGACTTTACAACAAAATGAAAGCCCCACTTATTATTTTGTGTGACCTGCTGTCGAGGCTTCACCATGATCAGGGTCACACACTACATTACAACTTCTTCCACTGTTTCCCTACAAGCCTTCCTCCTCCTCCTCCTCCTCCTCCTCCTCCTCTCTTTCTCTTCCTCCACGTCCATATCAGGGATGTCAAAAAGAAGCATATGGACAATTAATTATGGTGATTTTGGCACAAATGTCAGCAAATGTGTGTGAGGCTCTGAAGAAGCTGTTCCTCTGTGCATCAATACAGGAAAAGTAATTTTTTTCACACCTTGACCTCACAAGTCCTTTATCTTCTGTTGTGAGAAAACAGCTGCCACAATCGCAGCACGTGTAGACATATTTTTGTGAAGGGGAGGGAGAGAGTGTGTGTGTTTGTGTGTATATGTGAGACAGGGATGGTGGGGGTCCATATCAGCTGTCTGCTGATAAAGTTTTAGCTCCCATGGGAGCAGGACAGTCCGACACAAGGAGGGCAAGAGACAAAAAGAGGCTGTGAGAGAGCAACACTCAAAGTGGAGAGTGCTTTTTGTGGTGCTGCTTTTGTGTTTATCTCGTTTAGGCCCTACAGAATTGTTTTTGTTTTTTGTTTTTTTTTTTTCCACTATCCTCAACCACCTTAGCTACCATTATACTTTTGCATTTTGTGTGTTTAAGAGTGTGTTTCACTTTTTTAAAATCTTGCAGGGAGTGACAGGACTGAATTTCAACATTATCTGCTGATATATGAATAAATTAATAGATTTCAAATAAAAGCTTTACATGAAAATGCATCAGCTTTACCCTAGCCATGGCTTGTGTATGCTTCTTATCGCTTGCTTGTTTGTTTGTTTCACAGGCAGATTGTCGAGATGGTGCTTCACTTTACAAGTTTTTCTCTTGAAATTATACCATTTTATTTAAATTGGAAAAACACAGGTGAACGTCAAGCCCAACATTACCTGCAGATAAAACTGTTGAGCTTATTGAAAGTGCATGAAGTAACCTAACAACCTCATGTTGCCTCACATCAGGATCAGCTCTGTTATAGAAGTCATTCAGTGCCATCTAGTGGACTAAAGATGTAGTGCAGAATGACAACACTTCATTTTTGAACAACCTGTTTTATCAAGAAATATAACTTTAATGTTAAATGACCATATGGATATGTCATCATAAATCAGCTGGGACGCTCTGAATACCAGATATGTCCAGTTTCACGTTTAGTTATCACTGTAAACTTCTGAGTGACTCAAATGCAGAAAGGAATATAAATGATTTATTGAAACGATGAGTCAAAGTTGGAAGATCTTACACAAACAACAAATAAATATATATTATGAACTATATGATAGAACTTTAAAAACCATTCAACAAACATTAGATCAAAAGTGCACACGCACCACCCGATGTGAATAAAAGTAGCTCAACATTAACATTAATTTAACATTAACATTGATTTAAGAGATTAAGACAAGTTTTCACTCACATATACAGTAACCCTGAATATGTTATTGTTTATTTTTAATCATTATCTCTCAACATACTTTAATACTGGGCTTCTTTCGTAAACGTTACATGGCATAGCAATTCATTTGCAGCAGGTGGTGCTATAAGTTAGTTTTGATTTGTGTCTAAATGAAGCTGTGAGCATCTACAAGGCACGTTATAGCTGCCACGAAGCCTTCCAAAGTCCAGCAGCCACTTTCATCAGTAAAAACTGTCCATAACGAGTGGAAACATAAGAGGTATCTCTGGCAGACGCAGCATCTTCATATGGCCACAGCATCTTCCGGACTGTCTTGGGAATTTGTCTTCACACCAAGAGACAAAAATGTTAATAACATGCCAGTTTAACTCCACGACTTAGATGAATAAGATCAAGCAGAGGTGTGCATAGCTTACTGGTGAATGACAGTGTATCATAATGATAATAACCTTGGGTTTGTTGGTCCTGATGATATGATTGGTGAGGGCGAGCTCCGCTGAGGGAAAGTCAACAGAGTGGTGATCCACTAAGGTCTCGTGGGGCATCTGAAAGAGTTCATCAGTTAAAGTGATGTGGAAAATCAACAGCTGGAAAGAACAATTGGAGTGTGTGTGCATGTGTGTGTGTGAGGTAACCGACTAACCAGCACTGGTGGAGCCATAAACAGGTAATTCAGAGGGTAGTGCATCAGGTTGACACAGGTCGAGGAGTAGAGGTCTGCGTAACGCATGAGCTGACTGGCGAACAGCGTCTGCCTGGCGCCGCTGCGCAGGAGGCTGCCCATCTGACCGTAGGCCATGTCCATCCTGTAGGTCACCACCTGCAACACACCACGCATGTCAACAAAACACACGCACGTGGCAGAGCAAGACAAGTGCATCATCTTTGCTTTCCGTTGCAATAGTTTAATTGATTTTAAAGTTCTTCTACTTGTTAACGAGGCTCTTAATGGTCTGGGACCGGCTTACATAAATAATTCTTTGTCGTTTTATAATCCTTCACGGCCTCTTAGATCTTCTGCTGCCGGTTTTCTAAATATAAACATAAACATAACATAAATAAGAAAATCAGCAGCTCAGCCATTTTAAACTATGCACTGCCATTATGGAATTCCCTACCGGATGGACTGAATTGAAACCGTATTCATTCAACATTGTTTTTTATTCTATTATTCTGTTCTTTTACACATTATATTGTTTTTATGTCTTCCTTTGTTTTACATTTCTGTCTTACTTTATTTTATCTCCATCGTTTATAGAGGTTTTTATTTCTTTTTATGCTCTTGTTTTTTTTTCACTTTATTGTAAAGCACTTTGAGCTACACCCCCTGTATGAAACGTGCTATATCAATAAATTATCATTATATATATGTTATTATTATTATGTAAATTTTTTATTAAATGGAGGTAATAGTATAGTTTTTGAAGCTAAAATAATTACATAACATTATCAGCCATATGATTATTTTATGTTGCTTGCTTTTACTTCCTGTTTTTGTTTTGTTTTGTTTTGTTTTTTCTGTCTTGATTTGATACATCATCACTCCAGTCAGATGAAAAATCTGTATCTCCGAACAACTTACTTTTCAGAAATCAAGAAAAATGTTCTCACTTTGGAAATTCTACAATGAACATGAAAAGTGAATTAAAACTGAACAGCTTTAAAAAAAAAAAAAAAAAAAAAAAAAAAAAAAAAAAAAACCTGCTCTATCTAAAGCTTCAGCTCTTGTTAGAAAATGTGACACATCTGAGTTGGAATTAGGAGGTTTTCATAACAAATGGGGACATGACGGGTGGCTGTGCAATATGCCAGCATGACAGTTATGACTCGTTTTCACACTGTTTTGAGTTATGAGTCTCCGTCAGCATTTTAGGTCATTTCTCTTTATGACAAATTGTTTGGTGAAGAACGACAGCCACGCACTGCCATGCCCTTTTTTACACATGCGGAAAATAATCAAATGTTACATCATTTCATTTGCTGCTTATGTTTTAGTTATTTAATTGTCTGAAAAAAAAAGAAAAAGCCTTCAACATGCAGGTGAGATGCATGACGAGGTAATAGTATGTTCCCTCTATGTCCTTGTTGCTCTGCTTAAATATTTCTAAGGTGGTGATATCATATGCCAGTGGGTTTCAGAGTGTGGTGTGGAGGTCACCAGGGGTCCCAAAGGAGCCTCCAGGGGCTCCTCAGCAACATGAGGATTAGTTTAATTTCACTACAATTTATCTCACCAGAAATGGTTTCAGTACAAAAATCATTACTATTAAATGTGACTATTTAACACCATGTTTTAATGCTCAAGTATGACATCTAAACAATTTAATATCTAACACCAAAACATCTTTTCACATCAGGTTTCCTAGGGCAGAATCACTTCAAATGGAGGCCTGCGGCATAATTGGGGGTCATGAAACATGAGCATGAAAAAGTTTGAAAACCCCTGCAACCCCCCTTAGCAACGAGAAACATCTACATTCTCAGGATCAAAGATGTTCACTGAAAACTAACGGTTTCTTTGCAATTAAAACAAAAATTCTCAGGCAACCCCTTGCTGAACATGCCGCACTGGTTTCCTGCAGAATTGCTCTGATTATCGCAGCTTTAAAAAAGGAGGTTGTGTGTTATGGTAGATGGAGCCACAGGCGACCTGTCAGGCACCACGCCTAGGGACCCGTTTCCCTTTGGGAGCCCCCATTATTTGGAAAATTTTGTTTAAATAAACAAAGTTGAATGAAGAGAGCATCTTAGGCTAAAATTGTATCATTAAGATGCGGCCTATTTGTTGATGAAACAGACCAGCCAGTCAATCACAGAGTCTGTCAAACTGTCAGTAATCATCAAACAATCTGCGGCAAATGGCCACAAATGGTTGAAATTACAGGACAGAGGCCGAGGAGAGAAAGAGAGAGAGAGAGAAATCGACGATGTGCAGCTACAAATTCCAGTAACATTTTCCAGTACATGAAATAATATGAATTCATGCATCAAAATGAATTACGTCGTGCATTAATACCTAATGAATCATCAGGAATCAACACAAGTACTAATTTTTTCATTCATCACGTCATGCATGAACAAAACATTGATCAAAGCACTAAGTAGCATGATCATAATGCATTCATTGTTTGCCAGAAATTTGGACCACTGAACCAAATCCAAGCCACTGCAACACAGAGTACACCATGAGGACAAAATTTAATAAGCATCTGTTATGCACAAGTTATGGCCCTTCAAATAAAGTGGGAAACCATTTGGTCTATATTTATTATGTATAACGTCACCAGGTATTGGCAACGATTACAAACTGTTCATCTAATGTCATGATTTCGATTCTAAAGTCATCAGTGCTGAAAAAAAATGTTTATTCGAAAGTCATATCGAATCGTGACCTTAAAATCGTAAGTCAAACGGAATCACGGACTTGGAAAATGTGACACTCCTAATTAAAATGTTATTATTATTTCTGGTTATTTGTGGTCAAAAGACAGGATGTCCTGTTTTGAAGTATGAAGCAAGATGTTTTCCCACATCTTTTCATGTCCCATGTGAGCTCGGCAGCAACTACTACACACTGTATGGCTTTAAAACAACTTTAATCAAGGAAAATACAACAGAACAGTGTTATAAATTAATAAGTTATGAGTGAATAAACTTTGTTGAAATTCATCAAAAAACATTTGTGTTGATTATTTTTGCAAATACCTGATAACATGATAAATTTCAAATATATTCGAAGGGCCACAGCTCATGATTAACTGACGCTTAACTCATTTTTTTTTTTATTTCATAATGCACTCTGCTTCATAGTAGTTTGGATTTCATTTAGGGGTCCAAATTTTCGGCAAAGAATACAACATGAGAGTCATGATTAATGCATTTTCATGCTTGACTTCTTGTCATTTTGTGTACCCTCACCGTAAACTGTCACCCAAATTACAGATGTTATTATGGAGAATACAGTTTCTGTAAAATGATGTCTTGTCATATCATTACTGTCAAAATACAAGTTTAATAGAAAAGGACATGTGTGCATGGAGCTCACCCTCATCCTGGTCTGAATGGCACTTATATCTGGACACTCTCGACTGCCGCTGTCAAGGTGCCTTCAAAGGACAAAGACAGAGGACAGAAAACAGATAATTACCTGCTTTGTCACCTCTTATAATAGACGATACAGTACAGATACACATGCAAACTTACTTGTGAAGCTCAGCTAAGAAGACATCAAGACGTTTCAGCTCCTCGAAGAGATCTTGAAGCAACAACAAAACAAAAAAAATCATCAAAACTCCCAAAAATGGAAACATGAGTGATACAGTGATGAGATGAGACTTTGTTTGTTCTTACGGCTCTTCTCTTTCCACACTTGGAGCTCCTTGCTGAGCTCTGGCACCACCAAAAATGTCTTCCAGCCTTGGCGCTTCTTGGATTTGAGAATGTCGCCAAAGATGTGGTCTCCAATGTAGAGGATGTCTTTACCCCTCACATCCAGCAGATCGCAGACAATGTCAGAAGAGCCTGCAGCAAGATGGTAAGAAATAAAGACGATAAGATAATAAAGGGACAAAATGAAACGCCTGTTCTTCCACTGAAATACATGCACACCGCAAACACTAGACCTGTGAAAAAAACCCAGATACAGCCAAGCAGTGTGATATTATTTTTCCCAACTCTGTATCTTTTGGTGTTAATTCAGTGCATCATGCTAATTCTGTTTTAATGAATTGGAATGGGAATTTGAATTAAACTGGTTTCAGCTTGTCTCTTATCTAATAAGTTGTATATTTTACTATTCTACCAATGTGTTATGTAGTAGTAGTCGTATTGTAAGCTCTATTTATTATTATACATTTTCAGTTTCTTATAGTAATGAAGTGCATTGGCACACAAATGGTGCTGTGACCCATGTATTGTGTATTCATTTGTTAGGTCCTTGCCTGTACCCATCCCTAACATTCACACATGCACACACACACACACCTCTTCCTCTCACCCCTGCTCCCTGTCCTTCTCGTTTCTCACCTCCAGAGTACACAGTTCCATGCTGCAGGTCTCCAGTGTAAGTCCCAATGCGAAGCTTGCCTGTGTCCTGTGTCCCAAAAAAGTAACATGTAACAAATTTGCTGCAGGTTCCCTGTTCATACATCAGTCTATGACATCTTTTTTCATACCGTGTCCACCTGTCTCAGCACAGTGCCCTCGGCGAAGAACAGTGGCTTCCTCGTGTCCACAACAACAAGGTCAAAGAAGGAGCGCCATTTGGGACCAGACTGGAATGAAGATGCATTTTGTTCAGTAACGATGCTGAAATACACCATAACTCACTGGAAATCAGGACTTTGATCATCACGACTGAGAACTACAGTTCAATGGTTTCCACAATACCATTATACCAATTGTCTTACCTTAACACCACTTTCAAGCAAGTACTGCATGATGGCCTTAGTGAACAAAGGAAAACAAACAGTCAGAGTGAATGGCACTTATGAAGGATTTCTGCATTCACATTCATATTATTGTGTGCTGGTAGTTCACCTCGGTGAAGATGTAGTCGCTGTTGGTGGCAAGGAAGACCTTGGCTACCTCCTTCAGCCGTCTCAAGAGCACAGGCAGATTTGGCTGAGTGAGGCAGTAAAGGTTAATTTAATGTGAGACCACAACCTTTACATATGCGTTTTTTTGTTTGTTTGTTTTTTGTCAAACCAAGACACTTCGTAATGATCAAACATTTGTTTCATGACTACTCACATCTTTGACGACGTATTTCTCCAAATTCTTGATAGTCCTCTCTTTCAGGCTTCCCTACATGGCACACAGATCATTTCAGTTACCATATAGTTATCATATAGTTCATAGTTGATAGTATCATAGTTATCATATGATTTGCCAAGCTGATGGTGGGACATGTTTTTTTTATGTACAGGTCACAGAATGATGTATCTTGTTACTTAACTGTATTGTGAATATAGTCCATTGCGTCTCGAACGTCCTGGAACATGCTTCTGAAGGACATAAACAAGTCGCCGTGCTGGTAGCCTTTCGGGAGGCTGGAAGAAAGTGAACATATTTTGTTTGACTATTCATAGGTTATTTTAAAACTGCTCTTGGCTACAGAGGCAAAAAGGGCTGTGGTCAGAGGGTGAGGGCAATAAAAAATGTCCACTCACTTTGTATATCTGCTGCATCTGGTGAAGAGGTCCACAAGGCACGCATAGATATAAGTCTCTGTGGAGAGAGAGAGAGAGAGAGAAAGAAACAGTCCCGTCAGTAAAGAAATATAAGTTGTCATCGCAGCTGTTTTCAAAGTTTAGCAAATCTACTACAATTTAGCCACATCTCACATTGCAACAAACCATTTTGTAAATCATGCAGGGGTACTAACAATCAGAATCCCTCAATTTCCAAATTTGAATACTCTGCTTCTGCGGCTAACAAAGTCATCAACCTTTCATAAACCACAGAACTGATAATTGGCTGTGGATGTTTCCCTGGGGACTATTTTCTGGTGGAGGAACTGTTTCACTCTGCTTGCAATTTCAAGTCATCACAACACAACAGTGCTGCTGCTTTTAGGAAAACAAATGTGGATGACTTTATTACAGTGATGTAATACTGGTGTGAAAAAAGTTTGATGTCTCTGAAAGTTCATTTCCACATGTTAGTGGAATGAATGGGAAAAATGATATTATTGTTATAAAACAACAACTTCTTGCTTTGGAAAAAGATGTATATACATTCCGTAAATATTATGCAAAACCTGAAAAATCCCTGGTATGGTCCTTTAACTTTTACTAAGAGTTTCCAAGCCAAGAGTTCTGTTTCACCTCTGAAAAATGCCTTCATTACATGGTAACTCTATCCAAAAATACACAATAATGATGATGATGATAAGAACTGCGGGTAAAACCTTTCTTTTATCATCCACTATGAAGCAATTAAAATTTGTGTATGGTTAACAAATACTTTCTGACACACTGTAACATAATGTGAAGCCTATATATGGGTATCATTCAAGAGTGAAATTGATACCTGAAAGGTTAAAGAGGGTGTTCAGAATGTAGAAACGGTCGGTGTCGTCTCTCTGAATGAACCTGTTGGGGTAGTAGTCTTGGATTTCCTCCCTGTGGAAAAGAAACATTTGACAAGCCACTATTATAACAGCTCACAACAGACCCCATTCAAAACCCCATTCACACAAGGCTATGAACACACATAGAGAAACAATAATAAAACAAAACAAATCCATGGTAAGACTCGTGGTTCCAACGTTTGCCAAAGAAATTTAGCTCACTAGCCACTAAAAGAAGGCCTGCTTGGTTAAGGGTAGGAAAAGGTCAGGTCAGTTAAGGTTATAAAACTTTAGCTAATGTTTTTGTGAGGTGGATAGGTATGGGGGCATGCTGAGGTCTGGGGGCCTCAGCAAATCTTGCACATTGGCCCCTGGTGGCCCTCTTACACCTGTGATTAAACCTTTTCTCAGCTAGTGACGACTTTATTCACATTTGGAGAATTTAATATTATGAAACTGCAGGAGGGCGGCTTGTCTTTCCTGCAAGTCAAAGTCATGGGCGGAACTGCTTAAAAATGTCCCCTCTGTACTCTTGGATCTGAGGTAAATTTCCATAAATTCCAGTTCATTCAAACTTTTTACATGACAAGTTAAAAGTCAAAGATGTTTTTTGGATCACCATTTCAAATTCATTCCATCATTATAACTGACTTTGCCACGTCACATGACTGCACTCAGACAGTTTTGACGTACAAATGCTTACCATTTATCACCTAACAAAAGAATAGGGCCTTAACTTTTTCCATGTGGCAACTTTCACTGATATTTGCATTGATGCAGCATCGCAATCCCTGTCAACATACAGAGAGGCACTTTTATTTTGTTATCTGTTTTGTGATGGATTGTTGATTAGGTAGCTCCTCTGTAGGCTCCTTTTAGACGTGCTTGTGATGAAAGGCTATAGTAGTTAAACTTAACAATGTGTGGAGAGGAAGGCCAATCAGGAATGATTATTTTGCCAACGACTGCAATCTTCATCGATTATTCATAAATGAAGGAGTGGTGAGACATAATCATCCCATCCATCACTAAAGATTGCACTGCACTTTATCAGCGTGCTCTTAAATCATAAAACAATTTTACAGACTTGTACATCGAGAGCTTAAACGTTATTGAGTTATAGCTCAGAGATAATAAAGCTTTTGTATCTATCACCTAATATGTATTCCCTGTTGTGTTGTTGTTACATTTGCCCGTATTGTTTTTTGTAACACTGTTTATAATGCATGTTTGGCTTTCTGTCCTTCTCTACTGTCATTTTTCATTGGTTCATTGACAATAAAAGAATTCTGCATTTTAAAATCTAGATGTGAACATGAAATGATTTCAACATGAACTCATAATCACGCTAAAACCCAAACATATACACAGACATACTCCCAAATCCCCACAGTGCCAGGTGGAAGATATAAATATACTTTTGATATTTGTGAGCCGGTTACATCAGCAGTTTAAGCCAACACAAAGCATAGGGAATTTCAAGTGGTGCTGCTATTTGTGACTTCAGTTACTTTAAAGGAAAAATGTTGTTTACGGTCATGCTGTCATATGAAGGAAATCCGCTGGTCAGCTTTAACCTGCAGGCATGTATCAAGCGGTGCCAGGCTACTTTTGCAATATGGATTATATTGGAAGGTCATGATGCTATATATCTGTAAGTGAAATGTGACATATTTTTATTTTCATGTTAGTGGGCATGTTATGAGCATGTCAAGAAACCTGATCTGTGAACACATAAAAATAACCATATGTTTCAGCATTACTCGTATGTTCCCATCACTGGTTGCCCAAAGATTGCAACTATGTGTGTGTGTGTATGTGTGTGTGTGTGTGTGTGTGTGTGTGTGTGTGTGTGTGTGTGTGTGTGCGTGCGTGTGAAAGAGAGGTGGTAGGGATTTAGGGGTATGAGCACCAAAGGCTATATATATATTCATGTTTATGTAAGACTCTTTTCTCCTGCCAGATTTTCTTTTTTTTTTTTTTTCAAGTGATATTGCAGATGTATTCCCCTGAGACACCATGCTGACCATGGGATATCCTGTTACAGAATGACAAGCTCCAAAGTTCGTTCATGCATGCAACTTCATGTATAAGCCCCATAAACACACACACACACATACACTATCCCTCTATTACCTTACCTGTGCTCCAGAGTTCACAGTGGCTTGAAATCTCCATTGTAACACCTTATTCCAGCCAATGACTTCCTGCTACAGACGAGCACACAGTATGCACTGACATTTTACACTAGATTCCCTTACCTTTTGAGGAAGGTGAAGCCGTGACTGCTGAGTAAAATATTCCCATTGGAATCCACCTTCAGGAGGTTCCCATATTTGGTGTCAAACACTAGACCACTGAGGGATTTTGGAGGGGAAAAAGGGAAGGACAAAGTGAACAAATTTATCCAGACATGAGATGTACTGACAGGGGTAGAGATAAAGGAAGGTGATGTTTTTGCAGTTTTTGACTTTAAAGGAAGGCTCTTATTTCTGCTCAGTTTTAAGCATCATTTTCACTGTATTGATGCGATAGCTTCGGGATAATCAGGTGGGTTATTTGTCTGCACCGATGGAATGATAGATTATCCGATGCCTTTCCCAAATAGCCACGGACACTGAAAATACCACACAAAGCCAGTGGCCCTAACCTTGACAAAATAGCTGGACTGCCAAATCTCATGCTCAGCTTCCATGGTAGATAAATTGGTCACTATGCAGACTACTGTAGCACTAATCCTGAGTTGTAGGACCTAAAGCAGGGGAGTTAACTTACCGTGTGGGGAAGCTGGGATCGTATGTGTAGCGGAGAAGCTCATGAGGGTAGCCAATGGACACCAGTCTGTCTCTTAGCAGCTCAAAACCCAGGCCCTCATAGTCAGGAGATTTGTACACTACATACAAACACACACAGACACACAGACACACACCAAATACATTAGCATAGTGACGCCAAATGAAAATCTAGTGTAGCTAGTACAAGGGAAATAATACTGACCCTGGAAATTCTGAAACTAGAATAATTCAAAACAATATATTGTATGTTTTCATCCTTGGGTGCTTTGGATGTCCCAGGTGGGAATCAGACCCCTAAACTGGGCAGCATGCTGGGTGACAATTTACACACACACACACACACACACAATGTGCCATTAATTTAACATACTTGCCAGAGTGTAGTCCATATCAAAACCATAGCACTTGATGTTTTCCAAGGTCAGACTTCTGTTGACGAACACCCTGCGATCACATAAAACAAGAGACGTGAAATCTCCAAACACGTGAGCCGCGAGGATGGATTTTGAAGACAAAACTGTCAGATTGCTCCATCAGCATTAGCGAGGCAAAGAACCTCCAAATTTGTTGTGGCAAGTTCATGTCTGCAGCTGACTTCTGAGAGCTGTTGTAAAAATGTGGCAAACGTCCAAGCACAAGCTAAACATGGGGTGCAACGCTGGATTTATGTCAGTAAAGATCTTGGGTGCCAGTATCTTGCAATACATATGTAGACTTGCTGGCAGCAGGACTCCATCACGTCATAAGTTTTCCTGTCTTATCAGTTTATTAACATATGTTTGCATAGTTGCTGCCAAAAAGTAGAGTTGTTATGTTTGTCTGGGTCTGGGGGGGGATGTGTTAGTCTGTGGCAAGCAGAAGATATTTAATCATGAATTATAGCCAAGATTTGTTTATCCCTTATCGATTGCAGGCACATACTCTCATTAGGTAATTAGGCCAATGAATGGTGCTGCATGTTTAATGTAAAGTCTATCAAGAAAATTCTACATTTACCCCAGTCTCTCTAACTCTTCAAACTTAAAGTTCATGCTCAACCATTATGATAATGACTATCAGTAGAGGTGTGATAATGCACCAGCAGAATGCAGAAAGAGGATCAATTATCTATTGTTCACAAAATTTCATATCAGTTCTATTCAGTCTTCGGTGTCACTCTGAGGGGTTTCCTGTGTCACTGTTTTGGACAGCGACACCCTGAAAGAGAGGCCTATCCACCTCCAGTCTGGATGGCCCACATTCAACCCTTCCGAACAGTTCACAGATATTGGGTTGCTGTTAATAATTTACCTGCAAGCTCCTGTTTTGTAGTATGTTCCTCCTGAGAATTGAGAGGACCACATGTGAGATCATTTTGGCAAGCAGAAGCTGGCAGGGGAGGTAGTGTGTTTCTGCTGCAGGTGTTTCAGGCTACTGATGACAGTTCTATTATGGTCAAAATGATGCTACACAAGTATTCTTCTGAGTATGCGCTAATTAAGAAACTAATCTGGCAGGGAGAATGAATCAGTTTTTAAAAAAAAAAATAGTGAACAGTGTCAAGAAAGCACAGGTGTCTGATGCAGTTTGTCTGTTAATAAACACTGATGTTAAATGTGGAAAATCATACAGACAGAGGGTATGATTATAACATATTGCATTTTTGGAAATAAGTGCACACTATATAACTATAACCTGAGCTCAGCACTGTCATCTTGTCAAATTAGAAAAAGCAAAATTAGAAAAGCATATTTTGCACATTTATTTTTCTTCTTTCCTCTACAGTAGTTTTTTTTTTTTTTTTTTTTAATCCAGCTGTTGACTTTATGTATAGGCCTGCACAAACAACAACTTGGGGTGAAAAGATATGAAACGCAAGCAGTACCAGCAGAACTACTGTTGTTTAGTTGATTACTTTGAAGCATCCTATTTTTATGGTATTATGACCTCCTTTCTCCACACATTGACTCACTTTTGATGATAGTCTCTCTTCACCATGGGCTCAGCTGAGGGGATGTTAAGATCTGCGTCCAACTTGAGCTCATTTTGCAGTATCCGTGTGGTTTCCTCCATTATCGGAGCAGTTTCATATTCTGCACTAAGGCTGCCCATGTCCCATCTCACAGAGCCGCGCCGCTTTTGCCGTCAGTCATTGGTGAAGCATTTAAAATGCCGAATTCACGCAAATGTTGGAGGCGTGTACGCAATGGTTGTCCCTCTGCTTTCGTAATCAGCCGTAAACCCCTCGCCCCTCCTCTCTGAGACTTGGCACTGAGAGCTAAAACAGCAGTGGGAGTCCTTTCTCGGTGATGCATTTGTCACAAACTCGCCCAGCTAGAAGTTCACTCTCAACATCTAGATTGTGTTATCAGAGGCGCACATATGCCGTGTTGTCTGCACGCGTGCGTAATTGGCCCGCGTTTGGAGTTGACTCTAAACCCCCACTGTGGCATAAACAAAGTTATTTGTGAAAACACGTTAGTTGTCAGAAGCTTTGACCTAAAATGTGCATTTTGCTTTACAAAACACAGCACCGTGACACGTGAAAAGAAGAAGCAGGTTGCATGCCATAAAGCTTTTTGTGCAGCCGGACATGTGAGGTTAGTCTTCGGTATCCTCCTTACGCACTGCTATCTGTTGGGAAAGCCCAAAGCACACAGAGCCTCCTGATAACCTTAAGGGCTGAGACTTGCGTTTCTACTGACAAAACTGAACACAGCCTTGCCACTTTCAGCGTCTATCCGCTTTCAAACTGTTTAAAGTTCAGCATTCACCAGTTTAAAAAAGCAGCAGAATTTTCACAGTCCTGACAAATTTAAATTGCAAAGGCCATTTGTGAACTGTTGTAAATGGATGGAGGAATGATCAATCAAAATACTACCAATAAAGCATAAATAATGTAATTGATGTCATCTTTATTTCAGGGCATCATGGCACTCCGTTGTTGACATGGGTGACAGGCAAGAGCACGCTTTTACAAATGTTAGCAAAGGTTTTAAAAAAGCAAAGAAAAGGGCACAGTTCAGCTGACTCATTTTAAATGATATTTTTTTCTGAAGGTAGTATTTACTCAAAACTCTTTAAATCTTGTTTGCCCTAAAATGTAATCACGGTGATACAGAGCGAACCTTTGGAAGCTGTTTTTTTTTTTTTTTTTTTTTTTTTTTTTTAGACCTTTTGTTAATGTAATCAGAGTTTGGTCTCATAAATTTGGATTGCATTTGGTGTGTGTGCATTGGAGCTGGTCTTCTGCGCTCCTCTGGATTTGGAGTGCATCCTGTCGAACTCCGCCGTGATCTCCAGGACGGTCTTGTTCTTGGTCTCAGGAAGATGCATCCTCAAAAACACCGCGCAGAACAAGCAGAAACACAGGAATATGAGAAAGCAAAAGTAGCTAAGATGCTCCTGGAAAGGAAAGGAACATTTTGAGTGGAAAAAAGGGTGAGCTTGAGTTAAAGGATTTTGTCTTGTAATGTCACATCACTGGAGGTAAGGTCCTTGTAATAAGTGTTAGTAAATAGCGAATAAGGACCTTAGAAGTCCTTTTTAAGATGCTTATAACATTAATACATGTCAATAAGATTGCTATACAAGTGTATAAATAATAGTAATAATACCATTATAAACGCATTCATTGTTAGGTTATGAGAAATTTATAGGCACTTTTGAAAATGAAACATGACCAGCACCGGATTCTGCAGGGCTTCTACTCATGACATGGCACCGCCCCGTCAGCTGACAGGATTAGGTCCTTGGGTTCATGACGTCATAACCCTGTCCTGTCTGAATCCAATTTTTTTTTTTTTTTTTTTTAATTTATTTTTTGTTCACAGCAGTTTCAAAGCAGAAAAAGCAATTGGCATTAACTGCTTATTTCACTCCTGATGTGTCTTGTAGTGTGTAAAACAGTACATGGACATGTTAGCAAGGTTAAAAACTTAAAAAAAGAAAGAAAAAGCTTAGTGTGATGACGTAATAGGTAAGTTAGCTAAACTCAATGCATTTGTTTCAATGCTATTATAAATAATTATAAAGCGCTTATAAGGCTTTTATTAACATCCATAAGTAATTATAAATGTGCTATAACCTAACAGTAAGTGTAATTATAATGCTGTTATTAATATACTGACATAGTCTTAGCTACAATACTTATAATAAGAATAAGAATCTAATAACAGATTTATAAGGCCGTTATTACCTATTAACTAATGCTTATTACAAAGACCTCAAAATAAAACACTACCATCTTCATGCCGGCATAAATATATGCCAAATTTTGATAGAATTTTGAGAGAAGTAATGTACTCACCACCATGAGAGGAAAGAGCATGCCCAGAAAGAACAGACATAACCAGTTGCTGGTTGTCGAAATGGTATATGCAGCTGATTTGAATGACTGAGCAAATATTTCTCCTGATAGGGGGCCTGATACTCCAGCTTTGGGGCAAGAACAAAGGAGGGATTGATGAAGTAAAATAAGATGTCACCATTGTATATTTTCAGAATGTATAGGACACAGGTGTAAATCAATTATAAATTACAGGAGTATTTTTGAAAAACACTGACACGTGATCTCTAAGATCTTGAGTGACAAACATACCTGGTCCAAAGGCGAACCAGAAGATGAAGATGAGAATAAAGACCATGCTAAAGTATGGCATCCAGGCCACCCAATTCTGAAGAAAATGAAAAGATTTGCTAGATGGTTAGAGTTATTGTATCATCAGAGCTCATGATGAAACAAACTTAAGTCTGCAAGAACAAAAGACTAGAGACTTTCATCATTTGTCAAACTGGAGGAAACAAAAAGGCCCATGATTACAGAAGCCTCATGCATGCTGTGGCAGTACATTGTGCTAATAATAGTGCCTGGAAGTGAATGGTGACTCACCTGCAGGGAGATAGTGATAACTAGGAGACCCAGAGCAACAGCCATGCCGACGTAACCTCTGAAAAACAGCACCCTTTTCCCTGTGCTCTCAATAGACATGAACTGCAACACCAAAAGACATGTTTTTGCAGTGACTTTCAGTAAATGTTTGTCAGTAGTTGCACAGAAACAGCCAGCCACATGGGGGTGCTATAAGTATGTATTAGATGGCACAAAGAATCTGTGTTTTAAGACAAATTTGGAAATGACTATGTGAAAGCATCCAGAAATATGGTAATGCAAGAGGCCATAAAACACAGATACAAAGAATGATGACAATGTCAATGGAAGAGCACTTACACAAACTATAGAGCCGAACAGTTCAAACAGCCCTGTTCCCAAGGCGGCGTAACGCAAATTCTGCTCAGGAATCCCTGCTGCACTGAACACATCATACGAATAAAAGTAAACCTGGAGAGGAGATACAGAGGTTGCTCTCAAATTTAGCTGTCTACTAATCAGTCTACCCACAATTTTTATTTTTATAAGTCTGTCCACAACAGTGTTTAGATTTTTGTTAAATTAATTCTACCCTTTAAGAAAGTCTGTAAGGATCAGTTTTTGTGGATCTTGTTTAATTCTGTGTTTATTATTGAGGTTGTAGTTTGCAGAGGTATTGCACTGGATTACATTATTTGAGAAGTGTTTCTAATTGTTTGTCCTCTCTATTTATATACAATGAGGGGGACAGAATATTGGAAACACCTGTCAATAAAATGCAGTCCAGTACAACAGCACCACTAAGTATGAGCTCAATGCCAAACAGAGAATTGAATGAACACCTCTGTTACTGTGACAGAAAGAAAACCTGAGCATTACAGGCATTAGAAAAGTAAACCTGATGGCAGAACAGTTGTATTGGATTGGATTATATTGCACCAGTGTACCTAAGAAAGTGGCCACTGAGTGTATATGTTCAAGTAACATAGTCTTACTGCACTGATGTCAATTACATGAAAATTAAGGTCTTAGGATGTATTTAGAATATAAAACAATTCTGGCTGGAGTGACTTTGTCCCCTTATCTTTTACCACATCACTCTTCAGACTTAACTATTATCATATAATCATTTACAGCCTGAAAATAAGCCATGTTCACTTGTTACATATTGCCAATCCTTGTATCTACAGCTCTGTCCAATTGGCACATGGGGTGGCACTGCAATGTACATATATTAATCATTCAACAAATAGGACAGTTGTTGCATAGATATAATGCTGATCATCGTGTTTAATTCTACATAAACATGGAGAAAAAAAGTTAAATTCTCTCTATCAGCTCATGCAAGAATCACTTGTTTAGTGAAAATTTCCATCTGATGAAGGTTATGTATGATAGATGTGGTGTCACTCACAGCGTTGATACCACAGAGCTGCAGTGACACAGAGGCAACAATGACGGTGAGGAGCTGCCAGCGTACTGTCTGGTTACGGATCAGTTCCATCATAGTGTGGTAGTGAACCCCCTGCAGTGCAGCATATTCCTCCAACATCTCCTCCACTTCAACACTATAGTCCTTGTTGCCCCATAGCCTCCTAATAGCTTGGGGAGGATGACAAAGCATTGGTGATACTACTACTGGCCATCAAAACAAACTGAAATTTCATTAAACTATTCTCTTGAGGACCCTTGTGTTGTGTTTCAGAAGCAGTTTTGGAAATTTTAAGTTGGTTCATACCTTCCGTACAGCCCTTGTGGTCTCCCCTTTCCAGTAGCAGGAAGCGGGGAGACTCTGGTAGGAAGGGCAGGGTGACAAGCTGGAGCAGGGCAGTGAAACCACTGAAACCAAGCAGCCAGGGCCACCTGTCTTCTGTGCCTAGTAACTCACTGGAAAGAAAGCATTAACATATCGTATAATAAGGGAGCTATATCAATGCTGGATTATGGCATGCCCATGAAGCACACAAACAAAAAAATATTTTGTGTCTTAGCTCTAAAGGAATGAATCTCCAAAAACTCATGTTTTCAATGACAGAGCATATCTGATCCAAGAGGGAATAAGCTGTATACCCAGCACATAGATTTAGAGGAATTGGCCACTGCAAGAGCAAATATAAATCTGGAAAATACCACAAACTGTGAAAATAGTGACCATACACTCTAGATAAATATGAGGATCTTATTGTGTTGCCCATTACAGGTAACCGTATTTATCAAGAGTGTGCAGTCACCATTTCCACAGTTTTGTGGTTTATTTTTCAGACAACAGCTGATGTTCATTTTCTCTTTGACATTTTACAATTACTATCAAATAAATTTGTTGATTTATTTGCACAGCTGCCACCACTGGTCTTTTTGGGGAACTCAGTTCCCATGTCAGCGGTCACTTGAACCCAACAACACCTGACTCATTAACAGACTTTCCACCATATCTGTGACTCCTGATACTTCACCTGATCCCCAGCAGCTGACCACAAAGCTTCCCAAAGGAGATAAAGCTAATGGCGGTCACACCCACCATCCCTCGCAACCTCTTGGGGGCGCATTCAACCACATACATCATGTGAACGGTAAGACTACACCCTAGAGGAAGACACAAGAGGAACATACATTGTAAGAAGTCAATAATCAATAACTGAATGACTAATGGCCTAGGAGACTTAGCAATATAATAGTCACAAGTATAATTGATTGTCTGTAAGGTTGAATAGGGTGCAGGGGTGACAGAGCAGCCATCTATGAAGACATAAGGGGGTAAAAGTAGATGTGATGGGTTTTCTCATGGGTTCACCTGAATTGATTCCATAGATGAAACGTCCAACCATGATCATCTCAAAGGATATGGCTGTTTTGCTGAGCACCATCAACAGAGCTCCACCAATAGCCAAAACATCACTCATCAACAGGCATTGCTTTCTAGGATTACAAGAACAAAGAATAAGTTAGTGACACCTGGCGTAGGTTCTACATTCATCCTCTGCAAATTTATGGCAGTACAGTTCATGTCTAATGACGCTAAAGCCATTGGAAGTTGTATCTTCTCTGTCTATGCTATCCGTGTACGGTGACTTGTACTAACCTGCCATATTTTGAGGCCAGTCGACCACCACAGAGGGCCCCCAGCAGCCCCCCAATACAGAAAATGGAGACAATAAAGGACCAGATGAGAGAGACTTGCCACTGCTCCAAGTACAGATTATACCGGTATTCACATGTTTTGTTCACCAGCTCCTTTATAAACTACAATCAGTGGAAGTTATGGTGTTATGTACAGTTGTTCAGTCATTTACAGCTTTGTATCACAATTTCATTTTTAGGTATGGCATTGAACGGTTCTGTTTGATGCTTATGTAAAACATAAATGCATGTCACAAACCATTGAACTAGTTTAAATCAGTCCAATCTACTGCTATTTTACCTTGAGCTTTTAAATTAATTCTACTTACTAAAGATGGGGAGGTCATCACAGAAATATGAAAGCCATATTGGAAAGTCCCTCCAATGCCAGAGACCAGAATGGCAGATATTATACCAGGGCTTTCCAGCTGCAAATATGAGTTTTGCATATATTTTGTTTTGTATATTCGTATATTTTGTGTCACAAACCACATCATCCTCAAATTCCACTGTTCCATTACATTTAATGAAATTTCCATATATCAGTGTCTATGTTAAAATTATTTTTGAATTTTGAATTTTGTTGAACTTGTTTTGCCTGGTTACAGCTATCACTTGGGTCTCAAAGGTGACTCGCTTGACCAGCAGCCAAGCTTAACATGAACACTTAAAAAAAGAGGAAAAGAAATCATGAAGAAACCGTGACCATTTCCAAAAGCTTTTTTGAGACTAATATTGTTTATGCTTTTTTTCTGTTTATGCGTAAACAATTCTATGAGCTTTGTTTTTTGTATCTCTAGCAAAATAATTCCCAAGTTCTTTTCCAGTACAACCTGAAGGCCAGATATGTTTTCATAAGCTTCTTAAGCTAAAAGAAAAATTGAAGGCTTGGCAAGCCAAGGAAGTTTACCAAAGTGCTAGTTTCTTACCATTTCACAAAAACCTTTCGCACATTCTGTCAAATTGTTTGAAATATTTTGTTTGTATGGACATTGGAATCGATTATAATATTTAATTTTAGGGCTACAGCTCATTTTTATAACATTAACTTTACCCCACATTGGCAAACGAAGAGGTTTCCAGCAGTCTATACTGGCAGATCCAAAACCTTTTTTTGATATCTGAGCCATGGCTGCATAGATACACCAGGCTTGGAAACCACTATTTTCAAATTTGTTTTTTCATGACCTTATTAATCATAAAACTGAATTATTACTCACCAGGAGTGTCAAGGCCTTTGGCATAGCTGGTGCTTACCGTGAGTCTTATGCAAAGCCTGGTGTCACATAGAGAGTAGTTGGATTATACAAATGTCTAACTGGCAGTGGTGAAATGTAACTTATACTGTAATTATTAACTTTCTGTTGAATCCACAGACAAGCAACACAAGCATTACACAAGCCACAAAAGATTACCTTATTTTCTTAGTTCACTTAGTTCTTAGTTCACTTGAAAGCAAAAGTCATAGAGGTCCATTTGAATAATTCAAACCAAAAGAAGTGATCTAATCTGACTAAAATACTCTTTAGAGCGTAGCTAGTTACTCCAAACAGGTGAACTGGTGGAAGGTGTATGAAGTTCTTCTTTGTGGATCTTTTATCTTTAGTCTTCATCAGTGGCCTATATAGTTCTATCAGTCAGTCAAGGTGAACCTCTGGGCTTGTGGGTCTTTAGGTCTTGGATGTCTATGATCTTTTGGATCCCTGGGGTTTGTATAAATCTGTTGTGTGGTGGCAGTTTTTTTTTTTTTTTTTTTCTGTTCTTGTCCGTATCTCTGGTCATTGAACCCCTCTGACCACCTCAGGTTCCACTGACATTTTTCTTCATGTTGACCCATTCACACCACCATTTACCCATTAATGGAAGTAGCTACCATGCAAGGTGACAAACCGCCCACTAGGAGCATCATGCAAGCTCACAGAGCAGCTCGAAGCTCCACCCTAAACACCACCCATGGCAAGCCTCCTTCACTACTCTACCACCTTTCCCCAGTATCTGAAGTCTAATCTCTGAGAACTACAAATATATTATTAATAATACTACTGCTACTTCTACTACTACTACTACTACTACTACTAATAATAATAATAATAATAATAATAATAATAATGATGTTGCATGCCTTTCCCACAGGATTGTGCAGACAATCAACACACATTAAAGAATATATTCAACATGCAACTTTAACACTTAACTTAAGCAAATATAAACAGCCTCACCCCAACAAAAATATGCACTATCAAAAAGGATATTTATATTTTTATTAATATGTGCTACTATCAAAATAACTTAGACTTTGAATTTCCACTGTGTGTGCGTGTGTGTGTGTGTGTGTGTGTGTGTGTGTGTGTACGTCACCTGTTTGCATGTCAGTTCTACAAAAATATACATTCGTTCCAACCCTCTAATACGACCCACTGGGGCATCTCTAATACAACCCAAAGGATTGTTTCCTGAGCTACCACGCTTTTTAATGGCTACCACTAAAACTACCTGTTGAAAGGCAGAATGAGAAGGATTTGTTGTTGCAGTTTATAAACACAACATTCAACATTGGCCGCTCCTACCTGGCTAAACTAACCGCTGGCAGCATGTTTTCATTTGCCAGGATGGTGACAGACATTCCATCGCCATCTTAGGAAAAACTTTTGCCCTTGCGGCACCTACCTGTTGGACAGGTAGAAGTGAAGAATGTGACAGAGCTTTCAGAGAACTCAAGGAAGCCATCTGCACCCACTCTGTTTTTCTTAGTCGAGATTCCAACAAGCTATCCACCCTGTGCACATTTGCATATGGATTTGGCATTGGAGAGTCCTTCTTCAGCATTCATTACTGTCATGCTGTATTTACATGCCTTGGCCAAAAGATCTCCAAGGCCCACATCTCCAAGTTGTCCAAAATATGGCCATTTTGAATAAACTCTCAAACTTATTTATACTTTCTGGCTGTGTGTTTGTGTATGTGTGTGTGTGTGTGTGTGTGTGTGTGTGTGTGTGTGTGTGTGTGTGTGTGTGTGTATGCATTTGAGTTTCCGCCCTTGCTGACAAACAGAGCACCCCCCACCCCCATCAAAGATAAGAGAGGGGAGCACTTCCTCCTGTAATGCTGACTGATGGATTCAGGTGCAGAGAGGACAGGACAGGAAAGTTAGGTAAATAGTCTTGGTGAGGCATGCAGACAAAAAAAAAAAAAAAAAAGCAGCTCACAAAGGAAGAAAATCACCAACTGAAGCTCTTCTGAGACTGGAGCTGGAGTGAAAGTGAAATACCTCATCACCTAGTAAACATATAAGTATCACATGAAATATTAATAGATATTAAAACATGAAATATTATTCACGCACAACTTCAAGTCCTGGCCGATCTGCAGCAGCCAGACTCTTCAGCAGCATGGAGAGCGGTCCGTGGAGGCAGAAGATGGAACAGTGCCAGCCTGAGTCGTGACAGTATCTCCATCCTCAGCCTCAGTGGTCCGTTGGTGATTGAAATCCCAGATTAGACCCTTGTCCGGAATCGCCCGTGCTGGCACCTAGGACCATTCCCCGGGGCGTATTCCCAGGGATATGGGGGCGGCATGGCTCAGGAGGTAGAGCAGTAGTCTGGTAACTGGAGGGTTCCCGACTCAATCCCCGGCTCCTCCAGAGTGTGTCGAAGTGTCCTTGAGCAAGATACTGAACCCCTCACCGCTCCTGATGGACAGCTTGGTGCCTTGTATGGCAGCCTCTGCCATCAATGGGTGAATGTGAGGCCACTTTGAGTGGTCAGTAGACTAGAAATGCAGTCCATTTACCATTTTACCATTTATCCCTACCAGTCGACCAGAACTCACCCTCTGATGTGACAAGAAGCCATGATGCCGCACACAGCGAGGTCATGTTTGCCCCAGATGATGTGAGGGGGCAAATGGAGGAGGAGAAGGACCCTGGGACAGAGGACTGCTACACATCTAACGGAACACATGAAAAACAGGGTGCACCCACATGGAAGAAGGCAAGCAGAGATGGTAGGACACTGGACTTTACTGTGTGATCACCTTGAATGGGGTGTAAGGGGCACATGCCATAGTCCAATATATTATATTGAAAATGTATGCCATCTTACAATATGCTATACTGAATTTACTATACTGAAGTATCTCTGTCCAGCAGTGCCCATCATGCCCATGCTACAGACAGGCACACAGAGACAGAACAGCCGAGCTCATGCATGAATTTATGTTTCATAAATTCTGAAGTCTGAAGCATTAAACTGAGCCCATGTCTTGAGATAGACCAGCTGGGCCGTCCTATCATAGGTTAGTGGAAGCCAAGTGAAAATTTGACTGTCACCGAAAAATTAGAAAGTAGCGTGTTCAGTGGATTCTGGGCTACAAGAACCTGCTGGAATCATGTCTCTGCCACATTCTGGTGCTGAGATACAACTCAGCCAAATTCCCATATATTGTAATCTGGTATGTGCCACTGGTACTGGCATGCACCATTAGGCGGCAAATTCCAGCTTTGGATTTTGGCATGCTATGTATCAGCCTAGAAGGGTCCTGGCTCCGTTAAAAAGACATACACGAGCAGCATATTGTCTGCTGTCAAATGATGCCAGTTTGGATTTGATATCTCAGTGCCAAATTCCCATGTATGGGTCCACCATTCAAATATTGGAAATTGGCACAGCTGTATCTCAGCAACGAAATGGAACAGAGACCTGGGACCAAGACCCCTGGCCTGTCCATGACACGAGGAGTCAACTGGTCTTGGTCTCAGGTCTACATCTTTATCCATTCCTGAGGTATAGCGTGCCAAATACCCCCATATGGATTGTTGAATAGAATAGTACAATGATGTATCTCAGCAATCAGATGTGATAGAGACTCAGTGTTTGGATGCGTCAAAAGATGCCGTCATCTTCAACTTCTGCACCGTGTTTCAGAACCTTAGCGCTTAATTTTGATATCTCAATTTCCATATGTTTTAGAACTTGCGCTTTCGCTGTCTTGTTTGGCATCTTAGAACAGCCCCGATTCGTCCCCAAAACACATTTTTTACTACTGGGTCACAGCCTATCAGGCCAAAACTCACACCAGTCAGAGAGGTCCCTCGTCCTGAGGCCAAGGCTATGGAGAATTACAATGAGGAGTCCCTTGCTTCTGGCTTGATCTGTCCGTCCTCTATTTCTGGCACTGTGTTCTTCTTTGTGGACAAGGAGGATAAGTTTTCTAGATGCTGCATTGATTAATCTGGCCTGAATGAAATGAACAAAGAATTCGCACCCTCTACCTCTCATCTCCTCTGACTTGAAGCTCTTACATGAGGTTGCCACTTCCTTAAGCTCAACCATGAGAACTTGGAGTATACCTGCTAGGCCAAGAGGTTGAACTGAATGAGTTAAGTGGGCTCTGTTTTTCATAAGGTTTAAATTTAGTTTGTCCTATGGCTTTGATGCCAAAAACACCAAGCCGATGCTCTCTCAGTTCTGCCCTGGAACCAACCACCAAGAACCATGATCCACCCCTGGCATCATGTGTTGTTCTGTGTTGTTGAAGATTTGACAAATAGTCTGCTGACGTACATAACACTTCCAACTGTTTTTTACAGCTGTGAAGCATCAGGCTATGAAACCTATTTAACTGGTAACAGTGTTTTTCTCCCATGTCTACTTTGTGTTCTGCTGATTTCCTTGTCAGCAGTGTGTATACTCGCCCAAAACACACAACGCACATCCTGGAGTTTTCACCTGCGGTCAGAGCGAATATGGCCACAGTAGGGGAAAAAATTGAGCGAGCTAGACACTAAATGAAGTGAGGGAGCAGTGTAGTGACCCTGCAAGAAAGAGGAGGAAACAGCAGGTGCAATCGAACAAGCTAAACGGTGAGCTAGACAGAGAGAGAGAGAGAGAGAGAGAGGAAGTAGCCCAAACAAATGTTTTTTGATTTGAATCACTGGTTCTTCATCATGCAGTCGTAACTGCGCACAAAATTTTAGGCTTATAGGCCCAGTTAGTTCTGAGAATAGCTGCTACTAAGTAAAGTTTATAAGACTAAAAATGTTAAGGCCATTTGTGGACAACAGCAGTGGTCTGCAAATTTGCAAAGACAAACAACCGAGTTTACTCTGCAGGCTGTAACAGCCCCCGTAGTGAAGACTCGGGTCTTTGAAAAGAGTCACAAAGATGACTTCAACCGAAATCTCCAGGTGCCCTAAGAAGTTGATAATGAGGATGTAGTGTGGTTGCACCCGCTTTCCACCAAGTGTTGTGGAGTGTATGGGACTGTTGTGGCCAATATTATCTGTGTTACAGTCAGTGAGGCTTGCAATACTCATGTTGCCGTACTGTCGGTATCACAGCAGGGGGTGCAATAATTGGGCTTCATCCTATTAGAAAGTGAAGCCTGTGTGAAATAGACCCCTAGTTACATGTGGTAAATCTAGATCTATGATCACAGGTGGAGCCCGCTAATGACTTACCCTGTCAGTCCTTGGGTTGCTGAAAAATAAGCGGATGAGAAGCGGGCGCTCTTATATAGGTGCTGAGCTCATAGGTTTGAGTGGGCTCATCCTGAATGGCTGAGCACTTACATGCAAATTGCAGCGTGCTGAGGAGAGGATTTGAGTGGCTAAAACAATAGAGCCTCATTAGAAGACTCCGCCTGTGATCACAGAACCAGAGCTGCCATATGTACCTGCACTTTGGAGAGGCGGCCTGGGTCAAGTAAGTCCAAGGAATCCTGATCCTGTTTGATCCCATAATGTTGTTTAGCTCAGCTGATTCTTTAGCTCAGTAATCTTACAAGAGAGACTCAACCAGCTCAAGCATGTAGGTGATGTAGAAAACAATGAAAGTAAACCTCAGTCCAGGGCTGAAGCAAGAGAAAAACATCCACATATTGTATCTAATTGCTGCAATATAACGGTAATATAATTGTAAAAGCAGGATAAAATCAGTTAAATCTTTGATGAATAAAGTCAAAAGGATCAAAATAAAAACAGAGCAAAAGAATAACATTGTCTCATTGATTTTCTGATTTTAACTGAAGCTTAATTTGTTATCTGACGCAATTTGACTTTTAAAGGTTTGTTTACACTGATGAAGGTATTTTGAGTTAGTACCAGTCATGGGAATCATATCTATTCATTCAGAATAGATATTCAGAATATTCACTGAATAATATCTAGACCATTAGACCCTTCCAGGATCTTTGGTTAAGTTTAAAATCTAAATAAAAGTAATGAGAGTTGAGTTCAGTTCTGTTTGAGTCTCACTCAGTTCAAGGTTTTTTTTTTTTTCTTTTTTGTCATCAACCGGTGCTATTAGTGATACTTGTTTTCACAGCAGCTGCACAGAGTCTGCAGTAGTACCTTTTGAATATGACCTACAGCCCTCTTACACAAATAATCTTACTCAGAGAAGAACCAAAATCACCAATCTCATGTGTCTATTGATGAGCCAATCAGCAGGTCCCATTTCCATATATACTGTAGATTACTGTAGATTGTCTTTAACCTTAGAGTTCCACAAATGTGTGCTTAGTTAAACTTTAACACTGACTTGCATCTCTGTAAACTATCCTGAAAGAGCCAGTTTTGGTAGATTGAATTCCCACAGGCGTGTGATGAGCCATGTTGAAAGCACCCTTGTTGACCAGCTAAACACACCACACTGGCCCTATCAGAGAGCCAGACAGAGAAAGAAAGAAAACAGCTAGAACAAAAGGAGAGAAAATTAGGGCACGAAGATCAGAGAGAGAAATATAGAGATGCGCTTCATTGCATTTGGGGAGGGAAAAGTGGCAGCAGTGACCGATTATAATTGAGAGTTGGGGGATATGCCACACCTGACAAATGCAGTGGAAAAGGATGACCAGTTTTATAGCCACTGAGAAGAAAACTGGGAGAGAGGGGCTGGAGTAGTCTAAAATTAGATCACAAAGGACAAAGCAAAATCCTCTGTTATGAAAGTATAACAACATATCTAAATCCCACAAGTCATCCTATCCTATTTTTTTGAAAGAAAGCAGTTGCTAGGTGCACCAGATGAATTTCCCAGCCATCAGCTAAAGCAGAACAAGATTACACCACCAGCATCCAATTCCTCACACTCTTCACATGTTTTGTTAAGGATAGGAGTTCTCAAGTACTAACAACAATCACAAAGACCAGCTACTAGACTGCAAAAGAGCTGAACACTGCCAGTTATATGGAGGCAGGGTTAATGTAAGATACACATGTGCTCTCCTCTTTTAACACTTCCTGTAATGACTAAACAACATCCCAGGCCTCATCACCAAGCAGAAAGGGAACCGCTGCACACCGAGATGCACCATCAACACCGTGGTGCCCAACACATTCAGAAGAGTGAAAATGGCAGGCTTTAAAATCAGTCAGCCTGCTTATTCCCCCTTGGATATCAGAGGTTCAGCTGTAAACTGGGTTGAATTTAGGGTTTCCTAGCACCAACATTTCAAATGTGTCAAAGGCATCTGCTAAATCAAGAGAGGTGTTGTTGTGAAAAATGAAAAACCAATGAGTATGCAAGAGCATGTGAGTGATTACAGTGGTTGGCTGACAGTTGAGGGGTTAAACTCAACCCAGGCATCTCAGGCAACCATCTTTTTCAAAAAACATTCCCCAGGGAGACAGTTAAGACAAAGTCCACCTCAGCATCTTTACAACAGCTGTCACCATACTTAATTCTTTCTCACAATCCAGTTGAACTTTGGGTAAACCCAATTACTCTCATGATATTTATTGTTGCCCAAGCACTTTTGCACAGTTTCTGCTAATACTACTGCTACTCAAACTGAAACTGCTAACAACACCAGACATACCAGGGTATATCCCTGAAACAACCTCAGTTTGACTTGATGGTAGCGCTAGAGGAAAGGTCATGGGAACACAAAGATCAGTTGGGTTCTTCCTCCATGGGTCGTGAATGTGTATCAAGTTTGAAAGATTCAAATAAAAAAAATTTAAAAATTGAGTCACTGCTTTCACAGTAAGGAATGTAAGAAAAGATAAATCATTTGTGATGGGACAAAATACAAGGTCAGTCAATGCTTATCTCTGTTGCTGTGGTTAATCAGTGGAGCGGGTTACCAACCAAGATGGCCAGCAAGAGCTCAACCCCCCACCTCTTCCAGTCATCCCACCATCACACTCGAGAGTCCCTTGCAACACACCAACATCAAGACTGCCGTGAGGTGGCAGTAGTGCAGCTCGTTCATATTCGTAGCGTGCGTCTCTCACCAAACACTGTGTAAATATTGCTGAACAGGCTGGACTCTTGGTTTCAGGTGGTCAGAGCATACTTGGCAGCAGAAACAGAGCCGCGCTTAAGGAGTCACGCCAAACACATAAGGTCCTCGCAAGTAGGCGGAGAGGCATGGTAACAATTGATTACAATGAATAATGGATGGCTCACAGGTTCAATTTACAAGGACCTTTTCAGGTTCAGTCAAACGCTGAATATACCCTCATTATTGAAGTGTGAATGCACACAAGGCAGGGTGACTCACACAGCTGATGCTTTTTGCAAGTTCCTCTGAAATCCTCATGCATATGTCCAGTAACACTTAGTGTGTCTTAATGTTTGTATAGCTGTGAATGTGTGACAAAAAAAAAAAAAAAAACAGAGCTCAAATGCTCTGTTATTTTTTTTCCTATGGTGTGGCCCTTCATCTATTGGGGGGGGGGCAGTTTTGCAGTTTAACTTAAACCAAAACACTTCTTTATTCATTATTCCATCACACCCATTATAGACACCATAATAACAATATGATGCATTTAGGAAATGGCTATATGGTATTCAAGCCATTTCAGGAGAATGCAATTTCAATGGTAACACCATGACTGCGATACACATAAACTCTAAAAACAAGAAAAATAAAAATCTAAAAATATACTAATATACAGGAGTCCTAACGTGTATTAGGATAAAAACCATAAATTTCTAATATCTGTTATAAGGGTGCACCAGCAGGTAGACTAACATTTTGAGGGTTTCCTATCATGAGAGGCATGCATGATTAAGAACTGTAAAAATGTATGATGTCAAATATATTATTCCAGTTTGTCTCACGCTTTTCATATCTACCCAGAGCTGCAAAAAGCCACTGTCTTTGTCCTGCCCTAGCCCAAGCAAACGACTCACCCACAGTTCAAAAAGACACCGCAAAGAGTTACAGGCCTATGTTACATTCCTGTTACAGGCTTGCCAGGAAACACATGGTTTGTTTGATTTTCCACAAAGTCTGACATTAAAGCAAAAAAACTGCCAGAGGAGCAAATAGTAATGACAGCAAAGGCTCTCAATCTTATTATACTGTCTTATTCATAATATTAAGACCACTCACTGCCAGCCACATCAAAGTCAGATGTGCATGTTATTGGCTATGGCTGTAATATTTCCTAAAATAATGCTCTTAACACCTGTCCAACACATTGGATTACACATTATATTTTCATTCAAATTATTTCTCAGACTTGTGCTCTTATTGGATATCTGGGGAGACTAGGCTGGTGGTCTCACCTTATATTTTATTCCAGCATATTCTACACGAAAAGCCTCTTGTTGGTTTTATTTGGCTGCACCTACCACAGCCCTAACAGTTAACAGCATCTGCTCCTTTGTCAGCCTATTGAACAGAAGCAGACCATTATTTTGGCAACACTGATTCTCAGTTCGACAGGATGATTATCTGTAATCAATAATTAAAAGTGCTTCCGTGATATACTGTGATTTCCACTTTTGTTTTTGGTGCACTGGCCTGTCTCTGATAAAGGTAGCACTTTATGTATATAGAAAGGGGAAGATTGACTTTTTTTTTTCTAATGAAACAACAAAAACAGTAATAATATTAATCTGCATTTATACCTCTGTTGGATCCACTGGCATTTCTGTGTGACACCATCTATTGTCAGTTACCTGTATCTCACTTTTGGGGAAAAATATACTTCAAATTATGCTTTTATCTGATTCTTGACACAATAGGGCGGCCTGCTCTTCTTATTTGATCCAAACCTAACTGTGTGGAGCTGCATCAGCCCATCAGGCATCTTGGGCTGCTACGGATGTAACCATTACTGCATGTCAACAGAGCTTCTGTCTCTCCTTTCAACCCCTTTTTGACATGAAGGTTGAAGGGCTGCGAAAGGAAAGAGACCAAAGAGGAAACAAACAGAGAAACAGAGAAAAAAAAAACACCAATAGTGTGCAGGTTTGATGCCAGTATAGCAGAACAATGCAACTTTCTCTAAATATATATTACATATCCATAAAATGACAAAGATTTTCACATTCAGATGAATTCTCTCTCTCTCTCTCTCTCTCTCCCTCTCTCTAACTCTCTCTCTCACAAACACACACACACACACACACACACACACACAAGAAACAAAGCTCTCAAGTGCTGTGCTTTTAAGGTGTCCTCAAAGTGCCAATCATGCTGCATCAAACAAACAAAATGGACCCGCTGAAGGCAAACAAAATCCTTTGATAAAAGTGTTTTTTTTTCCCTCAGGAAACCTGCAGTTTAGTGAAATAGTAGCAAGTTTGGTAATAACTGTAATAATGGTTAAAATCTGCTTTATGTTGATGGGTTCTTTTGGGGTCGGGGGTTATTTGTTTGTTTGTTTGTTTGTTTGTTTGTTTTCTGTTTTTTGTAGTAACCTGTACATACTTAATATGAGGGTATCTTGATGGTTGATACATCTGAGGAGGCTTGCCATATAATTGGAATGTCCTATATTCAAATCTGGCATTGGACACCTGTCACCCATCATCCCCTCTCTCCCTCTCCTCTTCTTGTCTCTCCTAACTGTACACTATGTGGTACAGATAAGGAAAAAAAAAATTAAACCTCAACAAATATGTCGTAGGCGATTTGAGAGGGATGCCCCTTGTTAGCAAAATGACTGAAATGTGTCCTCCTTGTTAATGTGCCACCACCACTCTCCATCCCCTAGTAGCAGAGAGTGGAAGTGTAGAGGGGTTGTTTAGTTGCACATGTTAGTCTGTTTGCCTGACTCACTGATCTTTTATCTGACTGAGGTTTGAGCATGGTAAAATCTATGGCGCCAACCATGGCTCTGAAATATCAGCAGCCTCACTGTGCTGTGTGTTGATAAATCCATGTCGCTGTCCGTGGTGCTGAAGAGGCTGAAGAAACAGCCGTATTTGAAATAGTGCCTTTTTCACTCAGTCCCACCCTTTAGTCATTTTCGTCTTGGATCTATAATATTCTCTAAACCAGAGGTCTTCAACAGGGGGTCCACGACCCCTAAGGTTTTTTTTTTTTGTTTTTTTTTTACCTGATTTTTTCCCCCACAAATTCAAAGTCTTTAAATACACATTAACATGAATCCAACATATTATAGCGAATGGATAAATGGAGACAAAATGGTCTCAGTCATTTCAGTCAGCAATGCACACATTCAGTGACATGCGGCTGCCTCATGAGGCCTACCTTTGGTTTGAGGATGTCCCTACTACATGTATGTTTAAAATAAAAACATGAATCTCTTAATTATTTTAATAGTTCAGTATTGTTTGCAATGTTACAGATATGTTTATTTATTCATGGCAGTGGCACTAATAGGCCATCACTTATTTTAGTTTCCACTTTACCTTTTTCTGTCAATTTACCTTGCACGTTTAAAATAAAAACTTGAACAAATAAACCTGTGTATTATTTGAATAGCTTAGTATTGAATGCACAATAACAAGGTACATTTATACATGTCACTAGGCCCAGTTTAATATAAAACACAATTTTATACAATATATATTGAAGGGGGTCCCTGCTCCATCACTCGATTAGTTTGGGGGTCCTTGGCTTGAAAAAACATTTAAGACCCCTGCTCTAAACTATAAACTATAAATACTCAGTTCTCTACTGTATTGTAGCCTATGTACTCTATAGAGTCGTATCACCTTTGTGGTCAAAGTGATAAGTCACAACATGTAGTTGTGGAAGAACAAAAGGATCACAGAGACACACTGCTGACTGTAGTATTCCTATATGTTTGAACAGCGTCTGTGCTGCTGAAAATACAGCCCTCACCAAGCCACCTCTATAACAAAATATTTCAGGAGAGACATGATTACATGATGACATGATTACACACATATATATATATATATATATATATATATATATACATGTGTGTGTGTGTGTGTGTGTATGCTCAGTTTCTATAAATAGCTGTATATGCTTAATTTCTATTTCTGTATTTATTGTTGTAATATTTTTGTAGGATTAATGCACACACTTTTTTAAACAAATTTCTAATTAATGTACTTTTTTATTTTTTATTTCTTTTTCTATTTATTGTAATTTCACTTATGGCTTTAATATATTCTTGTCTTGAGAATTTGAGCAACTGCAAATGACCCAATTTCCCCTCAGGGATCTATAAAGTATTTCCGATTCTGATATAGTTTTTACTATAGATGTTTGTTGTGATACAGCAGATAATGTGATTGAGGAAATCAACCTGTGTTGATCACACTGTGCTCAGCTGCTACAGTTACACAATTCAAGGCAAAGTTTACACCATCGAAACTACAGTGTGTTTTGACTGCCCTCTGTTAAAAAATAACACATCACCTCACCAGTATCACATCACATATGCAAAGTATTACCACAGTGGAGAGTCATTCAGCTAGAAAATAAAAGCCCACATCCCTTATCAAAACTGTGAAGTGTTCCTGCTGTCTCCATATCCTCATGACACTGCTCACCAGCAGTGGACACCTGTCCTTGGAGTCATCTGGCCAGAAAAACATGCTCATGTATGAGGTCTCAGTGCTGACCTGCTGCTCATTCTCTGTGTTACAAATGACAAGCAGTATATCTCACTGGTCAGAGAAAGACACTAACAACCTGGGTGGCAAAATCCCATGTGGTTCACGCTGCCATCATGCCCTTGAGGGTGGCACTTTAGCCAGATTGCTTCAGTAAATCTTCAGCTCAACACAAATGATTCACATGTCAGGTGTTAAGCAACTACCCCCCTTTCCACACACACACACACACACACACACACACACACACACACACACACACACACACACCATCCCTCAGATTGCTGGGACATTAGAGGAGAAACTGGAGTGAAAGCAGGTGGACATGCTGTAGAATAATGCTGCAGGGTGAGCTTCTTTCTCAAGTCAGATGTCCCTGTCACCTGAGGGTCATCACACACTGCTAGTCTCTGGTTACGGGAGGCTTATCAGCAGACACATACTGTAATCAAAGAGAGGAACGTATTCTGTGTTCATGTGACTCACATGCTTCTTTGAATTAATTTTGCAGTCACAACAAGAGAATAGATCATGACTGTTTTAAATTTGACAAAACATAGAGAAAGATGATGCCATCGCTGAGTTCAACTAGTATCAGAGTTACACTGAATACCCCATTGTGGTGCTATATTGTTCATTCATCCTCTCATTCCTGTATTTGTTCATAATCCTGTGTCACATTTTAATGAAACATGGAAAATGATGCATCTGACAGATCTCAATGATGCATCTCAACGCTACATTCCAGTATTTTCAAAATTACACTGATTGGCTGACGAGAGAAGCTGCACTTCAGCTACTTATCGGGTAAAACCCAGCTGACATAATTGATACTGATTGGCCCAGACGGTGGCTACATCATTGCAAGGGGGTGGCATGTTTACTGCTACCCCTTGTTTTCTTGTCACTTTAATGGCAGTGTTGTAAATTAATTTAATTAAATGCAATTTTCAACCGAAGAAGCCTTGCCTCAAACGAATTTTCAAAAGTGTCATAGCACCAGCAGTGGAAGCGACTGGTGTTTCATCCTAGCCATCTGTTATTGTTGTTTATAAATGATTAATAGTGATCTCATGGAAAATATACTATATGTTTGTACACCATGTAAAATGCATCAGCAACTACTGCAATTTATTGTCTGTGCAATTAAAATGAGCACATTCCAAAATTTCTCACATATTTCTTGAAATCATTTAGCTCAGTGAAAACTTAATGTTGGTTATGGCACTGGTTCAAGAAATCGGAAAGAAATATTATAATGTATGGGGTATTTCCAATAGCTGTGAAGCCACTTTGGAGTTTGAAAACAGCTGAACTTGTGCTCCAGTGCTTCCTGTTTCTCTCCATCGTGTACTGTCTAACAGAGGATAAATAATGAAAATAACCGTGTATGAACATGGATATATCTGTATAACAAGTAACAGCTGCACAAGTTTCAGCTCTGTCATCAGAAAAAATATAATTTCCTCATAATGGTGGTACTTTTAGATCATCATCCAAACAGCTATATAGATACAGTATGTTAGTAACAAATCATTTGAGATACTAAATAATGATTGCACTTTTCAAGCAATAAGCACAATGTGCTTAACAATGAGAAATTTCAAAACAGCAGCAGAGCAATAGCAACATTTCAAGAACAGTTGAAAAAGCTTAGTATATGCATATACATGCAAGCGAAAACATAAGCAATACAAGCAACATAAGCAACAAAAAGCAACAAAACAATGGCTCGTGAACCAAGGAAGAAAATACTATCAGTTGTTAGAAAAACTTTGTAGAGGTGAGTTTAAAGACAAGATTTAAAAGCAGGCACAGAGTCGGCTGACCTGATGCTCAGTGGAAGGCTGTTGCAGAGCCGAGGAGCCAGAACTGCAAAGGCTCCATCACCCTTTGTTTTCAACCTGGACTCTGGAACAGTTAGAGGAGCCAGACTGGCAGACCTGAGGGGCCTGCTGAGACTACAAGGTGTAAGGAGCTCAGTCCGGCGCCAGATCATTCAGAGCCTTGTTTGTGATCAAAAGCAGTTTAAATGAATTCTACAAGAGACTGGAAGCCAGTGCAACAAGGCTAAGATTGGGGTAATGTGTGAGAATTGCTTTGTTTTGGTGAATGGTCTGGCTGCTGAATTTTGAACTAACTGGAGCTGCTCCATAGCTCAAGTGTTGAGGCAAGTAAACAAGGCATTTCAGTAATCGACACAGGAGGATGTAAAAGCATTTATGTATGCATTTCTGTGTTGCTGTAGGACAGAACTGATCTAATTTTGGAAATATTCCTCAGTTGAAAAAAAAAAAGGTACAAGTTACAGTCCAGGATAACACCCAGATTTTTTTTTGTTGCAGACTTTATGCAGGGAGTGCAGGGGCCAAGTACTGGTTGAATTTGTTGTGAGACATGTTCAGGGACAAAGAGGAGAACTTCTGTCTTGTCACAGAAAAAAAGAAGTTGTGGATCGCACACAGGTCTGTCCATCAACTAGTAAAATCTTTTATTTAGGCTTTTCAAGCATTTGCACAACAGAGCGCTTTCGGCCATCCGGCCTTCATCAGTGTGACATCAGCCTTCATCAACTTCTGTCTTGTCACAATTAAATCAAAGAGGTAAGAGGAAGAAAAAAACAACAAAAGTAAACAAATTTATATTGGAGCATGTACAATCAATAAAATTAATATATGTTAACTTGTGTTTTGAATAGCTGGTGTAAATTGAATTATTTATCCTCTGACAGCTATCATAACGAGCAAATTCAGTTCTCTGGCAAGTAAGATGGCAGAACTTCTGAGGGGCTATTGAGAGCAAAGACAATGTTGTCTGCTGCTTTTGCTTTAGTGGGACATGCCTGGTTAGCCAGACTCCTGACTCAGCATGACATTGAATGTTTATCACAGGGCAGGTACAAACCAGAGGGAGTGCAGTAAGATCAGCTGGCTGTGTTTGCAAGTGGTACAGCCTGGTGTATACCTCCACTGAAGGCCAGGCACAGCACCAAAATAAACACAGATATACTGGGGAGCAACATGAGGGGTTTCCAGTTCACCAGTGCAGATGCCTTTTTACATGAAGGAGAGAGGCCAGCTGTTAAAGGTTAGGTCATTCAATGTGCATAAAAATTTTATGTGCATGTTCTATGAGTCTGTCATGGCCACTGTCGTATGCTATGCAGCTGTTGTTTGCTGGGGTGGTATTATCAACTAAAATGGAGACTCAGAGTCTGAAAATGCTTGTAAGAAAGGTTAACTCACTAACAAAGTTGTGCATCCATGGACACCACCGCCTAGCTACTGCACAAAGAGCAGTTCATTCTTGCCTGTGGCAGCACCCTTAGCTCTGCTAGGCACATGGGCTGGTAGGTATGCAGGAGGGTAACTGAGCTCATCGCCCTGGTACAGCCTGCCCAAGCCCTTTGCATGTTCCCCAGGTATGCAGAGCCAAGTGTTCCAAGGGCAGAACAGCTGGATCTGCAAGCCCAGAATTATGGGAGGGAGAGAGGTACTCTGCCAAGAAGGTTTCATGGGTATGGGGTTTACCAAACCTGTAAACATGTACCTTTAGATTGCAGAACGTTGAGTGGTTTGTCCCAGGTAGATGTTAATTCCATAATAAAATCCATAAACAAGAGAAGATCTTGGATTAGTTGGGACTGGGAAAAGGAAAGAAAACCATGCAAACCTTGTTTGATTCTGAGCTGGAGGGAGTTGTCAACCATTTCACATCTAGCTTCCAAGCAGCAGGGCATAACAAAAGCATATGAGCTCTCAGCAACATCATAGCCAACCTTCAGAGTGGAGAGGGACGCCTGAGCCACCTGTACCTCCTCTGCTCCTCCCCCAAAATGCTGTTTTCAAGGTCTAAAAATAGCAATCAGGTAAGCTAAGGAGCGCTTTGGCTTCACTTTGCCCAGCTGCTCCACCGCTTCACCCCAGGCAAGCCCTCCTCTAATTCTACCTCCGCCTCCGTATCAGATGCAGCTTGGAAATCTTCCTACCACAACACCACCTGCCCTGACATCCTTTCTATAAAACATGGACAAACCCCAAATGTATCTGGCCAAATGTTTTTTGGTTTATAAAATTAACTTAGTAAAATAATGTAACACAAATATTATCATTACACTGCACAAACTTCAGTCCAGGCCTTAGCACAACACACTACAGAGCCTGTATTGTGATGGTCTTTCTCATAAAAACCACAACCGTGAGGATGAGTGGTGCCCTACCCAGAATTCACATGGGTTTTATGTCTGGTGGTGAGCAGGCTGTGAATGCTCTCTACACATATGCTCTGAGCTATAATTGGTAAGTATAGGTTATTCACCGTTTGGCTTCCTATTCACTGCCAATGATTTGTCATAATCCAGTTACAACCATAGTCATGTGTGTTTTCAAATGCATGTGCCACTGATTACAGGGTAGGTGGGGATTATATAAAATGGCAGTGCTGATAAGAGTTGTTGTTTTCTGACTGTGGGAAACTTCTTTATTTTTGTGTTTAAGTATGAGAAATGTATACTGTAACTGTTTTATCTAAGTGTATCTACAATTTTGTTATCATTTTGTTTCGTTTTTGGTCAATGGAAGTGTAAATGCATTGTACTTTGTATGTGAAAACAGTGCCAGAATGTGAGTTATGTTTAGACGATGGCTGCTGATATATGCAGGGATTGGTTAGAGGCACAGAAGAGGTGCAGAAGTAGAAGGGATTTGTTGCATGTTCTCAGTATTGGTTATTTGCTGAGCAGCCACTGGAGAGGGCACGAGCTGAAATGTGCAGCTGCCAGTACATCAAACTTATATGAAGAATGAATAATAAAAAAAAAGACATTTTATATGGAGTGCAATCTTATTTATTGATCTGTGCCTGCTGGGATCTGGCACCATGTTTAACTGAAAGATGTGAGGAAGAAAAGATAGGCGAGTAAAAATATGAAGGGAAAGGGAAAAAATATATATGTATGTATGTATGTATGTGTGTGTGTGTGTATATGTCCTTGAAAAGCAGTCACACAATATATATTTTGTTACAAGAATAAATGTCTCAGAAATTCAGCAGTTGTGTTTATCAGTTATAAACAGATTTAGGGATGATAGATAGATAGATAGATAGATAGATAGATAGATAGATAGATAGATAGATAGATAGATAATATTCCCATAATTACCGGTTAAGTGAAACTCAAATTATTATGCCAAGGGTGTGCTCACTTCTAGATAAAGGGTGGTGTTTTACACTGTATGACGTACGTTCCTGGACGTAAAAACGTCTATGATCAATAAATGTCAAAAAAAAAAAAAAAAAAAAAAAAAAAAAAAAGCCAAACAGTAATGTGGCTCAAATGACTGAAGAACTGAGTTTTGAATGGATGCAAACATAAAAGGCAAATTTCTCAGACAGATGTGGCTGGAGTGTTCACGGATGGTTATGACTGGAGAAAATGACATGCACGGTTGGTTCTACACAACACTGGATCTCCAAGCCGTCCGCACTGAGAGGCTCCAGTCTGCAGGGGGCTTCACTCGGGTCGGTGTCCTGCCCAAGTGAAGCCCCGTCGGCTCTGACTGAGTCCAGCAGAATAACGGCACGGCTAAAACATTGCTATCCTAGAGCAACGTGTCCACTCTGGGGGTGATTTGTGTATTAAAGTGCTAAACTGTCTTCAGCTGTACAGTCCACACAGAGGAAACTTCCGCCTCAGGAAGGTCGGGGGTGCCACGTGGTATCTAGCTGTAGCCTATCAGGGGCAAGTGCGCATTGCGATCCTGTGCGGAGGATTTTTTTTTAAAGGGGAGGTAGTGATGAATGAACTAACTTTCAGCACCAGGGACAGCTCCGCTCGCACAGTATCAGCCTCACACCACGGGCGTTCATTTAAGGTTGCGAATATAAAGCCTGTTACAAACTCTGAAGATGGATAACATCTCAACATCGTAAAATCACTTTTACAGGACCGGCTTTATGGTTATTTTGTAGTTGATATTTCATGTGAGGAACCTGGTAATTTTATTAAGATGCCAACACATACTATTTTACACTAGTACTACATACTACATTGACATGGGGCACATACTCCAATCGAGCTAAACAGCTCTTAGACTAAATTCGTTGCTGCTGCAGTGCCAAGACGTGTGGCTGATTGGGTTCAGGCTTTGGTTTATGCCTCCCTAGATGCTCAGTTTCGAGCAGTTGGCTGTATTTCCTCTGGGTGGTATAATTCTTCTACTCCATTAATAACACAGCCACCAGCGATCACATCAATCTGTGGCTGCAGACACAAGCTCTGACCATAGGTGCTATAGGCCTGTAGTCACATGGGCCGGGACCAATGAGTGTATCCACGAACACACAGGAGCCCTGAATGAAATCAGCATCTTGTAAATCAATGACGAGCGAGCTACGCGTCTTTCCATGCAATCGATAAACAGTAAAGCTGAAATTTATGAAAAGGTCCGCCTGATGGATGTTTGTGGCTACATCGGTAAAAATTCCCCACAATGCTGAGATGAGCACTTAACATAACTGAACATGGCATAAGTAACATTTAACAGTTTTTATTAAAAAAAAAAAAAAAAAAAAAAAAGACTTGCAGTAACCTGTGCCGTGTTTCTATTGTCGGCATGTGGTTCAGATTCTAACAAAAAAAGTCAAGTAATGTGTTTTATTTGATTGTGCTCTTTTAGAATAGTTTTCATTCATTGTGCAGATGTAAAAGTAAAGGCACAGTAGTTTTCCAAAAGGATCATGAATAAATTTGTGTGTTCTTTTAGCTCCCAAGAAAGGCTGGGCTTCACATCCTGTGGTTGCACCCTTTCATGACGTCAAGCCAGTTGTTTTGGTCCCCGCTGCCCAATCGGAGGCATCGCTCGCATTCTACCGGAGCCGAAATGGGTCTATTCATGCAGCGTATCTGTCCTCCCGTAACTACCATAACGCCCTTCGCTGGGTGCTTTGTGGTACCCGACTGCTGCTTTAAACAGCAGCACTGACATGGAAACCCCATTGCAGTTGCAGAACGATTTCTTTCCAGAGCAGCAGTTCCAGCACTGTAAGTACCAGCACTACTGCGGGCGGGAGGATCGGCTCGGCAAGCAGCACGACCAGTGCTGCACCTGCAATAACTGTACCTGTGATGCAAGAAAAAGCCTCGTCTTTCGCGGGACGTCGCCGACCACTGTCGGAACTTTAAGGACACCATCCGAGACGTCTTCGAGGCAAGGCTGTCAGTATAGCGTCTGTGAGTTCACGCCCTCTAGTCATGGTAGTTCATCCAGACACCATCATCATCCTCACCAACAGCAGTGCCACGATCGGCAGCGGGGCAGCCTGGGCAGCAGTCACAAAGAGAGTAACTCCTACAATGAAATAGCCATGAGCAGCTGCAGATACAACGGCGGCGTAATGCGGCCGCTGAGCAACTTGAGCTCGTCCCGCAGAAACATACACGAGTTTGATTCCGAGTCCCAGCCTTTACAGCCCATCTCCACCGCAGATGCGTCGGACACCTTAGTATCCAAGCCTGAGAATAATTCGACCACCCTGATGCCTTACGCATCGGGAGACGGAGGGGGCGGTTGTAGCCACAGTGGCAGTAAATCGGGGAAAAAGAAGAACCAGAACATTGGGGAAAAGCTTGGGCACAGGAGGGCCTTGTTTGAGAAAAGGAAGCGGCTCAGCGACTATGCTTTGATCTTTGGGATGTTTGGGATCGTTGTTATGGTTATAGAGACTGAACTCTCTTGGGGAGCCTATGGAAAGGTGCGTAACTCAACCCCGTGCTGTGCAGTCCCATCCAGATCAGGGTTAATTTAGCAGCATGTGACTGAGTAAAACACAACTCACACTAAAAGTGTTTTTTTAATTCATTGATGATCATTCAGTTTAAGTTACAGGTAGACTACTAAAAGTATGTAGCCCAAGGTAGCAAAGTGTCCCATGCAGTGACATAGTCTTGACACATGCAGGCCCAGGAGGCCCGCTCTTGTCCAGCCATGAAGGGGAACCCCCTTGTAACAGGATATCACGTTTCAGAGGTTACTGAAGCATGCTAAGAAACATGAATATTACATATATATATCTTGATTTTTTTTAAAACATAAGTAACAGTTGATGTACCATAAGCCCATGCATGTCTTTCATGATCTTTGTGTGTTGTTTGGCTATAGTGTTGTTGTTCTTTTCCAGGAGTCCTTGTATTCATTAGCTCTAAAATGCCTGATAAGCCTTTCTACAATCATTCTCCTCGGGCTGATTATCATATACCATGCGAGAGAGATACAGGTAATGTTTGAGCATTTTTTGTTCCTCTTCTTTTAATTCATGTTGATGTTTGTGAAGTGTCAGGGATTGCAGGTTATGACAGCCAACAAAAGTCTGATCACATTTTTAAAAATATTCCCTTTGATGTGCATTGTGTTACATTTCTGGGCACCTGTCAAAATGCACCGCAGGATGTCATGAATTGGTGTGGAGGGTAATAAGGTTAAAGTCTCATGAATAATCACAGGCTGGACAGTGGCGTGCTCTATTGATCCAATGACTTAACCAAAGCAAACTAACTGTGAAAGTAAGCTGCACATTTTTAAATTGCCTTAATTTCCTCCTCAGTGTGTGGCACTCTAATTATGGCAGCAAATGCCTCCTCTGACATGAGAACTTTTGTGCAAATTAAAATTGTTTTAGAGCTTAAGGTGAGCACTCAAGGGAATAATCCTAACTTTATGTAGTGCAGTGCTAAGATTGCATGTATTTATTTGTGCTCATCATTAAGGAAATGCAAAACATCAAGAATAACACAAAATTGCAATTCCATGAATGATGCTAGAGATTTGCTGATTAGTGTTAAGCAAAACTCTTTTTAGGTCAGTGTTAGAGACTGGTCAAGTCTTCATTTTTAACCACATAAATATTTCATTACACATTTTGTTGAGAATTGTTTTTTCAAGAATTCCAGGTTAACTAGATGGATACAGACTGTCAGCTACCCTGAAGTGTTCAAGCACTCAGACAAATTTCTATTTTATGTCTTTGTGTCAGAGCATTGTTGCATTACTCAGACTACTTTCCTCCTGCAATTCAGCATTTATGTCTCCGTTATAGAGCTGCTCAATTAATTGTGCCTCTTTTTGCAAGGTGGACATGTGTTGTATTTTTTTTCTTTGTGTTAGAGTGCTATTCATAATGAAATCAACTTAAGAGGAAATTCATTTGAAAGGAAACACGGCTCGAGCGTTTTTTCCTTGAATGACGCCACGTCTAATCACACTATTGATTTTTCTTGCTTTTAATTCAAACTGCGACTTTCAGATATTGTCAGCTACAGTTGATGAGCACAAAAACCGAAGAGGCTCGCAAACACGCAATATAAACCGATGTGGCAGCTGTTTGCCTCTCCTCTTACTGTGATACCAGTTATTTGTGTCAGTATAAAGTCTAAGTCAGACTCAAGATGTCGAAAATGCCTCTTGTAAAGAGTGAAAAATATGTTGTCATATAGCATTAGGTCCTTATCTTTTTCATTATGAGCAGCATTGGCCACATTCATTAGCCTTTTTGTTATATTTAGTTCTTACAAGTCCCAGAGGAGTATCAGTCATTGAAATAGCTCAAAAGAAAAATGTGTCACCCCCCCTCAGATGGATCTCTGTGAAACATTCTTTGTGATAGAAATACACAGAGGTCACTCCTATATTTTGATGCATAACAAAAGCATTGTCACCTCCTCAGCAGTCTCCTGTAGTTGTTTATAAAGCAGAATGTGTTGTGTAAGCTTGCATGGGAGTATAATATTCATTCTTCTCTCCTCCGTCAGTCTCCAGATCTTTTATTCAAAACTTTATGTGAATTATTCAATGTAAAAACAGCACATTTTCACGTCCTGCTTATACAACTTTTCCATGAGAACAACTAAATCAATTATTTACCAATGTTTTACACAAATTCACTCTTTAACACACCAAAAAACAAGTGTTTAGCGTGTGTTATCACAGATTGTTTCAAATTATACCTTTTGATTCTGCGTGCTAGATACACAGTCGTAGTCCTGTGGATAATAAACCAGTCAGCTGCTTAAGTGGTGAATTCTGCTTCATGCTCTTCACCCGCCTCTCTTTTGGTGCTGAGATTCCACATGGGCACAATCATATCCTAATTAGAATAATACAGCTAGACGCATTAATATGGTGATCATACACAACTTGACACTGAAATTAAATCTGCTGAAATAACACAGCAACCTTGAGTCCTCTGTTTTACACAGCAACACATGGCAGTGTCCTTCATCTCATTACGAAGAAATTGAAATGCTTTTTTTCATGCTCTAAGCAGCATGCACTCACTGAAATCCTGCAGAAAATCTTTGATCCAGACTCCTGCTTTGACAATCACAGCAAGACAGTATCCAAAACCCATTTCACCTCAGATATAGCTGCAAGATAAAGGCATTTCCTCTGATACTGACCAAAAAAACCCAAAAAACAAACAAAAAAAAGACTAGAAAATTAAAAAAAAAAAAAAAAACTAGGAAATGATTCATGTTTTTGCATGCTCCAGCAGTGATTAATGCAACTGCATTCTATTCTCCAGACATCTCCACAATAACGAATTAACAGTTTAACAGTTTATTCTAAACTGAGAAACCCAAATCCTCACATGAAATGCAAAGCATTATCATCTCACCAATATCTATCTATCTATCTATCTATCTATCTATCTATCTATCTATCTATCTATCTATCTATCTATCTATCTATCTATCTATCTAGCACCAGCTTGTTTTAACAAGATGTTTATGTGTTTAATGTAATTTTGTAATTCCTATATTTGCGTAGTTTTGCTTTTTGACTCCAGTTATACTTAAACAAAATACCACATAATGGACTAAAATCTTGCAAAAAAATCTTTGATCCAGACCGCTGCTTTGACAATCACATCAAGACAATATCCGAAACCCATTTCACCTCAGACATATAGCTTCAAGATAAAGGCATTTCCCCCAACACTGACCCAGAAAACATGATTCATGCTTTTGCTCATTCCAGAATTGATTTCTGCAATTGCACTATATTCTCCAGACATCTCTGCAATATTTATTTATTTCTTTGAATTAGCATTTATTCTAAACTTGGAAACCCAAATACTCGGAAGAAACAGAAAACATGATCATCTCAGCACTGCCTTGCTTGGTTACTGTTGGTTGCCTCTACATGTACATGCTGATTGCAAAGTTTTTCCAATTCATAAAGTGTTGCAACGAGTTCCTTGACCCTCCCTTTGGGACAAAGAAGAGGGCTGGTGTTGTCTTATTATTTTATTAGCTAGACTACAGAGTAATGGAGTGCATGGCAATTTCTGCAATTTTGAACTATATTCATTGAAAGCAAGTATCCTACCCTAACTACTAAGTCACTTTAAAGTTCCATTTTCACCTAAGTTGAAACCTTGTGATTAAATTTTCTATTAACTGTGTATATCTACTATTATGTTACTCTGTATACAATGTAATTTTGTGGTTCGGAATCGCTTCTTTACTTTTGTTAATGGTTAATGTTTGTCGTATTTGTGTAGTGCTGTGTCTAAACTGCACTATGTTTTTATCGATGTGGGCACTTTTGCCTCTGCAGTGAAATAGATTATGCATGCACATCCATGTGTACTCACAGGTGCCTGTCAAATGTAGATGCATAAGTCACGATGATGAAATTCCCTGCGCACTTCTAGCCCCTTAAAGCTGATTTACTTGTCAAACTCAACAGAAAAAACTGTGCCCTCTCATTTTTATGGTGGTTTGACAGAGTGCAGATTTCTTCGCCTCAGTTTCTCCCCTCAGAGTAACTAAAAGTTTCCTAGGTCAGGTCAGACCAATGACATGGCCAGCAGTTTCTACAATTAATGTCAATAATGCTGATGTTTCATCCTCCTTTGTATATACTGATGTCATTCAGCGTGGTAAAATGAATGTGATGTGCATGAAGTGTTATAGGCTTGACTCAGACCCTGTGACATCTTTTGTTGACAGCTGGTGATCGGTCAGAGGAATTTTTAGACTTTTTAGTTCAGTTTGCTGTGCTGGCAGGCAGCAGCTTATTGTACAGTTCGAGTGGAGATTGAGAGCTGAGAAGCCATGCTTCCACTCTGACTTTGATTTGTCATTGTCGAAGATATGAGTTAGGAGAAATACTGCAAGCATGTTACTGCCCTCCCTACTCAGACGTTTGATGCGTTCACAACACTCCCGAGCAGACAGTGAGTGACATTTTGAAAGTTTTCTTTTCTCGTCCTCTTACATCAATGATAGTTTGCCGATGGGCATTTGTGTTAAGGCCACTGCTGTGTCGTCGTGCCTTATGATGACGGTTCTGCTGACAGTTCAGTTTTCTGAACTAATGCACAATTCTTTGAGAGCTGTTCTGTCTATGATGAGCGCCTTTTTGACCAAAGTCAGCACTGATGTTTCTTGCTCTCTCAGTATTACAATTTCACAAACTGCAGAAAGGGGAAGATGTGGTAGTTGTAGTATTTCATGGGAAACGGCAAACGCCCAAACTGTGTGGGTGAGTCAAGTCATACCCAAACTTGGCCGTCGTTGTCCACCTGCCCCGGGGTGCTGAGTGCGTGTCAGAGATATGGTGTAACTGCAGGAGATGTTTTGCATTTCTCACAGTGAAATCTGTCCTCCACCTGAGAAGCCAGACGGGAGTCAGATAACCACCACTGGCTGCTGACCTCAATGTTTTCACTGAACTTACAGGCTTTCAAGGGCAGAGACACTCAGCTTCCCGATGAGTTGAGGATTTTAGTGATTATTAATTGATTACATTTACTACCACACACACTGTGCATGAATTCAAACACGCAGCTGATTTTATATCACTGATCTGGATCTCTCAACACCACAACAGGACTCCAAAGCAAGAAAGATTTATTAGGAATTTTACTTTGGCTGGGATAGGCCTTACTTTTGCTTAAATGAGAAAATGCAAATGTCAGGCTTAATTCTGGACGCAAAAGCAATTGGAATCTGCAACAATTTAAGATTTACTCAGCAAAGTGGCCTCTTAGTGGCTCGCTTTGATATCATAAATAAACCATTGCATTAATGTCTAATTGGGCTGAACCTCTCAACCTAATTCACTAATGAGATTGAGCGATTTCATTCTCAGTGACATATGTTCCCATCTCCACATTACACAGATTAAATATTGAGCTGGACTCCATTAGTTATATTGAGCATACTGAAACCAGTAACCAACCCAGCTAGCCTCACAGGTGAGCTTCTCTAGTCTGGCTGGTATAGGACGCCAACGCTCAGAGACCCCGTGTAACAGAACGACCTCAGGACACACTCGCACGCGTCGTCTGGAGGGAAAATGTCAGCACTGTGACACGGGGTCGCCCCGCCACCAGCACAGCTTCCCCATGATGAGCAAGCGGAGTGCACTCTTAATGATTAAATAGTGCTTGCATCCGTCAGACAACAAGCCAACCATCTGAGAGCAAGATTGGCCCTGTTAAGAAATTGTCACCTTGGCTTTCTATTCTTAAAGATCTGTTGAGCATTGTACGGGCTTGGCTTGTTGGAACAAATGTATTGGCATCCCCCCTTACATTGTAAAAGGAACTTCTGTGTGCGGGGCTGTAGGGGGAGTTACATATTTTCATGTCTGTGTTAGGTAAAAGATAATAAAATCATAAAACGTCCTCTGCGAACAAGGTGTTTCCAGTTTAGATGTAGGTTCCTCTGTCATAACTGCTGGTTCTGCCACTATCATGGAATATTTGATGCTCACAGGTAAAGAGCCCTTGAGTATTGTATTTCAGGTCATCCATTACCATAATTGCTTTTGTCCACCAAGTAGGCTTTCCTTACGTAACCGGGGTTTAAATGTTTAATTACATTGTTTTGAGGTAACAAACTTCATAAATGTTTATGACAAGGTGGGGTTGTTTCAAACGTAAGACAAAAGGCTCAGGCTGTGCGCAAATAATAGATGTTTTTGCCTGTTTCAGAGCTTCATTTTAAGTAAGGAACAGAGTGAGTAACAGAGTGGAGTCACAGCTTGTGTTTCCGTGTCTAAATTACACCCCTTTGGAAAGCTTAACAAGGAGAGCTCTGGTTAGAGTTACACACATCTCTGACAGATGTCAGTGTCTTGAAGGAGCTCAGTATCACTCATTTCCCATGCATACCTAACGCGGAAATGTTTGAATGGTCTGCATTGTGACTTTGGGTAAAAGTTTTATTGTAGCTTTGAAATAACCAGCTCGGTTATTTATTTAGGATAGCTGTGTTGGTATGTAGAGTTGTCTCTGCGGGAATATGAGTTATTCATATCAGATGTTGTAGCTTCCATGTGTATCAGTTTGTTGTGGTGATGCAGCATGTATTTGACTGCTGTGTGCCAGTGTGTTGACAGTTGATATTTCTTGTGGCTGACGGTTGGAAACAAGCTGCAATGAGTGTGTAGTGTCAGTGTGTCTGTGAAAATGTTAGCATATGTGACATTTATGCATGATTATGTGTTTATGTTGCGTTTTTCTGTAGGTGTGCATTACTTTCCCTGCCTTTTAGTTGAACATTGTTGAATAAAAAGTTTTCTCTCAGTGAGGGAAATATACTTCTATTTCAGCAGTTCAAGATTTTATATAATATGTCACCACTAAATATACAATCTAGGTCATTGATCCCATTACACTTCCAGGAATGGGACAGTTCTTTTCTCTAATGAGAAATTCCAAATTAAACTAAATGGAGGCTAGTTGGCAGGTTGGCAAATGTGTGACTTGATATATAAATGAGCTTTTTTTTCGCTCTCTCACAAAGAGTTATCTGCATTATTAAAAGTTCTGTGTTTTGACTGATATATTAACATATCTGGCATATTTCAGGCGAGGAATATTTAATTCCCTCTTGTTCTTATCTGCAAGCCAATACAGACCGTTGTGTGTGGGATGGAGACGCCAAATCACATGATTTACAGGGGCAATAAAAGATAACTGATCAGTACATTTTTTTCTTTTGGTGCTATTAAAGGTTAGGCAAACTATTAATAGACATTAATCAATTAATGTGGAGTGGTTTTAGTTAAAATGCAGTCAGGTTTAGCTTTTTCTTCCCCTTTAGAGTGGCTCCTGCAGCCATGGCGAATATAGCCAACCAAGAAACCTCCCTCGTATTTGCTGACAGCAACATTTTGTGAAATATCTACAGGCAGTTGTGACGACCCTTACACAGCCAGAGGACCTTGAGGTGATTGAGTGGATAGAGCAGGAGCTGCTGTGGAAGAATGTCAGCGTTGGTGTAAGAGTGGAGAGACTTAACAAATACATTGGAAGCTAATGTAGCTCAATAGTATTTAACCTGAATTCTGTGCTGGCAAATTTACAGCTTGGTGAGGGGAGGAACACGAGGTCACCTTTTTGGATTTGGATAGCTAATTTACTGACCATAAGCATGATCAGTGATGACTCTGAGTGACACAGGATTGCGGTCATGGGCTCTGCCATTAGTTCAGGGTGGATACACTGAGCAATGAATCCTCAGACTGCTAGATAGCTCTAGATTGGACTGAAAATGAGGAAGCGGGGGATTGGAGGGTGGGGGCTGCACCAGAAGTGACAGGACCAAGTGATGAAGGTATATGGCAGAGGACAGGGTGGAGTGATGAGGGGTTGTGAAATTCGTCCTCACCAAAGTCCCTAATGAAGTGGCCTACCTTCTGGTCAGGCAGTAAGAAGCTATGCTAATGCGGGGGTGGCAGATGTTCTCATCAGTGTAATGCTTTGAAGTTAAAAACGCTTGCCACATGCTGCTAATGTAACACTTTAAAAAATCTGCACTATTTTTTTTTTAAAATTTATTTATTTATTCATTCACAGAGTGGGGAGGCAGACAGTGAGACAGAGTAGGGGGGAGATTTCTGGTAAAGTTCAGGTTCTGGCCACCCAGGGTTACACACGTGTTACATGAAATAAAGAAATGGCCATTGAACCCAAAATTTTTTACTGAAATCTAATGACATAATATGAAATTAAACAAAATGCCGCTGATGAGTTATTGAGGAGGTTAAAAGATTTATTGTAGCTTGTTGTCACCATGATGAAAATCTGCTGTCAAGTTCCCTCCTCCTGCTTCACTGTACCCTTTGCCTTGCAGTTATTTATGGTGGATAACGCAGCTGATGACTGGAGGATAGCCATGACGTACGAGCGCATCTTCTTCATCTGCCTGGAGATCCTAGTGTGCGCCATCCATCCCATCCCAGGGAACTACACCTTCACCTGGACGGCACGCCTGGCCTTCTCCTACGTACCGTCCAAGACAGATGCGGATGTGGACATCATTCTGTCCATCCCCATGTTCCTGCGGCTGTACCTCATCGCTCGTGTCATGCTGCTGCACAGCAAGCTCTTCACAGACGCCTCGTCCCGCAGCATCGGCGCACTCAACAAGATCAACTTCAACACGCGCTTCGTGATGAAGACCCTCATGACCATCTGCCCCGGCACCGTGTTGCTGGTCTTCACTATCTCTCTGTGGATCATCGCTGCGTGGACCGTGAGAGCTTGCGAGAGGTGCTTTGATCTGCCCTTCACCTTGTTGCACTATTCTGCATGAAATATAGATAGAGGTGGAAAATGTATTCATTTCTTAGTTCATTATACATAGTGTGGAGATCCTCTTGACAGGATGATTCACACAAAAACAAATGATAGCCCTGAGGCGATTACCCAGGTAGAAATTTTAGATTCCCAGGATGTTATGAAATGTCCCCTTGACGTAAAGGACGTCGTTTTGTAATGTTCCCACAGCATTACCAGACGGTCACAAGTTCTTCAAAGGGTAGAGTGACGTTATTTGAGGACTGTCAGGGAACATTCAGGAAGTTCTGGGAACATGTAGGGGACCATTACTATAGGATGTTTATAGGATGTTCCTTTTAAGTCATACTACCTTCCCATAATGTTTGCAGAACCTTAATAGACCCAGCCTAGGATGTTATTTTTTGGTCCTTGCATCACCTTCCCAGAACATTTGCAGAACGTCTAGTAAAATTACAGGAGCTTTTGCAAAACATTTAAGAGACCTGACAATTGGCATCTCAAAACATGTTTACACCAACAACATTCATGTCTAATGCAAGACATTCTCATCACTGCAGTTCTTATAAATTCTTCATGTCAGCTCATTTAATATGATGCTTTGTATGAGATTATACTAATTTGCAGTAGGTTTCATAGGTTTATATGCTGATGATGGTCTTTTAAGCTGTGATTTATTCATGACAAGATGGAGGAGGGCATGGGTGGCTGATTTCCATGGTGCATGTATGTTTGGCAAACTGCTGCATGTTTTATTACAGATATCATGACAAGCAGGACATTACCAGCAACTTTCTAGGAGCCATGTGGTTGATCTCAATCACTTTTCTTACCATTGGATATGGGGATATGGTCCCAAACACATACTGTGGGAAAGGAGTCTGCCTCCTGACAGGCATTATGGTGAGAAATGTATATATAATTTTCCTGATTTGAATCTAATTACTGTACTCTCTCCTTTTACAGAAAAAATGCTCATCTATCTGAAAGTATACCTCAAGAGAATGATTTTTTTTTCTCATACGTCTGCCAATATTAAAAATATTGATTACAGAAACCTGGCTCAAAGCCTTATTTTTTGCTAATGCAATTCTTGCTAAGATACATACACACACACACACATCTTTTTTTTTCCGCTGAAGAATATCCGACAAACTCAGATTCTTGCCTGTTCATGTTGCTGTTGTCTGACAGGGTGCCGGCTGCACCGCCTTGGTGGTGGCTGTGGTGGCAAAGAAACTGGAATTAACCAAAGCTGAAAAACATGTCCACAATTTTATGATGGACACCCAGCTAACAAAAAGAGTAAGTAAAGGCTCCATGTGACATTGAATTACCATGAAGACGTTTGACTACCTGCATTCCGGACCATGTGTTTTCTTGTTGTGCGCATTAGGTGAAAAACACAGCTGCGAACGTTCTCAGGGAGACGTGGCTCATCTACAAGAACACCAAACTGGTGAGGAAGATGGACCATGCCAGAGTCAGGAAGCACCAGAGGAAATTTCTCCAAGCCATTCACCAGTAGGTACCGCACTCGTAACCCAGACATTGTGGATGGCGTTGATCTCACGCTTTTTGTCCAGGAGCATGTTCATTTGACACATCAATTCAATCCAAACCTGAAATCTGAATTGTTTGACACCTGTAGCAAACAGATATATTAATGACATTGAAGGATCCTGTATTTAAATCCATGTTTCGCCTGACTCGACTAACTTTACCTTTGAAAATGTGATGTGAAATAATGAGCTGGCCTGGCTTCTCTGTTTGTCCTGCACTAGAAAGAATGGTGACAAATTTACAGATGCATCCACTGATATACTATTTTAGGAAAGGTTCTTAAGCTCCTCAATCATTTATTAGTAAGAAAAAAAAAAAAAGGAAAGGAAAGGAAAGGAAAAAAGGTAAAAGAATTCTCAATTCAATGGGGATGTATTTCATATTTAATTTAATATTTTATCTGTGTAAAATGTCCCTTTGCCTAAGTAAGCAGTGAAAAACTCTGTCTGAGTATCCCTACACTGTGACAGACGTGTTGGAAATGTAAACCTCAGTTTAACTGAAGTACTGAAGAAAATTTTAATTCTCTTGAAATATTCTCAAAAGTTACCCAGCAATGTGATATTGCTCTCTCTCTCTCTCTCTCTCTCTCTCTCTCTCTCTCTCTCTCTCTCTCTCTCTCTCTCTCTCTCTCCCTCTCTCTCTTCCTCTTGCTGTCAGATTGACTCTTGTGTGTCTTTGTGCACTGTAGCTGTGAGTCAGATGTCAGACTGACCTCAGGGCTGACACATCTGGCTTTCTACTTTTCTACTGGCCGGTCAGACACTTACCTGTCAGCTAGTCTTTTAGTGAATCCCCAGGGACCCTCTAGTGGTATCTAACTCCAAAACAGTATCGATTTTAGCTTCACCTCCCTTTTTTCCCCCCTCAACTTACAGTATATACCAGAATCTTTATTATGTGGCTTCTTTTTGCAACTGGCAATCAACTCCTCCCTCATTAAAATAAGTAAACGGATTTACATTCTTATCTCTTTATGATGTAGAGTAAGCCCAGGTAAAAATGTCCCCTATTTGTTCGATTGTTTGTTTGTTTTCTGTGGTTTTATGTATGTAAATGGGTCTGTGTGGTCTCTTTTGTGCAACTTTGATTTGCTCATGAATCTTTTCAGCGTGCATTGTTTGTTTTAAAGACATGGATAGGTTTTATTACAAGGTAGAGATTTTTTTGTCTGCTGCTGCAACCCGCATCCACATCTCTGCTGTGTTAATAGTATTGTGTCACGGTTGCTTTGTCGAATCATTATGTCCTTGCTGGTGTGTTCAGTTGATTTGTGATGGTGATGACAACATTTCATGTCCACCTCCTGTTCTCTAGGACAGCCTAATAATGGAAAATCCCTTGGAGCTAAAGCTAAATCTATGAAGAACCAGATTCAGTAGCAGAAAAAAAAGCCACTTCCAGCTCTGTGTGCAAGGACGGCTACTCAGCATGGTTTCACATCTGCACTTCACACTTTGTTTTTGTTGAGGTTCCCTGTAGTTCACAAGGGAGTGTGTCTGTAGGCTTTATCTTGGAATGATATGAGTAATGTACATAGATCATGCTAGAAACTGCTGAGACGTGTATATGATGTGAAAATGCCTGACAGGGAGGAGAGGGGTCAGGCATCAAGACATCCTTGACCTGACATGAGACAATTGTAAACATCAAGTCATGCATCACCATGTCTCTTTCCTTCAGTCAAAGCTGGATCAGCTGTAATTAGGGTTATGCCAACGTACATTTTTCCAAGGTCGACTAGTTGGCGAGTTGTCCGAACAATTAGTCGACTAGTCTGCCTATATTTTAAATAGGCTGCAGTGTGCTTAGCTTTAAGAATAAGATTCTCAGCTGATTATTAAAAAGCATCAACATTTTATTTCTGCTGATTTTTTTTTTTTTTAGTGTATCTCTTTAGCATCTTTACCTTAAGCATCATCACAAAAGCAAAGATGACCAGGCTGTTGCACACAGTGGTGTGAATGTGATGATGTCACACAAATTCAGCAAATGTAATTGGGTGATCTATATGCTATGAATTGATCTTGATCTAAAAAAAAAAAAAAAAAACAGTGTCCAGATCCATTCCAAATATTACTGGCTGATTTTACCATGTGAATTTCAGTGTTTTTGTTTTTTTTTTTTTGTTTTTTTAAGAGACAAAGTTAGAGTACTCAGTCAGCTTAGTTGAATAGTCAGCTGTTGTCCGTCTAGTTGATTATTCTGGCTCATCCCTAACTGTAATATAAGCAGTCAGATGACCTGAAAAAACTTGCTTGGGAACCCTCATCAGCTAAAACACTGGACAAGAGGTGAGAAAAGTGCAACATTCATCAAATGAGGTCAGACGTCTCTGCTTTAAGGCTTTGTCTGTGTTAGGCGATGTGTAAAAGGGACAGCTGCTTTTTTTTTTTTTTTTTTTTTTTTTTTTTTACTGGCGTTAACATGAAGGTTTTGGCTTGACTTAACATATTTCTGATAAACCAGAGCTAGCGTGGACTGGGGGGGGATTAGACTAGGAAAGCAATCAAAGCTCTGGTGCCTAGAAATAGTCCAGAAATACCGAGGTTACACACTGGTCACAGGAAGAAGGAAGTCATTTCTGCTGCTGTTCAGCGTTGAGGTTACAGAGATGAGGGTTACAGCAGCCAGACTTGAGCATACAGATTTTTACCATCTGAATATGTTTATCTGATGTTGTAATAATTCATTTGTCTACTTCATGTTTCCTTTTTTCCTGTTTGTGTCGACACAATGCAATAGAGCTCGAAAGTAAGTCTTCGCCTCACATGTAGATACAGATTTTTTTGTGTGCATGCAAACGACAGCTTGTCTTTGAACCCAATAATGTGACTAAAAATTACACTCCCTCATTTGATAAGTGAAATTCATAGCCCTCAAATGTGGCAATAATTCAATTGTTTTTTGACACAATTATAACGTCAAGATTATTTCATTTTATCTACTATAGATATCTTTATAAGGATAGTTTTCACACCTGATAAGCATGCCAATTTGATAAAATGCACAACAGTAATTACAGTTACATTTTACCATCCATTCTTCAACACTTAACATTTACCACAAACACCTTTTTCCACTTTATTAATGAGTAGACACAATGCTGCACATTGTAAACACTCTCGTAGATGTTTCAGAAGTGAATTTCAATTATCAGTGACGGAGGGTGTTTTTCTTTCCATTTTTGCATGGATGTGGTGGAAATTTGATCTTTAATCAGAAAGCCACTGATTAAACTCTAACAACTGTGCTTTCACGTACCGAAGGATGACGACTAGAGCTCTACAGGAGATACCTGCAGTAGCACAAGTACATATCGGATCTCTCAAGTCATGCCACTGGCCAGCCATGCTCATGCGGATCAGGGCTCAGGGTCATCTTTCGGCTTGTGGAACCACCGTTACGCCTGTTACTACATTTGCAGCCACATTCCCTCCATTTCTCTCTTGGATGACATAGTAGCAAACACACTGGTCCAGCGTCATCACATCTGGCAGCTGGCACAATGCACAAGGACATATGGCTGTCATACATCTCTGCACCAAGAGGGTCATGCAGAATTAGCTGCACTGGAAGCTCCATAGCTTATTTGGATGGTGCAATTATCCACGCCACGGGCATGACGTTGCATGTATGCAACCAGATGTGTTACAATATGTTTTTTAGGGCATGATAACTGTTTTGCCAAGAGTAGGACAAGTGCCTCCATATAATTTGACCATCCCCTTGGGGCCGCTGTCTCTTGGGACTGCTGTCAGGTTGAAAGCAGGAAGCATAGCGAGAAGCAGGACAGGCAGAGTGTGCTTGTTAGCTTAGAGCTTAGCGGATGGCAGAAACAGGAATGTGACCTGAGGGGAAGGTCAGGGTAAGCCTCCGGGAGCCCAGCTGATTGTGGCCGGGAGGCTGAAACTGTGACGGACGCTGTAAGGCTTATTCTCCTCTCAGCTCAAATCCCAGTAGTCAGGGACAGCGAGAGCGGATGAGACAAGCCGCCAAATGCTCACCGTGTCCGATACGCTAAAGAGAAATTAGTCTCTCTAAAATGAGGTAAACAGGGGTCATGACAAAGAAAGCAACCTGGGAAAAAAATATCGCACAGCACTATTGAGATTGCCTTAACAGATTCAAAGGGTTTTGAAGAGCTTAGCATAGCTGTTTTTTCCCTGATGAATAGCAGAGCAGATTTAGAGTGCCCATTGAGAAGGAGAACTTCCTAGGAATAATGATTCACAAAGGGAAAGGGGACACATAGAAGATAAAAGAGACGGCAAGTATACGCCTTCCCGTCCTGACCTCGAGCTGCCCCGTTCTTCAACCCCATGTGACAGCTATTGGTCATCCAACTGTGAAATGCAGAACTCTAACAGGTCTTACATCAACTGCAAAATCATTAAACATTGACTATCTATTATCTGTCATCATTTCAGATAGACTCTGCCTCTTTTTCTTTCATTTCACTCAACTACTTGAATAATAAAAGTGCTACTTTGCAATAGTATTCTCTACTTCTCATTAGAAATCTGCTCTGTATGAAGCATTTTGCTCCTCGATTTGTCAGGACATCTTTCTTTGCCTGTAGTTTCTTTTAGTGACTCCTGTGGCACCCTCTGTTGGTCTAACCTGTCATTTTCGCTCCACATCTGCCTGTCCTCAGGAAAACTAAAAATGAGCCCGCATTGCATGAGAATGGGTGCATCTCAACTAATTAGCGGAGTCCCTAAGGGTCCCTTAATCCCTTTTTGATCTTCACTACTTTATGCCTCAGATGAACACAATGTAATAATCACCTTTCATTCAAAGAGAATTCATGTCCCAGTTAGTTTTAGAGCAGTTATTTTTGTTTCTTTGTTTATCAAATCCTAGAAAGCTACCAGAGTTACGTCCTTGAGACCCTCAGCTTGCTCTGCGCCCTGTCTCGAGTGTAATTTAGCATGTGTGGGTGAAAAAAAAAAGCACAGTAATGTCTTGAAACCTCTAGTGTGGTCCAGACTCCACAATACTGCACAGTTGCTGTTTCCAACCCCCTGAGAGTGTGAGTGAAAACACTGGCTTTAGACGCCTAATTAAACAGGAGATGTGAATTATTTAAGCCTGGCGTGGATGGATTAGGTGCGTTATTCTGTGAAGACAAGAAACAGGATGTTTGGTTGATTAAAAGTGGTGCACATTGTAAGTTTCTTTACCCCATAAATAAATGTCATTGGGGGGAAAAATGTCATTTACAATTTTATTTTACCAGAAATGTGTTGTTACCCATTTGTGATCTAATATTAACATACCATGTTTTGATGTGGCAAAGACCTTAAAATTCCTTTCAATTTTAATGTCATGAAATTTTAATGTTTTGCAAATTTTGATGTCTCAAGAGGAAAGGAATCCACGTCTGTGCAGCTAAGGGGTTTCAAAAAGGTTATAGAGAAAACTTTTATCTTTGGTACCTGTGATTTTTTTCAGTGGCTAAATAATTCATAAAGTTGAGCAGAGAATTATTAGTTCAACCCAGAAGAGACGTGTACACTTTAAGTGGACTTTTTTGAATATTATGTGCAATTTCATATGTGAAGTAACAAGGATTTGACAAATATTGTTTACACTGCATAGGTTCTTTGATATGATCCTGTGCAGTTCCTCTGCGTTCCTTTAGAAGGTTTGTATGTCTTGGTCAAATAGGATGTAGAGTTGGTCTCATTCTCCTCTTTAGCAGCCCCCCTCCCCGTGATCTCCTTTTCACTTGCATGCAGCTCAACCAAACAGACTGACCCTTGCAATCCCTGCATTTTCTACACACATCCTGTGCATGTCCTGGGAGTGTTCTCCATGTGTATGCCTTGTGTGTGCACAAATTTATTGATCAATTCTGATAGCGTTATTTATTGGGTTCTGAATGGTCTTGTGTTCAGATTGAGAAGTGTTAAAATGGAGCAACGCAAGCTGAATGACCAAGCAAACTCACTAGTGGACCTTGCTAAGGTAAGCTAGACTAACAGTTTCCTGCTGCATTGTACATTAGGATAGACTGTCCTGAAAACTTTCTTTCATTTGTGTGACTGAGTTAAATGCATGCTAGTTCACTCGCTGAATTAGTTGTGTTTTCTATAATCAAAGTCTACAGGTGTCAAATAAACAGACAGGCTTCTCACATGGTGGTAAAAAAAAATGTGTGATAATACTTGTTATCCACCCACTGACCTGAAATTTTCATCTGTTGGGATTGTTACAACTACCTCATTTTGTTTTACAGTGTGAATCATATTTTCCAGGACATGGTTTCCCTCAAAATTTCTGAGGGACAGTGAGAGGAAAACCTTTTTAGTATGCAAAAAAAAAACCCAATCCTGTTTTTCACCAAATGTTTTCTTTGATGTTTGTCTCCAGATGCACTAAACAGAAGTTGACAAACCGTAGGGAAAGACCAGGCAGAGTGCCAGCCTGACACAGCAGAAACAGAGTAACCTGGGAGGGGAGACACACTGTGATCTGATGATTCAGCCAGACGTAAAGACAGAGAAAAATAGCAGAGAAAGGCACAGTGCTTTGACATTCAGAAGTCCACCACAGTCAAATTAGCCTCAGGCCCACATGCCATGAAAGGTATTAGTTAATACTGCCCAATCACCTTATGCTGTAAAACAGCAGCAAGAGGGGGGATGTGACATTGGATAAGATGGCTCTCAGCCAGAGCCACATGGCTGGCCCTTTAATCATTGTCGTAAGAGTTTCTTGCCATAAGAGGGCAGTATAGAATTAATCATCTCTTTATGCTCCCAGTGGATCGATGGTGTCTAAAATATCATTGGAATATCACTGGCAGCTGCACAGAAGCTGCAGAGCATCGTGAAATTCCTCAGATCGCAATGCATCCCCTTAACTCTGGAATTTGACATCAATATCATGGTGCAGTATATGTGCACTCTAGATGAAATCATGTGGGGCTGAACATTTTTTTCCCCCACAGCATTTCTCTTCATGTCTGCCAGTGAGACTGAATTAATAATGCACTTTAAAATTGCTCACTCAAGTTGTTGTTCAGAACAATCTTTACTGCTCTCCCTCTCTTTCTCTCTCTCATTTACGTGCCTAGAAATGGCTTGGTAGTCTCAGTGTGTGGCTCTCTGTGAGTCAATAATGTGCTCGTATACTCTTGCATCAGCATTTTCATCCACTACGTATGACAAGTGCTCCCTCATGGTTTACTACCTGAAAAAAACTCTCTCCTAAGTCTGCAATATGTTATGCCCTGACACTGTAATATGTTCCTGTTTTACTTTATGGTTTGCAGATGCCCAGACTTGAATTAGCTGAGCTGTATGCCTGGTTTCAGTCAGTTTCTTAGTGATACAAAGAATTGCACGCTATTTTAAAGTCCCCCTCCAGTCATTCACTAAGCCTCTGAAAAATAATCTCTGTTTATCAGCATTGCATATTTAGAAGTTTTCTTTTTCCATGAAAAACCATCCCTAAATGTAACTCTAAACCTTGCCCACATTAAAAATGCCCAGATCTGTGAATATGCAAATAGTCCCCATCCAGCCCCTTGCCTGCTGGCACACCGACTCTTAAGTAATCAACACTCATGAACATTGTGCCATATTTGATCTGACATGAAATTAAATTTCCCGGAATATACTAGTTACGCTAATAATATAAAATTGTTCATATGAAGCAGACATTTCAAGTTGATGGTGTTGATTGTTTGACAGATGACAGACTTTGCACAGATACAAATCAGTATAGTCAAATAGGGGATATAAACATGAGAAAAACATATTTTTTAGTGGAGGCGGTCTTAACAGCCGTGGTCATAGCTGACAGAATCAGTTTCTTCATATATTATCTGCTAATTGCATTCATACTTTCAAGAAAAATGTAACAGCTCAAACAATCTAGGATTAGATTAGTGTTTATGTAAGCAACACAAAACAGCAAAACCCCCGACTGCCCTCTCTGTTGTTGTTTGAATTGTGTCAGTGCTACTTTAGATCCTCAGTGGATCACTGTGATTCACATAAACAACCTATCCCATTATTCCTGCCTCAGATCAGAAGAGAACAAGGTAAGTGATGGATGGCATTGCCCCCAGGCTGCCAGGGATTTCCCCTCTACTGAATAATGCCTCACCAAACGCCCCACCAGCAGCCTCACTCCTTCTCCCAATCTGAATCTGACATACATCTCTTGCACAATGTCATACAATGTGTTGTCGGCAGTTTCTGAAGAATGAATCTGGGAAATCAAAGGGCAGGCAGTCAGCAACCGAGCTCTGAGAGGTTTATTAACACAAGGTAGATACATCAACAGAGGGAAAAAAAAACAATATGCCCTGTCAGCTTCTCTGCCTCACAAAGGTCAAAGGGCTCGTTGAGTCAGGTTGAGTCAGGAGTGTGTGTGTGTGTGTGTGTGTGTGTACATAGAGACAGACGGATAGATATACGTACACATACATAAATACATTGGTCTTGTGGGACATTATGGGAAAAGCTCTCTCATTTGTCTGTACCATGGTTACGCCCTGGCCATCCTGGTCCATCTCTGACAGAAAATACACCCGTCCTCATGGCTGTAATTATTTAGCATAATAACCACTGACATACTCAGGTCACGACTTTACCTGATGTCTCTCTGACTCTTAGTGTATAATTTATTATACTGCTTGTGACCTCTGTTCCTCTAACAGTGGAGGAAAATGGGACAGTCAATATTAGATTGCAGCCAGCAGAGTGGATAATATTGACTTGAGACTAGGAAATTGTCCATGATGCTTTGAGCTACAAAACCGACTTTAAAAATATCAGCCATGTTGATAAGTGACTCTTTTTTCAGACATTTTTGCTGTGTTGTTCACTGTATAGATCACTTTGTATTAGATGCTGAGATAAAGTCAATTTATGTCCGATGATAACATATGCTACTGGTTGTTCTATTAATATGAATTTGTTTTGATTTGTTGTTATTTATAGTAGGTCTGCTGTCTGAACAGATTGTGTTGAGGAAGCAAATCACTGTGAAGGACACTCATAAACTTGCCTTTTTTACTCCTTTTTTCCCAAAACTAGCTACAAATGGTCTGACAGTTTTAACTACACATCCATTGAAGTATTGAAGGAGCCAGTGGTTTTTTTATGTATCTTTAATCCTGTGTCATAATATCCTTAGATCCTCTATCGAAAATAACTCAAATAGGGAAACGATAATGCTGAGTATGTTTCTTCTCCCCTGTTCCAGACTCAGAACATCATGTATGACATGATATCAGACTTGAATGAGAGAGGAGAGGACATGGAGAAGAGGATTGCCCTCTTGGAGACCAAGCTGGAAACTCTGCTGGGCAACTTGCAGGCCCTGCCGGGACTCATCAGCCAGGTCATCAGCCAGCAGCACAGGGACTTCCTGGAGGTGCAGCTCCAGCCTTATGACAAACACAGCCCTGAGCGCTCCCAGTCGGTGTCCCGACGAAGGTCTTCCTCCACAGCACCACCAACCTCCTCCGAGAGCAGCTAGAGTCCAAGGGGAATGCCTCCACTGAAGACTTTTGCCATCATATGGCCAAGTTGCATTTATCGTAAAGCCTTATGGTTTCAATAAGTATTATCCAAATTCTGATGACAGAATCCAAGATACCGGGGACAATGCATTTTAATGGATAACTTCATGCTGTTATTTGTTTTTTATTACCTCAAAAGATGTTGTTATCCTTGCTCTGGTGACATGACCATAAATAATGGCGCTTCCCTCAGTAAAAACTAAAAGGCCTATCGATGGGGCTATGATAAGAACTCTACTCCATCTCTATGCAGAGGTAGCCAGTTTTAGGTGGCAAGGTTACCAAGTGTGAAACTATTGCACTAAAATAGTGCTTCTCACAGACTTTGTGCTTCTGCTGGCTTGATTCAGATGTCGTGTTCCTCAAAGCAAACTGAGAAACCAAGAAACCTGTCAGTCAGGGAGTGTGACAGCTATATTGAGGAAAAGTGCTGTGTTTGATGGACTCAAGTGAACTGACAACAGAAGGCAGAGGAAAATCGCTCCTACACACTGTCACTCAGCGATCAATTATAAAGCTTGAAATGAGGAAAAAAAAGCATATATCTTTTAGGTTAGAAACAGCATCAACTATAGTGGTTTTCTTTTGCAGAGTGCCCCTGTAGAATGACTATTTTTGGGGCGACATTGCAAATAATTTAATCCTCTAGTCAAAATGAATGCATCGAAATCTGTACTTGCACTTACTTTTTAATCAATGCACTTCAATGCTGACTGACGTATGATATAAAGATGCGTTGCTCATTAAAAGAAGAACATTTGAGATGTTTGGGCATGGGTTTATTATTGTCAGTTCTCAAGGTGTGGCTAGTGTTGGTGAATCAGTCCTCTTGCTGATTTCCAAAAGGAAGCGTTGACTTACCTCTACAGGTCCACAGAAACTTATTCAGTGATCATCAACACAGCAAAGTCCCCATTCTTTCACTGTGTCTTACCTCCCGTCCTGCTTTCCTGTGCCATTTATGCTTACTGTCACTCCAGCCGGGCAACAATAGACAAATACTGAACAACTCACTGACACCATATCTACCTTTTAAAAAGAAAATGACTATTTTTATATTTAGATGAGGACAAGCACACCTCCTGCAACTAAGCAAGCAGTAACGGGGAGATACAAATAGACAGATTCAGCATATCTAGCATATGGTTTAACATTTCCCGGACTGGGGTTAAGATCCATGATCAAGTCCTCTATTAACTTCGTCTCTATAAATTAAACACATTCCAATCTGACCGGTGCAGAATACTTCATATTGCAATTATTATTGACATCAAATGCATTGGATGACATTGCTGGTTGAAAATTTGAGGAAATTTGAGGAAATTCCTCATTTGAAAATTTAAAGCAGAGTTGTGCTGAATAGCAGTTACTGAAAAACAAATATGCTGAATCTACAGGTAGTGTGTGGCCTTCATTTGAATTTGCAGATTAATGGTGAAAATGGAGAAAAAAAGGGACAAAAAAAAAACTAAATAAATTAAATATCGAAGTAAATATCTCAAATCCTCCTGCATCACACATCATCCCCATGTGAATGGAATAAAGTGTACAGTGTGAGATTAATATACTGATGGCATAAATATCCACCATATGCACATTAATTGTTGATTCCCCTTTGCAAGGTACATAGGGCATATGAACCCAGCTGCCCTGACCATGTACAACGAGCCAACCAAATAACCAACCAACCAGTCAATCAGAAGGTCACTAGCATCAAAAATTATGGATGTTTGATCCAGAAATTTCAGCAACATAGAAACCAATGAGAACTGTATGCGAAAAAAAAAAAAAATTAAACAATAAAACTATACTATTTGACAGGCCTGCGTCCTTTTTTGTTGTGTGCCAGAATATGTTTGCTATCGAAAAGGGTCAGGATGTAGTTATTTATTTTGCGGTCTCTCTCTCTTTTGCATTTGGGTGTACTCTTGCGTCCCTGTGTCTCTCTGCTTACATAAGAGCAAAAATGAAATCTTCATCAGCATATTTAAAAAAAAAAAAAAAAAAAAAAAGTGTGGCCAGGTGTTGGGCAGTCTCACTCAGCCTGCACATCATGTAAAATGCACCCAAGAGATTTTCTTGTAGTCAAACTGTCTTAGATGGACTTACCATGCAGAGAGCCATATGCACAGATAATAGTACTAGCCAAATCATCAGTTTCACAACATTTAAACTGAGTGCACATATAAAGTTTAATAAAAACAAAATATGAAGACACTTTTAGATGTGTGTGGTTCAGGATGCTGCATGGCAATTGTCCATTACTGTCATTTTTTAAGTGAATTGTGCACAGGTCTTTCACCATGCAGCTACTATAGTCACTGTGAATGGGACCAGCTTCACCAGGATAACCAAGGGCTGCACAATACTGCACACTAATGGTAAAAACTGGTATTGCAATATCTTTTTTTTTTTTTTTTTTTTCCTGTGAAATGTAGGATATTGGAACATGGAAAAAAATATACAGGAAATTACACCAGATGCAGTGTGTTACTCATGTACAGATATACATTTTGTAATCATTATCTTCATCATTTGGATACTTCAGATCTTTTTCCTACTCTAACAAAATAAAACCCACCTGAACCACACTTGGCTCAGCACTCCGCCATCCCTCCATAAATCAGCATCCACTTTGGTTTCACTGATGTGACTCTGACACCGGCATGGTGGAGAGAGAACAGGTGGAGAGGCATTTGGGGAAAACAGCATATGTCTCTTAGTAAAGTAAACTTAAACAAAATGGACGTATGTGTCTTACATGAGGTATTTACATGTAATCTACCATTTCTAACAATGTTCAAATGTATACTTGGGCAGCATTGTCGCCTCAAAGCAAGAAGGTCCTGGGTTCAAAGGGCCATTGTGTGTGGAGTTTGCATGTTTTCCTGCCATCAGAAAGGTATAGTCTCCTGCCTTGCCTTGAGTTGAGATGTGGGCCTGTACTCCCCACTGCTCCTAATAAGTAGGATGGGTCAAATACAGTGGGTGGATTTCTGTACGGGGATTAATAAAGGAAAACTTTACTTCATCTGCGTGGTGGAAGATAAACAGGCCTCTTGGTGCAGCTGAGGATGGCAAAACTCTTGAACACAAGCAACAAAGTGATTTATCTGTACTCAGCAGAGAACATAGAGAGCTGATTGCTGTGCATGAGGACCCAAGCAGGATGGGACCCAAGTCGGGGCATTTTCTGGCAAAAATTTTGGAGTTCGGGTTGGGTTTGTTCATGTCAGCTACATTGTGTAATGTGTGTGTGTTAAAACAATCTAAAACAATGCCTTTGACTGTCATTTATAAGGTGTTCACTCATGTGTACTCAACATAAACAGGCAAGCTGTAACCATGGTTATGATAATTGCTGACAGGGTAACACAAACTCAGTGCTTCAGCCTCCACACTGTGTCAGGCTCAGGTGGGGTTCAGACACAAAAAACAGACTGCCTGTCGGGTTCTGGTCAGGGTTGGTTACCTTTATCTTGGACTGGGATAGGGTTCAGACAGAAATACCCATCCTGAGCCGCACTCCACTGTGCATGCAGAGTCTTTATGCCCTAGCAACAAACTCTGTGTATCCAACACCCCTTACATCAGACTAAATTATGCTACATCAGTTAGACTTTTCTTGTCAATTAGCTATATATCGTGCCAATTTTTTTAATATCCTAGAAGGGCATGGGATTTTTTTTACATTATGGGTGGTTATTCTGGGTTATTGGTTAAGAGACGATACACTCGATATCTCACATTTTCCCCATCTTTTGGTAATAAGGTGAGTTTTCGAGAGAAAAGGCACTGGCCCACGTCTGTGACTTATCTGCCACAACCCGGAAGAACAACACGTTAACAGTTCCAAGTTAATGTGAAACCATGTGGCAGCCCCTGATGCCCAGGATGGGGTGGCAGGCGCTCTCTGACTTTGTCCAGCCTCATGCAATCACCTCATCCCTTAAGTCTTTTTGTGTTGCAGCAAACTGGGGCCCTAAGTCATGCCGGATAAGCTACATGTGTTGTCAGTAGTTGCTATGGGATTGTTAGGAAGGGGTTAAATTGGGCTTAAAGGTTTAAGTTCAGTTAAGGTCTAAAAGAGATTAAAATCCTACTCTAAAAGGGTCAGGGTCAGGGTTTGGGCCAAAAAATTGTGGCTTAAGCAAAACATAAATTGACGGGTCTAACAGGGAAAATCAAACAATGGTGTTTTGTAAATCACCTTTGCATGCATGTAAGTTAGTTTTAGTGGTTACTGGCTTGTTTTGCTTCTTTGGTTTTGCGTTGCTCATATCTTATACTTTCAGTTTTGAGAACCATTTCATCAGTAGTCTCATATCACCACGTTTCGCTCATTTACACACTAGACACGCTCATCTGTGGTGGCCAGCTGGGGTGATCAAATCCCAGCTAATGCTCCATGCCCAACTAATTTTGTTGCCAGTAACTTGCTATTTTGTGATGCATTTTGCAGATGGTGGAGGTCTTTCAGGTACCTCCTTTGTATATAAATTGCCTGCAGAGTTGCTATTGTTAAATATACTCAGTAGCCACTTTATCAGGTCCACCTGTACAATCCAATGCAGTTCAATGCAACAGCTCTGCCATTAAGTCTACCTTTTAAGAAAGTTTATAATGTTCCGTTTTTGTTGACATTGTGGAGAATGTGTAAATTTAATTATATGTTTATTGTAGAGCTTGTAATTTTAAAACGGGATAGATAGATAGATAGATAGATAGATAGACAGACAGATAGATAGATAGATAGATAGATAGATAGATAGATAGATAGATAGATAGATAGATAGATAGATAGATAGATAGATAGACTGGACCATATGTTTTGCACCTGCACTGTGTATTTGGCTGCTAAAGACTGAAAAAAAAGTAAAGAAAAGAAAAGAAAAAAGCTGGCTGCTGCTCTAAGGGCGGGCAACGATAACTTTTTCTTTAAATCAACGACGCATGTGTTCTCGCGAGATTTACCGAGAAACAGTGTACAGCAGCACTGTCGTAGACCTGTGTGTGTGTGCCTGCTCAACACAAGCTGTTAACTTTGCCAACTTCCATGTCAAAATCTTTCCAGCTTTCACCGGTAACGCTGAGTACATCCGTGGACCTGCGGCAACATGAGTTTACTCGCCAAAATAGCAGAGATTGAAAATGAGGTAAGGTAAAGGTGGACATCTTGCTAGCCCAGTCAGTCAGTCACGTTTTAGCTGTTAGCGCTAGTCGGTATTAGCCTAGCCCTTACAGCTGGGCCTGTATCACCTAGCATCACACTATTTCTCACCTGGTAACAGTCACTTGTCAGCTGGGTATATTTTAAGAAATACACCAAAATGAATCGCAGTGAAGCGTCTTGTTGTGTGACCGACCTGTTAGCAAAAGCATGTAGCCTTACAGTGGAAGTGGCAGGATGTTGTCGACGCCTGCGTGTCAGTGCAGCTCTGTGACTTGTTGGTGTGAAGCCCAGCTCAAACATGCTAGCAGCGACAGTGGTGGTTTGGGTTAATTAGTCTAAGGTTTGACAGCAGCTGAGTTCAGTAAAGGTGTATCGTTACAGGTGAGCTGGACGTGCAGGAAACAGCTGATGCTCACCTTGGAGTTGTGTGCGACAAGCTCACAAGCTCACAGTGTCACTGCCTCACTGATACACAATCTTACCTTTTAATATTTCAGACCTAAATATTATATGCAATATGCAATATTCTAGTACTGCTCCAACTCAAGCCAAAAGATTTGGTGTATAGGTAAAAGGAGGAAGCATTTACAATTAGCAACACACACACAAAATAAAAGAGCCGAGGGCCTCAGAGGGCCTTTGCATTGAGATGGTGCTCCTGTCTACAGAATTAGGGCTTTTAATATTATATTATTGACTAAATACCTTGATAATATTGTTGGGATGATGTTTAGTGTTTCCACAAAATATTTACACAACAGACTTTTTGATAAACAGTCATTAGTAATGTGGATATGATAACCAAGCAGGTAGAGGCAAACAATAGAGCAACTACAACAGTCTAGTAAGTTCAGAAAATTGCATCACTTCTCTGTAATGCCGCCTTTAATACCTGAAAAGACAACACTTATGTCATATGATGATACTACAATATCTGAAATTCCAAATGATATCTAGTTTTATGTCAAAATAGCGATATAATTTTGAGATATTGCCCACCCTGCCACCAAAGTCAGCAAAGGTTTCAATCTCTCAGGACTTTAATCAGTGCTCTTACACACTCACAGTTTGACAGCATACAAGCAGGGCCATAACACAGGCACAATCAATCAGTCACCTGGTCCTGATGCTCATACAGGTAAATTCAGAGAAGACCTAGGCATGATCACAAAACACACACACATTTGAGGTGTAAATGAGTAAACACAGCATATGTAGTTTATTAGCTGGAATCAGTTGTGTAAGAATTGAGCATGAGCATCATGATCTCCATGGTAACCACATGCTCATGATCACTCGTATCACCAGATAGTCTAACGCCAGACAAAGTCCAAGGAAAGTAAGGAAAGGCTTGAGCAGAGATGGGACCAGGGAGGCAGCGTAAGATGAACCTTGTTGGGTCAGTGGTAACTCCTGAGTTGGTTGCCATAGGAACCAGAGTGCTGCTGGTTTTCTTTCATGCCAGCTAGTTCAGGAGTGGGTGACAGTGTGCCATGGAGGGCCAAGAGTCTGTAGTCTCTCAGTCCAACCAACAGTGTTTCCAACTTCTGTCAGCTGTGTGGAGTGAGATTCATACTTCATGGATGGTAACATTTGTGTTTGCACGTGTTCATAATTGCAGATGGCCAGGACGCAGAAGAACAAGGCCACGGCTCACCACTTGGGCCTGCTCAAAGCACGCCTTGCCAAGCTGAGGAGAGAGCTCATCACACCAAAAGGAGGCAGTGGTGGAGGAACAGGGGAAGGTCAGACCATGGCTTTTAAATTCTGCATATTTAGTCCACTTATTACTTTAACTAAAGCTGTTTTTAAACAGCTGGCCCAGCTAAAAAGGCCACTGCACAGCCAGGAAAGACTTAATCATGATCAGTTTCCATACGTGTTGCTTATTGTCTTTTCATCTGTTAAAATCATCTTTGCCCTGCTGGAGGGGGATCCATAGGAGCTACAACAGGGTTATTTTTACCCAGTATTCCTCGGCTTAACATTCAAACCCCAGTCAGATCTGTCAGTAACCTAGTACAAATGCTCTGTGCAAAGAAGGTGCAAAGAAAGCTATTGAAATGCTTTCTGTACATGCAATGTGCCATGCAGATAAAAATTGAGCGATTTATTGACAGTCTTTTCTCTCTCCTTTAGGTTTTGATGTAGCAAAAACTGGGGATGCTCGTATTGGGTTTGTCGGGTTTCCCTCAGTGGGCAAGTCTACCCTGCTGAGCAACCTTGCAGGAGTTTACTCTGAGGTAGCGGCCTATGAGTTCACCACTCTTACGACAGTACCTGGAGTGATCCGTTACAAAGGTGCCAAAATTCAGGTACAGCAGTCTGCACAATACTGTACACAACTTGCACAAAGTTTGAAGTGAAGATTCGCCGTTTTATAATGTTTAAGTGGATTTCTTACCATACCTGCTTCTTTTTAAGCTGCTGGATCTCCCAGGAATCATTGAAGGTGCCAAGGATGGAAAAGGCAGAGGCAGACAGGTCATTGCAGGTAAGGTTGACCAGAGTAGTTTGTGCATTTGCAAAGTGATGTCCAAAAGTTTAAAATTGGTAGGAATGAGGATGCCACGGTGGTTCAGCTGGTGTAGTGTGTGCCACGTGTCTGTCTCTCTCCCCTTACTTTCCTGTCTCTATCACTATCAAATAGGACGTAAAATGCCAAAGAAATAGTCTTAAAACACAATGGTAGGAATAGCACATGCAACTACAGACTGACGTGAAGTGTGGCCACTTTGCTCCAACCACTGTTGTCTTTCTTTTTCAGTGGCTCGGACCTGCAACCTAATCCTGATTGTGCTCGATGTCTTGAAGCCTCTTGGCCATAAGAAGCTAATAGAGCATGAGCTGGAGGGCTTTGGCATCCGACTGAATAAGCAGCCGCCTAACATCGGCTTCAAAAAGAAGGACAAAGGAGGCATCAACTTCACAGCCACAGTACGTCCAGCATTGCTGCATTTCAAACTCTTTCAAATTTTCAAACTTTTCCCCATTAGTGATATTTACCATGTTGACACCAAAAAAAAAAAAAAAAAAAGATTCAGGAAGTTTTGATGAATTTTTTTTTTTCTTGTGTGTGGTGTTGCAGCGTTTGGGTAGGGGGCAGATTAGAATTATGAGTTGTTACCGTAAAAGGCTTAGCTTCTATTCAACAAGTTGAGTCCAAAAAAGATCATCATGTGGGTGGTATCATAAATAATAAATTATTGTAAATAAGAAAAATATCCATGGGGTCCTAGCACCATAGGAATGATAACGATTTATCAAATGAGTTGTGTTATATATTGGTGATGTTAACATGTGGTGGTTGACCACCTTGACATGTGACCTCATGAGGCTTGCCTCAACAGGCAGCTGACAAACCCATTTAGCTACTGAAGAAATATTACTGCCTGTGTATTCCTGAGAAGACGTATCTAACAATGTGAGGATGGATTAAGTGACGGCTGTTGTGCCACAAACCGGCTAGATCTTGAGTAACGCAAGTTGGCTGTACAACCTCAGAATCATAACCGTGGATCTTGGCCCTATAGGCAGTTCACAACCCCATTAAGCATTCAAGGTAGTAACATAATTATATTTTTCAGAATATCATTTAATGAGTGCATGTCATGAAAAGCTAGATTTTAGACATGCTTATCAGGAAATTGAATGTCTGTTTTGAGTGAGAAAACAGAAAGGTGTCAAATGTAGAGGAAAAATCATTCTGTTTCAATAATGCTTCATTACAAATTAAAGACAGAATCATGTGTGTTGCAATTACATTTGAAATTTCCTTTGTGATGCTGCCCTCTGATGGACATAAGTGAGAACACACATTACCAGATAACCCCCTAAATTAACCCCCTTAATTAGTTAGTCATTGCTTGCAAATCCTCTTATCATTTCATTTGTATTTGATCATATTAATTTTGACTGTCTCATTCCACTGATTAATTTTTATTTCTTTGTTAGAGTAAGAAGAACAAAACTTTAACAGGTGAAAATATAGCACTTAATAATGTTTTTTCCTCCTTTTTTTCCTACTTGTCCGCCTTGCTCTGTCTCTCTAGTGTGCACAAAGTGAGCTGGATGCTGACACGGTTAAGAGTATCCTGGCAGAGTACAAGATCCACAATGCTGACATCACTCTGCGCAGCGACGCCACTGCTGATGACCTCATTGATGTCGTGGAAGGAAACCGGTAAGCAGCGAAGGGGCTGGGATAGTCCTTCCTTAGTCATTCCCTGTGAATGTGGCTTGAGATCCATTACAGTTCATTCCTACACATCCTGGCCTCTTGGTCATGCATGAGCCTGTGTTTTGGGGGCTCAGGTAGGTGTGAAAGCACTTCTGGATTTCTCTAAATTCCTGGTGATGTTTCACATTTTAACAAGGGGCAGGACATTGATTTCAACATTGTCCATACATAAGGGGCCTATGAGATCCAAAATTATCAGTTTAATTAAATTTACACATTCAACTATGCCAAGTCAGAGATATGGTCAGCGGATACATAAGGAATGCTCCTTTCTAATTTAATAACATACATAACCCATTCTGTGCCATTTCTGTCTAAAATTGAAGAGAAATACATTTAATTTGGTTATTTTGTGCCATTCCTGGTGACTCAAACTGGAGTCAGCTTACTCTGAAATTATGGAGGCGCTATCAGTAAAAAGGGTCCTTGTTTGCTAAGAAATAATTTGCTAATATGTGTCTGCCAGTATTTGAGACAGGGAGAAAGTGTCTCTGATTTTATAACTTTATTGTTAACTAAAGAAGATACAGTAAAAGTGTAAATATGTTTACTCCATGTGATGCTCTCAAAATAATTTGCAGTTTCTGGCTGCCTCTGGACTGGTTCCACATTGCTGTGGTCTCAGTTTGGATAAATTGTTTTGTTAAGGCAGTTCACCTTGACGACAGCAGCCTGTGGAAAACCCTGTACCATATTTACAAAATCCTCTTTAACACAATGTTGCTTGTTCATTTACAAAATTTACCCTATAAGCCATTTGTATCATATATGATACACGTTATCAAATAACACATTCCGTTTTCAGTTTAATCAATACTTGACCAAAATACTGTTGTATACCCTTGGACACTTCCCCTGTTTACCCTGGACCATACCATTGGCACTTCAAGTACTGTCATATATGATACAACAGAAAACCAGTATGTAATAACATATTTTTTGAAAAATCTTTTTTTTTTTTTTTTACATTTTGTTATGGGACTAAATAAAGGGTTCAGTTTCAAAAAATTTGAATTTTCTAACAATTCTTTCATAGTTCAGGCTTTATAGGGTTAACTAGGAAAATATCTGACATGTATTCATTCTTACAAAATATAGAAAATTATTGCTTGCTTTATATTTGCAATGCCAGTATGAATAAAATACAAACAATACCAACCTGCCTACCTTTTTTTTGTATGAAAGCATATGCAAGTTGTGAAAGGAAGAGTGAAAGTAGATTCAGGGTAATTTTCCTTCCTGCACCCTCTCACAACCCTCTTGTCACAACAGGGTCTACATCCCGTGCATTTATGTGCTGAACAAGATCGACCAGATCTCCATTGAGGAGCTCGACATCATCTACAAGGTGCCACACTGCGTACCCATCTCAGCCCACCACCGCTGGAACTTCGATGACCTGCTGGAGAAGATCTGGGACTACCTGAAGCTTGTGCGCATGTAAGAAGAGTTCAGTTGATAACCCCAAGACGCTCCATAAAGGAATTTCAACCATATACACTACTCACAAAAAGTTAGGGATATTTGGCTTTTGGGTGAAATTTATGGAAAATATAAAAAGTTCACGCTACAGTGATATTATATCATGAAAGTAGGGCATTTAAGTAGAAGCATACACTGGTGATTTCCTCATCTCAAACAATTTCTTGAAACAAAAGCCAACAACAGTGGTGGATATACCACAACAAAAAATGTCAGTGTCAGTAACTTGTCATGTGCCCTTGAGCATCAATTACAGCTTGACAACGACGTCTCATGCTGTTCACAAGTCGACTTATTGTCTGCTGAGGCATGGCATCCCACTCTTCTTGAAGGGCGGCCCTCAGGACATTGAGGTTCTGGGGTACAGAGCTCCGAGCCTCTACACGGCGACTCAGCTGATCCCATAGGTTTTCTATGGGATGCAGGTCTGGAGAAAGTGCAGGCCACTCCATCTGAGGTACCCCAGTCTCCAGCAGCCGTTCCCTAATGATACGACCTCGATGAGCTCGAGCATCAAACACCTGATGTGAATTTTGCCGTAAACTCCTTGTTAGAGAACAACAATTTGTGCAAAAAGTACTGAAACATTGAACAGTTGGACATGTGCATTCAAACGTTTACAGAAGGTCACATTAAGTTCACCTGTAAAAGTTATAATGCATTTTAGGTTCATCCTGAAATTTCACCCGAAAGCCGAATATCCCTAACTTTTTGTGAGTAGTGTAATATTTTGATTTCATGTTGTTTGTTAAGACTGTAGTCATAGATTCAGCTGTGGAAATTTGACTAATGTGGTTTTGTTCCTTTACAGCTACACCAAACCCAAAGGCCAGCTCCCTGATTACACCTCGCCAGTTGTACTCCCCGACGGACGAACTGCTGTGGAAGATTTTTGCTTAAAGATTCACAAAAACCTCATAAAAGAATTCAAATAGTGAGTACCATACCCTTTCACAAGAGATAAGTTATTTATTTATTTATTTACTTATTTATATAGCTTTTTTTTTAAATAATTTTGTCATGATCACATCCCTGCAGTTGATACCAAGATTCTGTAGATTCTGTTTAATAAGAGAGTTTTTGTTTTTATTATGTCAATGGTTTCAAACTCCAAACTCTTCTTCTGTGTTTTCAGCGCGCTAGTGTGGGGCTCATCAGTGAAACACAATCCTCAAAAGGTGGGCAAAGACCACATCTTGGAGGATGAAGATGTTATCCAGCTGGTGAAAAAGTAAAAAGAGCATTAATTCACTGCATGGCCTGTTTTATCACAGGGTGTACTATACATTTACTCAACGCATCATCAACCATATCCATAAGAGCATCTGTGTCTTGTGGTTCCCAGTTTTTTGTTTTAAGTTGGAAAAGGAAAAATAAAAAGGAAAATTGTCTGTCACAGTTCAAAACCCCACACAGTACTTAGCACTATAAGTTGTTCACATTGAATATCAGCTGAGCCTTGGATTAAATTTTCAAAAGCTGTAAAATAAAAATGTTTTAAAGAAATCCTGCGGTGTTTCCTTTAATTCATACAGAGCGACATATTTTCATTTGAATATTCCAAATAGATAAGTTTCAGTCATCCATATAAAATAGTAACTTGTGTTATGTCAATATGTATTTAATGCTGAACATAGCCAGGCACAGAGGTTTTATTTATGCTTTTTTTAATCAAGGCAATTTCATCAAATATCAAGGAAGGTGGTAGGTAGGCAGAACCAGCAAACATCTTGATTTCCCAGAAGTGAATACTTATTTACAGCACTCTCCATTGCACATGTAAACAGGCAAAATAAAACGTGCAAGGAAAATATCTCAGAAATTTAACTCGTGGTGTTTGCGGCAGCACTGCCTCACCTCTTCCCAGGATGTAAAATCCGACTGACCATATAGGGTGTTCGGTTCTCACCTATCCGGCTTCAGCCAGTACCACCACATAGGTTGATCTCCACCGTAACCGTAACACAAGGAAATCAAATAAGATTCCTCGACTCATTTACAAGCCCATTCACATTCCTAAATGCCTCTATAAAAGGTAAGTAATCCTGACACATTTCTTATAAATGCATCAAACAAACACGAGATGTCCCTGCAAAAAAGAAAACCCCCCACTTGGTTTGGCTCAGTGATGTCAGCCATGATATCAGGAATACCATAAAAAGTGGGAAATGCTGGGCGTCCCCCTCCCAAACACTAAACCTGCATGGTGGCTCTGAACAAAGGAGCAAGCAATTAAACAATCTCCGAACCTGAAACACACACACACAAAAAGCCTGAAACGAGCTCATGGCTGTGTGTTTGCTTTAACCACAAATGGGTTGGTGTGACCTTTAATGTAATGCTAACACAAACCTGGGACAGTAAGTGAAACAATTTAACAAAAGCAATAGTAAATTATAGCAAAAGGAACACATGTAGAAATTAGCATGGTGTAATGTGTGAGGGACAAGTGTGAGGCTCAGCTACAAACCTGGTGTGAATCACATGGTCCCTCAGTTACGTGGGAAGTGTATCTCTTCTCTAGGAAATATTCCAGCAGTAAATAAAAATAAAACCAGGACCATCTCAGACTGGCTCACAGAAAAGGTTTCATCTGAAAGCCCTGTCCACCACCGTGATTTATGTGACATTGATGATGGAGGCAGTTACTCGGGCTGGTCGCCCACCCCCCTCTCCCTGGTAGGGACAGCCACTCAGGTTAATCAGTTCATTCACTCAAGACAGTCTGGGGACATTGTACCCCATCTGTTCACAACTAGCAAGAATCTACAGAGCAAAATGAAGAACATTTCATCAGACTGGATCACATCAGGATGCTTGCTTTATCTCATTTCAATATATGGTAACCTACCACATGAAATGTATCAGCCATTTTGTGTCTGAGCACTTGATAGCGGCCAGTGATTACGGAGGACGGTGCCAGCGGGCTCAGGAGACAATATAAAGAACAATATATATTCAGTCTTGAAGTTTGAAGAGAGACAGACTCAAGCCGAACCGAGGCAATTCAGTCCTGTCATACATGCTTGAGCTGGGTCTTTTAAAGGGGCAATCGTATAGCTTCATATCGGATAATGCAGCTCTCACTATTGGATGGGAAATGGCATACCTGTAAAGATAAAGTGACATTTTGGGCAATACAACACACATAATTTCAGATTATCAGAACAGCTGCTGTGTTTAAAAAAAAAAAAAAAAAAAAAAAAAAACGTAAAATTATCTGACTCAGTCATGACGGTAGAGGAAAATTAGCTTTCTAAGTTGGGTGATGGTTTTAGTATGTACATTTTCTTTTATATATTAGAATAACTTTAATTGTTAGTACAAGTAGGGGGGCATGTTTCCTTAAAACATTTTTCACTCTTTGGCATAGCTATTTTGATTGTACTAGGATGAATTGTGTCTTGACAACAGTGTATTTTGCTCTCATCACTTTTTTTTAATTTGAATTTTATTAATAAAGATGTGGATTTGCTACAAGATCCTTTATTAAGTTTACAGATAACATAAAGTGCCAATTTGCAAGAGAAAAGGCAACTCAATTGGCATCAACACTTACTTCAACAACACTGTAAAGGTCCAAAGAGGATGCTATCCAGAGTGAGTATATTTGATATTACAGACAGAAATGGCCTCTTTGAGGAAAACCTGCAGTGGTTTTTGGAGTAGCATGCTCCTGTCCGGCAGCAGCAGGATCAACACTCCCCGGTCACCGCCTCTTCCCCACCCCCTTTTCCCCTGTAAATTATAGCAGCACTTTAGCTAATGAAAGAGTTGAAGACCGGGCACTAATAAAAGCCATTAAGTGAATAAAGCACTTCCCCCTCTAACGAAATTAAAGAATCTGCCCGTTTGGAGAGGGAGGACTCTGTATTAATATTTATGAAATGCGGAACTAGACCCCCCTCCCAAACTCCAACCCATAGCCAATCCAACCCTGCCCAGGTCCTTTTTGCTAGTCCACCTATCCCAAGAGAAAATCACCAACCCCTCCTAACTTGAAGGAGGGGCAAGAGATAGGGACTTGAAAGGTGCTGAAGACACAGTCAGGACAGTCTGTCTCCAATAGAGCAAGCTGGAAGACCCCAAGACACAGCTCAAAGCACCCACGTCTCCTTCACCTCTCTTCAATCCGCTCCACCTAGCTTCAACTTTGAGTTTCCCTGGAAAGAGCAGATGCATGGAAGTGACTTTCCAAAGACACCAGTTGGCGTGTTGTCAGTAAGATACTGTGTGAGGTATGACCAAGTCTCATGTTTGTCGTGTTGTATTGATATGTTCTTGGGATGGTCTCTGTGACCCTTAGTCTAAAGAAATTTTTTTGTTAGATTTTTTTTCTTCTCAGTTGTTGTTTTTTTTTTTTTTTTTTTTTTACATTAGAAAGTAAAGTGCATCCTCGATTTAATGTGGAGGATGCCAAATCATTCATGCTGTCAATCATGCTTTGAAACTGAGTTAGTAAGACTGGTTTTCTGTACGTTTCAAATGCAACTGTGAAAGATCCTGAGTCTCAAGCTGTGCGACAACTGACTGTTTTCAAAGAAAGAAAGAAAAGCAGCAAGAAGGTAAGAGCATTATTGTGAAACCATATATAAAAACCATCATTCCATCCCATCAGCTACACCGCATCCCTTTGCAACATCTTCAGCGTTCTCCAAAAGTCTGTTTTCACCAACATCCACCATTTCTAACCCAAGTCATCCCCATTATTGTGCCATTAATCCCATTTTGTCGCCACAAATGTAGGGTTTTTGTGGAGTGTTTGGTGCACACACTACCAAAATTAGATAAACATGCAGTGTACGGTCTGCACGCTTATCTAATTTCATCACACAAAGTGGTTCAGTTGCCAGAGCTCTAAGTTGATTATCACACCAAGCCTTCTCATTTTAGTAAAATGTCTCTGGGGATCTGAGGGAGATACTGAGAAAGGTAACAAGATTGCCAAACCTTTTTGGGGAGACTCTCCTCTGAGCTCTCTCAGCTTGATGGTATCATGACTCTTGACATTGTGCCCAGTGACCGTTAACATGGTTAGAGCTAAAATGTCAAGAATGGTTGTGTTTTTGCTCTGAGGAGACAGTGAATGTCTACAGATGGACAAGAGCGGTACAGCTATAACTATCATTCTTCAGTCCACTGGTCTCCTGGTCCACTAAGACTCTTTTTTTAGTCAATTACAGTGAAAAGCTCTGTGGCTGTACTATATGAGATACTGAGGTCCTTAACCAGATCGCCATCGTATTACCTAAACTCTGTTTCCATTGATCACTTGAAAAATGCCTTACAGACTGATGGAGTTGTAATTTGATTAACCAACCCATCCTTCTGGCGTGCTGTAAATCATTTCATGAAAAATTTTGAATATTTTAAAATTCGTATCGTAAAGTGTTCCTGATTTTTTTTTTCTTCGTACAAACGCATCTGCTGGGATAGGGTGCGAAGGATTGGGAGGGTGGGGTTTGACGCAGTTTGTGCGCAGGAAGGGTGTTGCCCATTTTTTCCGCAGTGAGTGTGACCTATGACTAATCTTTTTTTTTCTTTCTATTTTGCAGATGTTCCCCAACCGCGCTGCATTACAAACACTTCCCCTTATCTAATAGTTGTGTAAAGAGGTGGTCTCATTTTTGTCAATCACTCCGTAAGCCTGGAAGCACTCCCTCACACCAATGGAACCTCCTCTATCTCGACTTTGGGCTATGGATGCCGCAAAACTTTGAAAATGTGCTTAGACTGTTCATTGGATTTATTAACAATAAACGGCATCAGATTTTGGTTTTGAATTTTTTCTAAAATCACAAAAAGTCTTTTTCAGGAGTTTTTTTTTTTTTTTTTTTTTTTTCCCCAGCACGATTTTTGGCTCTTTGCTCATACTCACCAAAAATGGGTTGACAGTGTCTGACTACAACTAGAAAAGTGGACATCATCTGTTTTATAGCCTTACAGAGAGTCTCCTCTGCCTTTCATCGACGTCTAAACCGAGCTGGATATGTTTTTAGGTTCTGCAGAAGCTTTAGACTGAGCTGGATCTGTGATGGGGTTTGCGTCTTTGCCCAGGACCCCATTGTGCTTGATCTAACCATGCAGCGCTGCTTCTGTCCATGGTTGTGCCAAGCACCTTGGAGGCTTGTGAGCACTATCTGCCTTCTACTGCTATCAAGCCCAAGGTCAGCATTGCCCTCAGATTAAAAACCTCAATCGCCCTTTCCAAGTCTGTTGCTTACTTAAGCTGTCAGAGAACAAATGCAAAATTTACAAAATAAATAAAGCAGAGCGATCAAATGCCAAACAATCTTGAGAGAATCGAAATTGTAGAGAATGTGGGTGACAACTGCGTGATGGAGATCTTATAACTGATCAACAACCACTAGGTAATTTGAATTATTTTCCGAAGATTTTTTTTTTTTTTCTCATTTCCAGGCTCTAATTTTGTCATTCAGTCGATGAGATAATTACATGCCTTCTTTTTGTCTCATGATATGCATGCTATAAAATAGGGCACCATGGCCATGATTCTGGGTCATAATAAATATCTCAGCATCTAAACATCCTGTGTTTTTATCAGTCGCCAATGCATTTACTGATGTTGAACGGTAGGCATGAATGAAACAAAGGAGTGGGGGAGTGATGGGGCTCAGGGGCTTTATAACATTTGATCGACGAAGCAGTTTGGTCATTTTCTGCAAGCTGGGTAGTTTTGACATGGAAGATTTGTGGATGCGATCAATTACAATAAGTGTTCAGTGGCTTTTAACTGTGTCTTGTAATTTCAGCTACTAGAGGTCATATGTTAAAACAAGGTGCACTCAGTTATGACTTTGGACACATCACGGATCTGTAAATCAAACAAGGTGACATGGTGCAGTGCTTAATACATAAAGCTGATGTGTTTTAGAGATGATGTGCTTGAAATGGTAATAAAATGATACCCCTCTTAGACTTGTGCAGTACAAGCCACTTACATTGAATCAAATCAGTCTCATGCAATAAATTTTATCACGGGCTATATTGTAAAAAAATAAACTGTAAATTTACAAAAGGCTGCTTTTTTCTTGTTTGAATGAACTCAAATGGCCCAAGTGTTTCAGAGTTTACACAATATATACTTTCAAAGATGACTGCAAGATATTCAGAGCTGAATCTCTGTCAAATGGCTCAACTAATGAGTCAAGAGCTCTTTTTATATGTCATGTTGGGTAAATTGGTTTTATCCTGAAGAACTGACAACTTTCCAAGCCTAGAAATATTTATTCATGCATTTGTCCTGCATACACAGCTTTTCTTTGTCTGGAGAGTTTAACCTTGCCAGCAGTGTGTCGCAGGCGTGTGCCGCAGTTGAAGTAATATAAAAATGCATTCTCCAAATGGACAGTGCATCAGTTGTAGCTATCATCTTAAACGCAGCTATTATCCACACACACACACACACACACACTCACATAAATATGCGTATGACAAAAGTTGTCTCTGTTTCTGTGGGTGTGTTTGACGTTGTCTACATTAAAATCACAGCAATTAATCATTTGCCGTGTTTCCACTGCAAGAACTTTCCCCAGGGACTAGGAACTTTTTGAGGGACCCACTGCATTTCCACTGCAGGGACCAGGGTCTAAATAAAAGTTTGAGAGACATTATTTTACCCCCAGAACGTCCCTGCTTGGGGAGGTAGGACTTTCCAAAAGCACATCAACTTTGGGGGTGGGGCTTGCAGCGCTGAGCATTTCTGACCGGTCATAATCACAGCATTTTATTTCAGCCACTATTTCTCTGCAGCTGCAAACTACTTTTTTTTTTTTTTTTTTTTTTTTTTCATTGCTTATTGATGTCATGTTATTGTTACCCTAGCCAAAAGGCAATCTCAGCTACATGCTGATGCCAACTGCTAGTGGTGCAGGGTGTTTGTAAGGCAAGCGTTGACTAAATGGATCATACAAAATGATATCGTGTTAATGATGTTGCAGTAAGACAAAACCCAACATTTTTTTTCAACGTTTTTCAAATGAAATAGCTGGACAGACTGAACTACAAGCTGCAGAGACTCATGTTTTACACGTTTACCCTCATACATCAGCAGGCTAATGTGCCAAATCTTTGCAGGTCTGGGACAAAAAATTCCAGGTACCTGGATGGAAACTCGTCTATCTGCACACAGATGACATGGTACATGTTCCTATCGGGCAGTAGTTAGAGGCACAAGGGCCCTTTGAAGGAAATAAAAGCCCATGTTCAGTGAGGCTCTAACTGGCAAACAGTTTGATCTCCTCAAAGAAACTACAAGCTTGATAGTCCACAGCACCTAAAAGTTGAGGTGACGGTGACATTTGTTGTCCTGAATGGTTACTGAGAATATGGGACTGAGCAATATGTCACAAAGCAGGATTAACGAATTACCTAGATAGCTTTGTGCCGTCTTTTATGAGACTTATATATTATTAACAATCACTGAGATGCATAATTGAATCAAATTCCTACACTGAACATTCAAATTTAGTTTTACCAACTCAAGTTACTGTTACTAGGATATAACCTTTTCCACAGTTATCTGGCTAACTTTCCAATCCGACCTTGTGAAATAACCCAAGGTGCTTATTTTCCACAACTAAGTTGCCAATGAGCTTTCTATGAAAAATTGTTGATTTATTGTACAGCAGTGTTTACGTTTTATGTCAAAATGCCATTACCAGTGAGGGATTAATTGCACCAACAATTTTGCCATCAAGTCGTTTTATTTAAATGAATGGTAACCAGTAGAGTTCGTCAAGTTCCTTGCTGGTTAAGAGTGACAGTGCTTTCAGTAAACTGAGCAGCCTGTTGTTGACCATGTGTCCGAGCAAGGGATAGATTACAGATTATCCCCTTAGTCTGGACTGTAGCTGCTGTCTGGTATTGCAGAAATGTTAATCTTAGTCTTTTTATTCTGACCAACCGTCAAGGTGATGGTACGGAGCCCCTTAAGGGACATGGGGAGGGGAAAAAAATACATGAGGCAGAAAAAGATGCACATTGCACACTGTATACTTAGTCTTCTGATGTCATTTTTTAATCTGTGGATACCGCTGGAAAATGTGAATTTCCTTTGGGATGAATAAAGTATCAATCTCATCTAGAAGAGGAGATTTTTTTTTGGTTTATTGGTACTTTTGAAATGGTAAAGTACTTCTGGGTCACTGTATGTAAGTCATTTGGAGCGGCTTGTAAGGTTGTACTTAGAGGTTAGTCTAACATATGAAGACATTGGGGCTTTAGCATTTGACCCCACCACCTCCCTCAAACATTTCTCAGAGAATACAAAACAATCTCAGCTGAACCCAAAGTTTTGCAAGAGAGTGCCAAGAGGTTGTTTTTTTTGTTTTTTTTTTTAACCCTTCATTTTTTTTCTCCTCCACTTCTCTTTAAGGGCTCTATATGCCAGTAAGCACACTGAAAAACAAAAGCGCTCCAAGATCACTGACTGAACATTAAACTCAAAAGCCAGTAAAGTACACTTGAAAATCGTTTTATTTGAACTTATTAGTTGTTCCATTTCATCATTTGTAAATCACAGGGTTACAAGTGCACTGGCTTGTACAATTTTCCTTTTTCTATTTACTATACTGCTTCTTAGTTAACATTTGATAATTACAACAAAAGTTAATCCGCTTGCAGGAAAAAAACAAACAAACAAAACAAACAAAACAAAAAAAACAGTATATGACAACACACTTTTGGACTACTGCAGGTGGCACACAGGTGTCTACAATGAGAGCACACCAGAATGTTACATTCGCAAGCTGAACATCATCAAACATTGCATATTGTTCAATTATGTAATTATGCTCACTTCAATATATCTCATGGCTCTGTTTGACCACGACAAGAGAAAAGTCAAACAATGAGAGAAATTTCTTTTTTTTCCCCCCACATACTTAACATATCGTGCATGTCTTCCATCGTACACAGACAGCTTTTGTTTAAACAAGCCATGAAACACCTGATAGAAACTATTCATATTTTAGACATCATGGGGATATATGATCTAATATTTAAAACATGTACATGTAGGATTTCCTTCACAAACGTGGACCTTCTTTCGAACTATAACGGAGTACTGTGAAGCTGTACCATTCATTCTCATGTACACCTACAACAAATTAGATGCCAGAGTTTAGTACAAGATGAGACATTTTTTGAACAAATGGATGTCAAGGTATTTGCGCCAGATTGTCAGGCTGTAAACAGTGTAGTTAATTAGGCTGCTATATTCCACAGCATGTATGTGTACATTCATAACACCTGCAGCAAAAAGGATGATAGGGTCGTACATGTTTCAGCAGGACATACACGTTTAACAAAGTTAACTGTGAGAGAAGAAAACAAAACAAAAAAATATATATTAGAATCACATTGATCCAGAGGGAAATGTTACAAAGCGCAAGAGTATATGCGCTACTTAAGTTAGACTATGGCTGTGTGAATGTGCAGGGTCTACAGTAACAGATGGGAAACACAAACACCCATTACTCCACTAGTCCACACTATAGTGCAGTCTGCTACAACAGTTAACAGCAGGGTGTGTCTGAGTTGAAATGGGATAGTTTCATCTATGATTTAAACTCAAATGAAATGCAAATGCTCTGAGGGTGGCACAAGTGCTATAAGTTACTCTGATAAGGGCAACAGTTTAGTTAAAATGCGTGTTGTTGAGTTAGCACGTCAATACCTTTGCATCTGAGGATTATGTGGTTGTCATAAGACACTACGCCCCTAATGGTGAAGGACTGGTTATCTTTAGAAGGCTGTTTTGTCAACGCTGGCAGTTTCAGTCACTCAGACGCAGTGGGACGGACAGCGTGAAACCTGGGCTGTGCTGACAGCAAAACACTGCAATCCCCACGTGAACAAGCCACTGAGGCTCAAGAATATTCATCTCCAGTCCTATGGAAAACCTTTCCCACTCAATCCAAATGCTTTGTTGTGTAGAGTCATTTTATTTTGTCCATCCAGTTCTATCTTATGAGGATCAGTCTCTCATGCTGCAAGCAAATCAGGACACCAGTAGCTCTAAGTCCATGCAATGAAGAGGCATGTTAGCATGTGTTCACCAGAGGCATGGGCACCTCTTTTCTTCATTTGCCAGGCCACGACATAACTTCTGGATGACACTGTCTGTCAGAAGCCAGTGAGAAATGTTGTTATACGTCCCATCAATGACATCTGGCAATCACCTAACTCCAGTCAGAAAACAGGGTAGTACAGTGATGTGGTTACCAGTAGTGTGAACGATGTCAGGCAGGAGAAGGAACATGATGATGAGAGAAACAATGCTTTGGCAACAGCATCTATACAATAAGGGTAGTTTGGCTCAAATAGCAAATACCACTACATGTAATATTAGCAAAAGGATTAAAAAGGGTGAAAATGCCCTCACATATGCAGTCTGTTTTCTCATGACTTCTCATCTGCAGTAATTCCGTGTCAGTGGATGGACATGAGCACATCTTCAGCATAGGTTGTAACCATTTGACGTTCCCGCTTACCGAGATGTATCCATAAACTTGGCGTGGCGCTGGAGGATTTAATTTGTGTTCAAGTGCAGGTGAAAAAACACTAACATACTCTCCCTTAATATGATGTCCATTTCAGGCATAGATCTGCCCAGGATCGCCTGTGCGTGTGTTTTCCCCCGTGAGGCGCTCCTGGCTCGGCTGGCGGTTGCTGTCGCTGGGCTTTATGACACTTACATAGTCCTGGATCCCCACCTCCAGGTTCTTGGCCCTCAAGGCGGCAGTATGCAACTTGTCCAGGAAATCAGGCATACCTAGCAGGTGTCACGGCAGAGACGCACAGTTATCAGATGGTAGTGTATTTGATGGACAATCGTTAAATGTGTGACATAAGTATGAGTGATTCCTGTGAGCTGGGACAAAAAATATCCCACAGACAATAGTCCTATTTTTCTACAATAAATAGGAAACCGTAAGAAAAAAAGCACAAAATACTAAAAACTCCATGTGTTGCTATAGTCTGGAAAAAAAATAAATTGCACAAGCTTAACCAATATTGGTAAAAGGTACTTTGAATTGTAGTAACTTCATATCATTAATAAACTTAATATGTGACTAGTTACATTACAACCTTAGTCTTTATTAGAAATACTTTTCATATTACCAGTTTTAAAACAAACCATTTCACTAAGGCTTTTGGTAGCAATTGTGCTGTCAGTCACTGTTTTAAAATGTAATGCTATTACTCACTGTTTTTAAAACAGTAAGCCACCGTTATTTATGTAAAGAATACGGAGACTGTGATTTATTTACAAATTAGCAGTAGTGGTCTGCACAAAATGGCATGGGATTTTTTCCTATAAATTTGATCAACAAATATAATACAATGATAATATATATGCTAAATAATAATCAAAGACAATAACGTTTTAACAAGCCAATATTAATGTATTACACAAATAGGAAAATGCATTATTAGTCACTAGAAAAAGAGTGAATGTCATTTTAAGCATTATTAACACTGGGTATAATGTCATTAGATCCTCCCACCTACCATTTCACTGGAATACTCTAGAAAGCTGACCCATACAACTGTACACAACCTCGCTCACTTATCTTCAATTTCAAATAGCAGCTTGTACAATTCCAATGTCATCAATAGATTAGTAGTAGATACACAACTGAAAGTGATAGAGATTAACTGAGAAGAGGAAGATATATTAATAAATGTTTGAAACTTGAAGACTTCCAACCCCCTCAGGCAACTACAACGAGAAAAAAAAAAAAAGGATGTTCCTCTTTGTCATTATAGACAACTACACCGACGTGTGAAAATTTTTAACTGCACTGGTCTCTGATGTGTTTCATTTCATTATGAATACTGGCCAACCGAATAAACAGGGAAGTACATTTGTTGCTGTGACACAGAGGTTACACATACAGCTGCCAAACAGTAACAGTGGTTATTAACAGAAATGGGCATTTTTAGATTTTCCATCAACTGGTTAGCAACAGGAATGTTCGCCTTGGCTCCAATAGTTGAACTTAACACTATTTTTACTTGGTTGCACAAAAATATCACAATGTGAACAAGTTAGATGCTCCCCAAAAGAGGCCAATCTGAATTATGCCACAGCTAATAGTCAAAGAAAATCTCAAAAGAAATAACATCATTAGACCTGAACAGTTTTTGGGGGAACTGTAGAATCAAAATGTCTGATTCCTGTAAATTACCAGGCAACATTTAAACGAACAGAATGAATTATTAAAATAACACAGTCCAACAGACAAAAAGACAAAAAACATGATGACAATGGAATTATCGAGCAACACTGGGGTAAGAAAGACCAAACTATTTCAGCAAAGCCCTCTGGGTTTATCAATAAATTGTTTGGTCTTTCTTGTTCCGGTGTTGCTAGATTATTTATTCTCAACTGCTTTTTTTGTTTTTTGTTTTTTGTTAAAACATCCCATGCACCTATACGAGGTTGCATCTGAGCTCGCTACCAGCAAAAATAATATTTTCTCTCTGGAAGGCATTCAACAAAACTTTTCTGCAAATTCAGTGGCTGGTAATATGAGACTGTGTTTGGAAATGGGATCTCTTTTGTATTAAATCACGTCTGCAGTGCCCTTCACTTTAGCCAATCCACATGTGGCCAATACATGAATAAAGGATGTTCAGATGTGAATTACTCATATTAGCACTTCTTTGTTTTAAAATTAAACCATGATCTGTATTGGAACTGACCACAACCAGCCTGTGTACAAGGGATAATCCACTAAGATTGGTTTGAACAGGTGGAGAGGGAGAGAGCTCACCACTAGACACCATCCAGCTCACACAGTAACGGGGAAAGACAGTCTGAGGGTCATCGCTGTACGTCAGCAGGTAATCAAATCCATTCTGTCAAGAAAAACACAGTAAGGTCTCCCGAGGGCTACACAACACACAGAACCTGGACCGAAAACAAATAATAATATAACAATATTATTACATTCATGTCCTACCTCATCAAAGGACTTGTGGGGGCGAATAACCATCTTTGACTGGTACGAATGGACTCTCACAAATTCCTGAGACTCTGGGACTCGAGGATGTTGAACAGCTCTGTACAGCAGAATAACAACAAATATAGACAAAGGATGAGAAACAGAGGGTGGTCATTGATGAATGTAAGGAAAACTAAACTACATTATATAACTGACTAGTATATATGAAGTCAGGAAATTCTGTGAATCAAAACTCCCACCTGGAAACCAAGATCATCAGATTGTTCTCCAAGTCAACATCATAGCGGCGTACATACACATAGTCCCTTGAGTACATGGGATACTGTGAGGAGAAATGTTCAGAAAATGATATTATGAACCACGGTTTAAAATTAAACTAATGCATAAAGGTGGCAAATTGTTGCTTTGTGTCAAAGAGTGACTCAAGGTCATTCACAGTTTGCTTATACAACAGACAGACAGGCAGGCAGGCAGGCAGTGGTGCCCCTATCAAGCCATGTGACTCAGAACAACCCCCCTCCTCTCAGAGCACTGACAGCAAGCAGCAGAAAACTCACGGGAAAGTGTGTGGCCCAGTGCACAACCTCTGAGCCTGAACTGGCATCTCGATCCACCACCTCAAGCTTGATAACCAGAGAATCCCACTTCTTCCTGTACTCTGTATCCAACTGGGGGAAAGGGAAAACATGACTTAAGAAAAAGGGGGCTTAAAATAGCACAGCAGTGTGTACACAGAGTGTTGTTGCTATAATTACTTCAAAGTTACATATGGAGCAAACATTCTAGTTGAGCAAGAGCTAACTAGTCGACATGCAAAGATAGATGAACACAAACTTGTTAAAAGTTGAGAGCAGCATTGGCACATTAGACTACATCTACACCAAATTACAGAGAGATTATTTGTTTGGACACATTTGCATAGTTGTGATATGATGGACATTATCAAGAGATGTCTCATGGTTCATAAATTCAGATTGAAATGTGCCTAATATGCATTAATCTCCTTGAGGCTGGATTACTGCAACTCGGCCAGTCCTCTGTGTAGCTTAAGCTGAATGCTGCAGCGAGACTCCTATCTGGTGTCAGAAAATATTAGCACAGAAAATATTACAACACATTAGCAGTGAGCAGCTCTGCACTGGTCTACTGTCAAATACAGGGGTGAACTCAAGGTGCTTTTATCTGTTTTATTTGTTTTTAAAGCCATGCATGGGCTGGCACCCCAGCATATTTCAGAACTGCCCATACTCCAACCCTAGGCCACTCAGAGCCTCAGCACAGCTGTTTGTAAATGAACCACAACCGAGGCTCATGGGTAAGGGAGATTGTGCCTTCATGGTGGCAGCCCCAAAGCTTTGGCCACCAACTTTTGATCAAACGCTCCCCCCTTGTCAGTCACAACAGTCAAGACATACATGTACTCAATGGCCTTCGGTGGCTCTTTGTAGTTTTTGTATTTTGGTATTTTATAATCCTTTATTTTTCTCTAATTTGGTTCTTACAAGTTTTATTCTCTGCACCTATTTTGATGTTGCCATGTATCTTCTTTTTGCCTTTTATTGCTGTTTTCAAGCCTTTTTAATACCTTTTGTGCTCCTTATTACTGATTTTACTCACTATTGTTGTGCCCTTCACTATGACTGCACAGCACTTTGGTAAACTTTGGTTGTTTTGTGTGTGCTACAAAAATAAATTTGATTTGAATTGAACTGATGATAATGTGAAATAAAACACTCTATACCTGAACATTGAAGAACTGTCTTGGGGTGACGTCGTTGTAGGAGCCCAACACTGTGGGCAAAATGATAAAAGCAATGAGATTAACACAGATTGAGGGCAATCATGTCAATGTTAACAAATGATTAGGATCAGCAAAAGCTTGAGCATAAGAATTAACTCAGGAAACATTAGATATGTGCTGTATGTGCGTATGTGAGCGTGTCCGTTGTCTGACCTCTGTATTCATATAGGTGACTGCCAGGGATTGGCCGCTTCCACACTTTGAAGTCCCTCTTATCCATCACGACTTCCCAGCCAGGTTCCACTTGTGCTGCCAAGGTCCCTGGCGATGTGCTCAGACGCCTCACGCTCTCCAATGCTTGCAGTTCAAGTCCACACCTTGGCAAGGATGCAAATACCATCTCTGGCTGTTAGAGCAGTTACCACTTGGCAAGACAGACCAGAGTCATTAGAGGTAGGTGGGGGGTCGATTCAGCACAGTATCGTGATATACTGTGATATATTATATTATACTGATACACAGATTGATACACAGATGGCACGTATACAGTATCGCCAAGAATCAATGCAACATTTATCACAAGTATTTATGACAGACTTGGCCAGTCTGTCTGCTTGACAATCCCATTTTACTGCAACAGAAGTGACTGAAGTGAGATCAGCAGCATTTAAACTTTAACTTATCAGATAAAACAGATGCAGACAAAGTTTTCCTTTGAGGACGCAATGTGCAGCTGAAGAAAGGTCATAAATCCCAATATATCGCAGTATACACTAGTAGCAACTTTATTAGGTACACCTGCATAGTCGAATACAATCCAATGCAACTGTTCTGCCATAAAGTTCACTTTTATGATGCCTTTTCTCTGGTTTTCTTTTTGACACAGTCATAGAGGTGTTAACTCAACTCTATGTTTGACATTGAGATCATAGTTAGTGGTGCTGTTGTACTGGACTGCATTTCATGGAGTTGTCTCTCATATTATGTCCTCGTCGTGTATATACATAGGGAGGACAAAAAATTAGAAACACCTCTCAATGTAGTCCAGTGCAAGAACTCTGCAAACTACAACTTAAATAATAAACATGGAATTAAATATACACATTCTCCATAATGTCAACAAAATCTGAACATTATAAACTTTCTTCAAAAGGTCAAATTCATGGCCGAGCTGTTGCACTGAACTGCATTAGACTGTACAGGTGGAGCTGATAAGGTGGACACTGAATGTATGTTATCACAGTACTCGGCATATTGCAAAATGTTTAAACTCGGAATAGTATTGCATCGTGATAATATCATGGTGATTCTCATTCCTAATGGTCACAGCCAGTGTGAGAGTGCGTGTGCCACGGAAACCATACCTGCGAATTTCTTCATCTTGAATCTTCTCGTTCTCCCACATGAAGACACCAGCTAGGGCCGCGACGAGTTTCCCGGTCGGGGCGTGCTTGCTCTGAAGTCTGCGCCATATGTTCCCAACTAAGGTCCACCTGGTCCTCTCCGAGTACAGGTTGGAGTAAAGCTCGCCGATCTGGTATGCACGTCGGAGCCTCTGGCCGGTCACGAAGCTGCAGTGGTTGGCAAATATGGAGAGCAAGCCCTGCTTCTTCTTCTTGTCGGACGCCGCGGCCTCACCCGCACCCAGCCCCGCTCGGTGGAGCCAGGACAGCAGGAGGCCTACCCGTCTGCCCAGCCATGTGTCTCTGCCGGGCTGAGCCTCCCTGACGCCCCGTCTGAACGAACTGGTGCTCTGGAGCCTCGCTGCATGCACACCGAGCTCACACAGCGGCCGCCGGGGCGCAGACTGAAACATCTTGGCTGCCACTGTGAAACGAGTTCCCAAAGACATACAAATGCAAGCGACAGTCAGCTAATGTTGCCTAAAGCCCTGCCAACATGTGCGACTGACGTGCATAACCACGAAAAGGCTGATAAACGGGCACTTTAGCTGACAAACGTCACAACTTCCATGACTTTAACTGGCTGTGTGACAGCACGCGTTGCATGGCATTGTGGTTAGCTAACGTTACCTGACTTGTTTGGAAACAGCTACACACCCGACAAACGCATCAGCAGTCGGTTAAAACATGCAATTCTACAACTGAATGTCAAATAGCGACACGGTTAGTTGTTTTTACTGACCAGAAACTCCGATAGGATTGTTTATCTGTGTGTGTCTTGCCTTCTGGACGGCAGCCTCACGTTTTCGAAACTCTCGCAGAGCACTTGACCTCCTCCTCTTCCTGCTGTAGCTAACACGCCCACTCCGCAGACCCGCCTTCATTTGCTACACGAACGCCCATTGGACGCTTATAGCTCTATGTCGATTCTGATTGGAGCATTGTGATGGTCTATCTTGGAATTAGGGGATAAAGTAGTAGCAAGTTCGTCTGTCTGGTTTACGCCATAGGGCCGTGGTACGGACGCCAACTAAACTGGGATCAGTTTTTTGGTCCAAATCCTTACGACGTCAGCCGTCTTGTGCGATTACAAATCTGGTCCAAGATCAGTGTCTACAGTCCACTCAACCCCACAGGGGAGGGAAAGTCATCATGTCGCCCTCCGCTGGGCTAATGTGCGTTTCCTAGTATAGCAACGGATTTTTTTTACATTTCGGGTGGTCAGTCTGGTTTATTAGTTAAGGTTAGTGTTAGGATTGTGTTAAGATTAGCGGTAATATTAGGATTATGCATAAAGTGGTTATGGTTTGCATTAACAAAAGGCTGTGGAGAATGAATGCAAGTAAATCAGATATTCCGTCGCTGTACTAGGAAACGCAAACACGCCTCCGACGGCGTTCACAGCAGCGACTTTGTCACGGATTTGGTTAAAAAAAAATAAATAAAAGCGCTGAAACAACAGTTTACTGCATAACACAACTATTAGATTACGCTTCTTCGACAAAATACTACAGTCTTAAATTTAGGCTGCTGGTGGAGGTAGAATTTTATTTTATTTTATTTATTTATTTATTTTTACAGATTTCTTTTAGTGGTCATGACCTTTACTGCAGATTATAGTAGTCTATGGCCTTTATTTCCTGCAGTCAATTTTTTTCTGCTAGAGTTCATGTACTGAATAATTTATGTATTATTATTTTGCATTTCTCTGCGGCAAAAGAGATGAACGCAAAGTGAAATTGAGCCTGTACACTTGGCAGGGATTATAGTATGAGCAAATTATTCTCTAGACTTCATTTTAAGAAATCTTAATGAGAGAGAGTTTAAATTTCTGATTCTGAATATAAAAAGAGAGAGGAGAGGAGAGGAAAGGAAACGTTACGGTAACAATATCGCTCATTATAAAAGTGCTATTGGACACAACAGACACCAGGTGGCGATGTTTCACCACGTAATGCTGCAGATCCGGAGCTGTTGATCCAGTTAGATGGTGTTATGGGTTTCCTCCAAACTTCTTTTACAACCCAACAGACCAACAAGTTTATGGACTGACCTGCTTCCATCTCAATTGTAAAGTAATCTCAAATGCAAAAAATGACAAAAACAAACACTGTAGATGCTGTCAAGAAAAATGTCGGTTAACATGCTTCCTGAGCACCTTTTTGACATTGTTCCACCACAATCTCATTTTTGATCTAACATTTACTGGGACTCTAACCCTTTGCCAACAAGAAGTAAATAATTGCAATGTGAAAGTTAAAGTAGACAGTACAACTCCTTTGATTATAATTAGAAATGTTTTTTTTTTTTTTTTTTTTACTTTCATTTTTAATCGAAGATTAATCATTTACAAAGCACAGGGCATATAAACTATAATGATAGTCAACACCGCTTAACAAAGCACATTGGATACAACCTCAATCATTCACATTTACCCCAAGAAGGTCATATCTCCACATCCTTGTGTCACTGATTGATTATTGCAAGTTTGCAAGGGAGGGTAATTACCGTCTCTTTCCTTGTGAAATACTGATTTCAGCTGCTCCAGGAAATATTGCAATTATAAGAGATCATAAATGACCCACAAAATTGGACTGGGAAATAGGGGATTTCTTTGTGCTTTCTTTGTTCCCTATAAGAGGTGAGAGTCACTGTTTAATGTTATTGTGTTATTCTACGTAAGTATTCACTCGACCCTGTACAAATACAGCAACTTCTGGCTAATTAATCAATTTCGCCTTGTGTCGCTCGGCTCGCAGGAGAAAAGAGGAGACCAGTCACAAATGAAAACGGCCTTTGTTGGAGTCTGAAGGGTGTGAGTCCATCATTCCGGCCAGATGCACTTGAATGAGCTACAAGTCGTCTGTGACTGCAGCTCAGATCCGCACGACTGGCTGCTCCTCTGCTCTGTTTTCACCTCGGCTCTGACTGAGGCTGAATTCAGACTGGGTTTCTAATCTGCTCATAGTTTGGTCTCTGCTTTCTCTCTTGACATGTGTAACAGGTGTTACAATTTAGATAGACAGACATATGCGTGTATTTTATTGAGTCACTGCACAGGAACAATAGTAGACTACACAAAATATACCTCTCAGTACTAGGAGAGAGAAATGTATATCTTTAGAAAAATAAAACACAAGTACGCAATAAATAAAGTGGATCAATACAAAGAATATAAGAAAAAAGTAAAAAAAATTCGCATACCCTGAGTAATAAAAATAAATTAGCCTATATTAAAATATATATCTGTAGAATATCTATAGACCTTTCAGCTTTGAACCTTCGCATAGACTATATGTTTAATGAAATATATCTGCGAAATATCTACAGAACTGAATATATAGATGTATATTCATAAAATGTAATTTGAAGTATAATGTCCCTGATGCTCGGAACTAGGTAAGGCTGCATGAAATGGATATTTTGTGAAAGATATGAAAGATATGAAAATTAAGCATTCCTCGGAAAAAAAAAAGCAAAAAACAAAAAACAGCATAATAGTGGACATAGAGAACGCAGTCACTATTTGTTTAAAGAGAGCGTACCAATCACTGTAGCAGACTAACCCCTAACCCTAAACTTGATATCGTTCATATTATTTCCTTTTGAGAAATTGATGTCATGTTCATATCTAGATAAGGATAAGATAACTATATATCGGTCAGCCCTAGCACTCGGTGCAACCTTATAAAAACATTTTATTTAATACATAGTTCGGCTTATATGTAGAATCAACATCGATGCATAATTAAATAAGGTAGTTTAAAGACGTGGATTCGCCTTGTAAAGCCTGGGAGATGGTTCTTTTTTTTTTTTTTTTTTTTTTTTTTTTTTTTAATCAGACTTCATTTCAGTGTGTGAGGTCGGAGAACCGGAGGAGAGCTGAAATATAACTCCTCGTGGAAGTGGGAGCGTGGAGGAGCCACAGGGTCTCCGGCCAAGCCCACACCGACGGGGCTGACAGCCCGGCAGTGGGCGGTGCTAGGGGTGTATCCAATTAAAAAGAAAAGCCTCGTCCCTCTACCGGCAAATTCCACACACGCGGTCGGCAAGCTCGTGACTCATTCAAGATATTTTTGGCTCTCGCAAAAAATTAATTCAACATCGGAGTAGTCCGTCGTACAGAGCTCAGTGGAAGTAACGAGTTAGTCGTCGTTTATCTGTCAAGCAGGATTTTCTCTCCTTTTTTAAAAAAAACATTTTATTCATTTAAATTCTTTATCCCGCGCGCGCGCTATAATACGTGCGCGGGCTAATTAGCTCCATCGCTAGCAAGCGCTATTCTTCATAGGATTGACAACTGCAACGTGTGGTAAGTTTGAATTTTAATGTTTTTTAAAATCCGTTTATAACCTTTAGAGCCAGCTGTAGTTTATTCGCTGCACACCTCAACTATTATTCGCTTCCTAAGCTAATGATGATGATGGTGTTGGGTAACACGATATCATTGATTGTGTGTCCTCAGCCCATACAAACGGCTTGAATGACTTACTAATTGTAACTGACGAATCCCAGTCGGATCACAGGTCAACAAAGACCTTTCACTACATTATATTGCTGTAGTGAAATGGGCTGTCGCTGAATCAATGGCTGGTTCGCTGTAATGGTTAATGCTAACATTAGCTCCGCTCCGTGTTGGCTCGTTATAGTAACGTACGAAGAGCTGCCATGGCGGCGAGTAACATTGGGGCGGCTTTAAGCTGGTAAGGTGGCTGCTGGCCGTCTGTCGGAGTGACAGCTCACACTTGGCGAGTGTCTCAGCTGGCGCTTGACACAAAATTAGTGTGAATACCCAAGAGGGAGGCTGCCCGGTGTGATTGTACTCAGTGTTCTCGGTATTGAGTCACATCCGGTGGCGTCCCCATTACAGGAAAACTACGTCAAGTCAAAACACTGTTTCTACTGTATTTAACGTTGGGCTTCGCACACGGTTAACCCTAACACGGCAATAACGATAATTAAAACCCTTACGTCAGTCTGGTGCTTAGCTGAAGCGGCCAGGCTGCGTGTTTGGCAGCCGCTCGAGGCTGCACGCACCGCGCTCGTGTTATGGGCTGGACGGACCGTCTGCTATGAATGGGTGACGACACGTGCACGTAGGGGGATAAAATGTGTTAATGGCGCTGCAGACGCTTAGTAGCTCGGCCTCTAATGTCTTATTTTAAGTGCCAGTGGTCTCCATGTGGCAGAGAGGCTGAATCACCGATTAGATGAAGGACGTAAAGCATGTAGGCCATGCAGGTTATATTAGATAATAGTGTACTATCGCCTTTTCCTTCCTGCGACATTTCCCAAAAATGGCCTCCCATAGTATGCAGGAGAGGCAGCTAGAGGTCCTCGTTCAGCCCAAGCGCGTAGAGCTATCAATGCACAATGCGGTGTACTGTGTTATTAACTCTCCTGTTATCTTTGGGTTCAGTTAGACTCCATATGATGTGTAAGCTTCCTAAATACACGATTGACATTGTTTTCTTGTTTCATGTTTAATTAATGTAACAAGTCGGTAGACATAAAATTAACACGATCATATTTTTTCAATGTCCTGTACACACTGGTGTTTCTTTGGGGCCAGTTTGACCCCAGGGTGTTTTGTTTTGTTTGTTTGTTTTGTATTGTTTTTTTTTGCTGTGCAAATAACTAATGTGTAAGGGGAATGAGTGAGGGAGGTTATGTTTTGTTGAAATGGCCATTTTATGTGGTCAACAAGAAACAAAGTACCTGACACACAAACCTGGGTAACAGTTTTTATAATAATCATTTTCTGGAGGGTTAAGTTACTTGGGTCAAATTGCCTGTTGATGGAAAATGTGAGTAAATTTGAAGGGTTAAAACGCAACACTGATCAAGGAAAGAATTTCAGTTTGTGTTTAAGCTGCTTCAACATGTTACCCCCCAGGTGATGGTGTGTGTGTTCATGAGCAGCCCTGAGAGGTGGAATGGTTAGAAATGTGCATTATGGTAATTTATTGTTCTCTTTTTGTCTTTCAGGATGTACCTATATTCACCCGCAGTCACAGTTCCACAATGGCTGTCTGCTCACTCTGCTTGATATACCTGAACCAAAGGATCAGCAACAGAACCAGTATAATTTTAGGATAGCAATAAGCCCACACTATACCTCTCCTTACCTTTAATTTATTTCTGGTCAATCCCAGACAGACTTCCTACCAAGTTTGCACGACTTAATTTCAGAATAGCTTTTAGACGGTTGGACCTATAGGAAGTCAGTTATTTATTACTTTTTGTACCTCTTATTTGATTTGCTGCTGTGTAGAATTACATATCTATTTTGAAAGGCATTTTTCCCTTTAAGATTGTGAAATTAGTCATTGTATATAGCCTACAATAACACATACAAAATGGTTTCAACAACGACGGCTGCAGTAATACTGGCCAGCGCGGTAGCAGCAACCCAAGCCCCAGTGGTCAACTACTTGTGGCTGCTGATTGTTGGCTTTATCATCGCCTTCATCCTAGCCTTTTCTGTCGGTGCCAATGATGTTGCCAACTCATTTGGCACAGCTGTAGGCTCTGGAGTGGTCACCTTGAGACAGGCCTGCATCCTGGCCACTATTTTTGAGACTGTGGGCTCTGTGCTCCTTGGGGCTGAAGTGAGTAAAACCATCCGCGAGGGCATTATTGACGTGGGCATGTACAACGGCACTGAGCACATATTGATGGCTGGATCCGTCAGTGCCATGGTCGGTGAGTGTGTGCAGATTACTTTACACCTTGTTCTTCAGGTCATTGAACCCTGTTAACATCAGGCTTGGCAGCGGGTAGATCCTGATAATGTTTGAAGAAACGTTGACCCAAATTTCCTGATTGTCCCAAGCAAGCGCTTTAAGGTAGCACGTCGCAGCTGTAGCTATCAAGCAAAGACTTGGGGCATTAACCTTTTAATACAAATCTTTGTATGATCTGTTGAACTATGATCATGTCTGAGTATCAACGAAAACTAATAGATTTTTTGTGTGTAGAAACTGTTTCTTATAAAAATACAATTGATTTACAGTGTTATCCTGAAAGAAAGAAGCTGATGTACATGTTATTACTTTAATCTCATGTCTCATCTTGTCTTAGAGAGACAAGAGTAGAATCCGCATACTGAACATGAGCTCCCACTGAAATATTTAATCAAACAACCGACATGTCGGCCAGGCAGACCTTCATCAGGTGGTTGTTGGAAAATGAGCTCCCATTGAAATATTTAATCAGTTTGCAGAATGTACTGCTCTTCACCAGACTGTTAACCTTTTAGGATGTGCATGCTTTACTCTTCTTTATCTTACTTTAACTAAGAATCACAGCTCTGACAATAGACATCTGATTTATAATTGTTTTGCTATCTTCCTGATTCCACAGGCTGTCTTAAAGGGTTTTGTAAGGGCAACCTGACGTTAACATGTTGAGTTTAATCGGATCAATTTATTCATTCTCATTAGGTTCTGCTGTGTGGCAGCTGGCTGCCTCCTTTCTTAAACTACCCATCTCTGGAACACACTGCATTGTTGGTGCTACTATTGGCTTCTCCCTGGTTGCCAGAGGCCAACAAGGGGTTAGGTGGTTCGTACTCCTCCGTATTGGTGAGTCAGAAACTCAGCTGACCTAGAAACATCTTCAGTGTTTGGTGGAATTGCATCACTGACAATATTAATGGAATGGCAGTGTGTTACCAACAATGTATTATTGTAATGCATTTGACCAAGGAAAAGAAAAAGTTAAGTTAGTCGGGCTGTAACTTACTCAATCTCCTCACTGTAATTAGATTCAGCCATTCAATACAATGAGCAAGCTATTCGCTTTTTTTTTAATTCATTTTTAATTTGTAGAGTTTTGACAATCTGAAATTGTATTGGCACAATTTTCAGTGTTGTTAGACCATGCTAGGTCTAAGTTGTGTTTCAAGTTGAGATTCTAGTGCTAAGAATTTTTAGTCATATTATGGTTGCTGGTTGACTTGTACTCCAAAACAGATAATTAAATGTATATACAGCACCAGTCAAAAGTTTGGACACACCTTTTGATTTAATGGTTTTTCTTCATTTTTATTATTAAAACATATTCTGGTTTGCTAAACACTTTTTTCTTTTCAACATAATCCCATATGTGTTCGTTCAGAGTTTTGATGTCTTCAGTATTCATGTAAAGTGCAATGCAGAAAATAATAAATCAAGAAAAACCATTGAATTAGATTGTCCAAACTTTTTACTGGTACTGTATTTTCCCCTCATAGTTTCAGATTCTTAATAAAAGTAACCATTGACATGATAAGATTACTTTTCCCACAACTGGGAGAACAGGAAACAAACTTCACAAGCTTATGATTGGTTCGTTTTTTAGAATAACAGCCTGAATTACAATTTACTTTTTAAACTTGGTCATCAAAGATTGAGAAGACAGATTATAACATTGGACTAAAACTGTGTGTCGACTAAATGCATTACTGGAACAAAAAATTCTTTTTTGTGTCTGCAGTTGGTTCCTGGTTCCTGAGTCCACTTTTGTCTGGTATAATGTCAGGCGTTGTTTTCTACTTTGTGCGCATGTTCATTTTACGCAAGGTAAGCTTTCTGTTATCAAATGCTAGTTTCTTTCAAGTGTGTTTGTGTGTGAGTAAGAACTTCCGGAGGGGAGTTTTCAGGTGATCTGTTTTAGCACTGTAGCAGTCAATGCTCAAAGTCAAATAGAGGAAATGTTTGTACAAAGAACAAAGCTTCTGTTATCTGGAGTAGTTTGCTATTTGCATACAGGCAGTTTGAAATGATGGTCATTTGAAACATTTTCTGCCATCAGTGGTAACCTGACTTTAAAATGGAACAATTTTTCATGCAGTGCAACTGATATTTCTGACTTTGCCCTCCTGTTATGTTCCTATAGAAAGACCCTGTGCCTAATGGATTGAGGGCCCTGCCTGTCTTCTATGCCATCACTATGGGAATCAACTTGTTCTCCATCATGTTCACTGGAGCTCCGAGTGAGTATCATTGTTCCACTCCTTTTGCTCTGCATGCCTGCCCACAGCCACAGCTTAAAATAAACTGCTCCCTCAGACAGCCGGATGGCCACACTTACTCCAGACCGAACCAGACTGTGTTTACCATTTTCACAGAAGCCGTGTTTATTTTAACATGTTGTTTTTTGGGGCTCTCTTGCCTGTGGTTATATGTGGGTCATGGCTGGAATGAAATTTTAGAGCAGAGCACAACAGGGAGACGGAAATAAGATTTCACTTAATTCTTGACGTCAGTGTCTGTGCCCTTCAGACATGGAGGAGGAAAACAGAAGTAAAGAGGGTGTTTGAAACGACCATAATTGACTACTGCCAGTAGTTGTATTGCTGCTCTGCATTTGTTAAGTAATGCTCTGTTGTTGGCTTTTCCTTTTTAAGAAACCTTATTAAATGAGCAACTTTTGCTCCTTTGTTTTTGTTTCTCTCTACAGGGCCTAACAGTTCGAGACGTTAGCTGGCCTGGGCCATTAATTGACGGCTACAGGCCAGAATATGACCAGATAATGTGCACTCGTGTATGTGTGCATGCACATCGGCACACTCACAGAGAGGAGATCACACACAGTACCATCATAGCCCATAGCCTTGCTTAGTCACTGTTGTGTGAAGTCATTCACACTGTAACACACTTTACCTGAGGTCCTGTACTTGGGTGCCTCACTTAAACCAATGGAAGATTGTTTTCCAGACACCCTAACAAACCCGTTCTACCCTCTGTTAAGTTGACGGTAGACTTTAGTGTTACTTTAAAATTACAACAGCTTTTACAATTGCATGATCACTTTATCCACTCAAATACATGAGGAGAGTTTACCATCTCACACAAGCTGATTGTTGGACCCTAGCTGAGCCAGTTTAGAATGGGATAATCCCAATTTTTCCCCACACAATCAGTTCCCCAATGTCATAATAGCATTGGATATTGAAAGCATATTAGCATTAAAAACATTCTCAAAGGGGAGAATACATGCTTCTTGCCAGCCCTGTTTTGGTTATAAAGCACTACAACAGCAAGCCATTGCTTATGGATGCATGCTTATGCAGCTGGCTTATCTGCACTGGGTACAGTATGTTTGGTTTCCTGTGATAGAGCTCCATGTTGCCCGGATCTACCTCAGTGAACAGTGGTGTGACAGGACACCACGCATCCCACAGCACATTCCTATACTCAATATATACACTAGTGCCAGAGACCTCAAGTCAGCATGTGCAAAAAATGAATGCAGCTCAGGCCAAAGAGTTTAGAGGTCAAAAGTGGCTCGTTTACAGATGAGGATTGTGGGAGCTGGGTTCTCAACACCTTGTAAATCACTCTACTACAGTCCAGTCATTGTGAAATGAAAATCCACCAAAGAAAACCTCACAAACTGAATTCATAAACAACCTTCTACTTATGTTTTTTTTTTTTAAACCATTTATTCATCACTGTTTTAAGTTGACAGTGAATGTGAGAGAGGTTTAGCAGAACAGTGTCTATTTCACAAGGGCCATACATCTTATAAATTCACCTCGACCCAAGATTTTGTTTTTGTCTTTTAACAAAAGTGGCTTCTTATTCTGTATTACTCAGAATCAGAATCAAAAAAGCTTTTTATGTATTAGTATATTTGTATTTAAACTGCCAATTTTCAAGGAAGTTTCCTTGGCGGACACATAATTGGCCAGTCCTGCTTTAGTGAATTTCTCTTGAAGCACAGATTATTTACAAATTTGGTCATTTAGTGCGTCAACTGCATACACAATTTTATAAAGACAAGGTCTGCTTCATTTGTAGCTCTACATAGGTGCACCCTTGTTCAGAGTATAGTAACTTCATCTGTATAGCACGTTTTTGCTTTATATTACAAAGTATTGTCGTGAAAATGCATGTTGACTCCCTCACACCACTCTCCATCGATGAACCTCAATACTGTTTGGCTGGAAGGCTAATTTTCTGCTTGGGTTCACTTCTGAAAAACAAACACCCAGTGACGTTGGTTGCTTTGGGGTCACTAAACAATCAGCGACATAAAAACGTCTAATCGCACCACGGCAGAGGTGAATACCTTATTTTAAACTGAGCCACAATTCTGAAAGAAAATAAGCTTCCTCAAAGGCTGGTTTTGTCAGTTATGTTATTAAGGATAGATACTTATTGTTGGGGCTAAATGTGGAGCTTTACAATTTTCTCCACGATCGCTCTTAAGCAACTATTACTTAATCCTGTTACTCTTGGTAAGTTTCATGCGGCACCTTGGACAAAAGTGAGGACAATTAGCCTAAGGTTCCTTGCCAAGTGAGTCATAAAATGTCATTTTAACTATCACCATAATTAGGGTTTGTGAAGAGCTGCACTTAGAGTAGAGGAAAAAAACAACAAACCAACTTATTGTGTAATGTAGGCCATGGGATACAGAGGTTACAGGGAGGGGTTTGGAACGCAGCCGTGGTTAAATTCCACTTCCTGTGCAGTCCCATTCATCCCACTGCATGGCTGTGGTATAGACTCACCGCTTTTGTGTAGGAGTGTTTTTCGGATCGCAAGACCAGCATGTTGTTTTTTTCCCCCCTCCTTTTTTGGGGGGGAGATTTTTTTTAAGACATGGCCTATAAAGAGTCACAATGACATAATTTGTATCCACTCAAATCTCATCAGATCATTCAGACCCCACTCTTTTCCTTTTTCAGGGTTGCTTATTTTTATCCACACTCTGTCTGTCGTGACCCACACCTGTTTTTGGATGTCCCACTCCATCTGAAACATTCTTGTGAAAGGCAGAAGGCTCAGCTGTTCTGGAGTGGAGGGACTTTTCTCTGCCCCCTTCCGGTTTACTCTTTTTTTTTTTTTTTTCGTGTTTTTTTTTTTTGTGTGTGTTTCTCCCCTCCTGAAGGGAATGAGTTTGCACTTGCGTAACTAAATACACATCACTGAGGTGCTGTGCCATGCCCTGCAGTCTCCTGCTGCAGCATGTGAGAATGAGTCAGTAGAGAGAGTGCGTTGTGGACTCTGGCCTCAAATGAACACCGCGACCGAGACACTTATCTCTGAGCCTTTACCTTCATTTCCCCTTGTTTGTCTTTCAAATCTCAAACAGTCTCAACTTAGTGGCTTTTTTTTTATTATTATTGTTGTGCATGGCGAAGGTCACCTCACCAGAGACAGTTGGAATTCTCAACAGTTCTTTTTTTTTCACCTTCCAACCACAAGGCTGACTGGCGTCCTCTCTTTATGACAATGATGGCTGCTTCCCCAGGGAAATTTGCAATAGATGCTGTGTGCCAGTATGCACTGCACTGCGTTTACATCAACCCCTCATACACACACTTTACTGCAGTCTTGGCAAGAGGGTGTCCTTTATGCTACCTCAAACAGCTCCAGTGAACTCCCCCTCCCCTTACCCCCCAAAACCCCCTTTTTTCTTTTTTGTTCTGAAGTTTGGAGCCTTTTTAAGGAGCACATTGTCTGTAAGCAGTTGTTAGCTGGGCACTTGGGGGTCACTGCGACATATTTGCTCTTTCACCTTGAGGGTTACATAACTGTTCACATCTACAGGGTACACATGCTTGCCACATTTAACCAGGACATGGCACACATGGCAATACAATTTTGCTTTTGATGTTGACCACCAGTGCCAAAGGATGACACACATAGTCAGATGAAATTGAAGATGACACTGTTACAGTTTGTCAGTTTTTTTTCCAGTGATGTCATTTATGTTTCAAAAGAGAATGCAAGTTCATTCTCACTCTATATTATTTTAATAAATTCATAAATATTGTCTTGCCAGGCACTGTATTCCATAGTTTTGTAAGTAAACTGTTTAAATTGTAACTTGACTTTATGTAAGTCTATATACAAGATAATAGTCTATATTGTCCTGTTGAAAAGGTAGTGGCTGCTGCCTTGTTTTTTAAAACTGCCTTTGTCTTTCTCTATCCTCCTTTGTGTCTGTCTGTCCGTTCATCTGTCTGTGGCACCTGGTGCTCCTTCAGTGTTGGGATTTGACAAAATCCCTTGGTGGGGCATTCTGCTCATCTCTCTGGCTTCCGCTGCGTTGACCGCAATTGTGGTCTGGTTCATCGTCTGCCCACGCCTCAAGAAGAGGATTGAACGTAAGTCACATTTCAAAGTTTTGATTAAGGTTGACCATATGACTTAATTTTCTCAACTCACTGAAATGATCATTACATTAATGAAACCACTGAACAAGTGGGAGATTTGTGATTGCACATGTAGCCTCAAACCATACATGCAATGAGCTTAATCTAATGCAGAAAATGGAACTCAGAGGTATTTTGTCATAATTGTGTTTTTCTAATGACGTGTCATCTGTGTGAAAATATTGGCACTAGGTTTTTTTTGTACTATAATCCTGGATTAAATAAACACCCAAGACCCAGCATTTGAGTGTGATTGGGTGTTAAAGGGGAATACCACTTAATCTCAACCTTCATGAATATGTCCCAGTTCCCCAAACAGTTAGTACATTTAGTGGTCTCCTCTATAGCTAGACATAATTTTGTCTTGTCCTCTTTGATTTATAGATATAAGACCATTAATCGTATTATATCTGTAACACTGTTAATCTCTATCTATTTGTCTGTTAACAATGTTAGTGTCTGATAGTACTCATGCTTGAATCAACATAGTGGGTTTCCTGTTAATTTTCATTGGAACCTGCTCTGAATTTGAATCTTGAGTTCTTTTGGTTTTCTTTGTAGCTGTGATTTTAGATGTTTTTACTTGCACAAACACAGATCTGACCCCGCCTAGCCACAGGAATAATTCATGTGCACTGCCAGTGATGTTTGCTTTTTATTCACTGGTGGTGTCTCTTGTGTTAAATGAGAGATTGCATGTTTATCTGGTTACGCTTGATCTGTCTAGATCCAACCTGTCCAGTAGACAGAAGCAGCCTAATTGGGTCATAGTGATCCACTAATTGGTCTTTACCTCCTTGACTGAAATAGCCTTAGGTGGACTCAAGGTGTTGACAAGGAATTTGCACTACATGTGCAGGGTGAAGGCTGGGAGTGGCTGCAGCCTTGGCTCCTCTCAAATAACTTCAACTCCAGCTTTAACCAGTTCCAATTATGCAATGAGGCCAACTCGCAACTCATTATTGCATAGAACATACTGGCACTGAATGTCTGTTTTCATTTAAAAAAACACACACACACACACACACACACACACACACACACACAAACAAGTGTCATGTAAGGCACAGGTTCTGGGTATTATCTTCTTTCATAAGTTAAGCTGTTAGTGGTAGTGTAAACATGGTCTTTTTAAGGTCGTAATCCCATTTATCTGATCCTGTGAACAGAGGGACTACATTTGGAACACTAACATTACATTTAGTAGGACAAACTTTTTTTTCTTTTTTAAGTCTCTGGTTATGTAATTCTTGTAACTCCCTAGAGCTGGGGTTAAAAGGAAACGTGTGCTGTGCTCATATTCCTCTACTGTACATGTTTGGACATGACCCAAGCAGTCTCTCACTCCTCCCTCTCTTCCACTAGGAGATATCAAATCTTCCAGCCCTTCAGAGAGCCCCCTGATGGAGAAGAGGGAGTTGAGAGAGCCCCACTGTCCAATCCTGAAGCAGACTCCCAAGGATACTTCCACACCCACCCCCCCAGCTGCCAATCAGAACCCACCTGCACAGCCACAGCCCGCTACTGAGGAGCGCCGGGTGGCATTTGACATTGGAGATTCTGACGATGTCGACAACAAAGAACGCAAAGTGGCCTTTGACATCGGAGATTCTGATGACTCGGAGTATAGCAGTGCAAATGGTGGTACGTGTTATCTGAGGCAATGATGTGTCTGATTTTACTTAGGGGACTTGAACGTTATATTTGTGCATGATCTTAGGTGCTGCTAAATAGTTTTTTTTTGCCACTCTGTGGCACTAAGCTGTATGTCTTCTTGTAGCCCCCAAACAGGTTCAGTCCAACACTCAGGTCCAGATCAACAATCCGCAAGTCCAGCACAGCAGTAGCTCTGCAAACGCTCCCAGTCAAGTCCAGTTCAACAACCAGGTTCAGTTCAATAACAGGCCAGCTCACATGCCAAGTAACGGTTACAGCCAGTACCACACGGTCCACAAGGATTCTGGCCTCTACAAGGACCTGCTGCACAAGCTGCACCTGGCCAAGGTTGGTGACTGCATGGGTGAGGGGGGTGACCGACCTATCCGTCGAAACAACAGCTACACTTCCTACACCATGGCCATCATCGGTATGCATGGAGACTTCAAGCATAAAGAAGCAGAGCTCCGTGGAAACGAAGATGGTGACAAGGGCCCAGGGTCAGGCTGTCAGGACAGGAAGCGTGTGCGTATGGACAGCTACACCAGCTACTGCAACGCTGTGGCAGAGCATATGACTCCTGAGGGTCTGGGGGAGGCCGACGTGACCCTTGAAATGGGGAAGGAGGATGCGGGTAGCAGCCGAAGCTCTCTGGATGACGATGGCCCTGAAGCAGACAAGCCTGAAGTATCAACTCTCTTCCAGTTCCTCCAAATCCTCACCGCCTGCTTCGGATCCTTTGCCCACGGAGGCAACGACGTAAGGTATGTAGATGTGTAACTGTTACCATTAATTATCAGACTGAACGTCGCACATTGAGGTGGGTTGAAGAATTCAAATTTTAGTTTAATCTGGTTTATCTGACAATAGAAGCAAAAACAAAGGATATTAACCTAGACATCTCTTCTTAATTATGGGGCAATTTTCTCGTGCATTATCCCAAGGTTACCTTATCAGTGCCTGGTCGATATGATGTCAGTTATTTATGTAACTAAACGGTGAATATGTCAGGAGCCCTCTTAGTGACGTAAACTGCCATTCAAGTCTTCACTATTAAAATGACGCCATTCTTTTATCTGCAGTAATGCCATTGGACCCTTGGTAGCTCTGTGGCTTGTGTACACAACTGGCAGCGTGTCTTCCAATGAACAAACACCTGTTTGGCTGCTGCTGTACGGTGGAGTGGGAATCTGCGCAGGGCTCTGGGTGTGGGGTCGAAGAGTGATCCAGACTATGGGCAGAGACCTTACGCCCATTACCCCTTCCAGGTATAGACTCTACAGACCATACAGAGCTTTTCCCCTCAGTCATAAAACCACAGTCAGAACACCACATCTCTTTCAGACATTACCAGTCTTTCAAATTAGCACTCATGCTGAGACAGATCCACTTGAGACATTAGTCTTATTTTTTTTTTTTTTTTCTTCTATCCTGCAGTGGTTTCAGCATTGAACTGGCCTCAGCCGTCACTGTCGTGGTTGCCTCCAACATTGGCCTGCCTGTTTCCACCACCCACTGCAAGGTAAGCTGTTCAAACACTGTGGTCTAGAACCTAGACTCTGAGACATGGACTAGACTGTTAAATGTGTGGGAAGCTAAAGTAAACACAATCCAAATTTGGTGGCCAGTCTAAACGTGGGGCAGTTTTTCCCCTTCATAAAATTTTGCATTAAGATACCCAGTGCAGTTTAGTTCATATTTTAATAATTGATGAAGAAGGTTATTATAAAAGTAATGAGCTGTTGAAACAATGTATGTGTATTTGCGTGCGCATTTCCAGGTGGGCTCAGTGGTGGCAGTAGGTTGGCTGCGCTCTCGGAAGGCAGTGGACTGGCGTCTTTTCCGAAACATCTTCATGGCGTGGTTTGTGACTGTACCCATTTCCGGCCTGATCAGTGCTGCTATTATGGCAATCTTCACCTATGTCATCCTCTGACTCTGAGGCTGGACCCCACGCAGGGGAGGAGAGAGAGCACGCTCCAGTGCACAACAGGAGAGAAGACTAGCTGGGAGGCAAAAATATATCGCTTACCTCAAGCCAACAACTCAGAAGAAAAAGCAGCAAAAAAAAAAAAGATGTTTTGAAGGTCTTGTGATATGGGCCTTTGGTTCTTGGCTGCATCATTCTCAACCTTGAATCAGTGGTTGTGTTGGGCCAGATGACTTCCAATGGGAAGACTGCATTTCTTTGCTCTTACTTTTTGCTTTATCAATTCAGAAGAGCTAATCAAAAGAGCTAGACAGTTCTCATCATTCTGTAAAGAGCTTATCAAAAACATCACCTTTTTTTCTTATACTCATTGCTTCCATTTTTTTTTTTTTACAACTGTGTATAGACAACCATGTTCTTTTTTGTTAATCTTATTTTACAAGTTAGACAAATGAACAATTAAAATGCAGTATTAGCCTTTAACAGATGTATATCTGCAGTCATAACACATGCTGAAAGTAACCTAGAAGCAAAAGCAGTATTTTTAGGTGCAAAACAAGGTTATTGGTGTGTGGTTTTTAAAAATGTCATTGCCAATGTCACAATGTCTTTGTTAATAATGATTTAATCGTTTGGTTTTTGTCTCCCTGTGTCCCCTGAAGTGTAAAATTAGTTGTTTTTTTGTTTTTGTTTTGTTTTTTCCCCTTGCAACAGAATGGAATTGGAACAGTCCACATTGTTGAAACTGTAATGTAATAAGGCTCACATTTTAATAATTTTCTCTTTGGGGGTTCTGACATAAATAGGGCTGGGTGATATGGACAACATTTATTGTCAATATTTTTGACTCAATACCTCAATCTCAGTATTGTGATGTTGCAGGTATGACTATTGGTGCTTTCACAAAATATTTACAGTGAAATTTTTGACAAACAAATATTAGTAACTTGAATATGATGACCAAGCAGATAGAGACAAATAAAAGAACAGCTGATCAGAAAATCAAATCTTTTTTTTTACGATATTGCAGCCTTTGAAAATAGAAGCAACACTTATACCATATCAAGGTATAATGATAGCCAAAGTCAAACATGATATCTAATCTTGTATCAAAATATCTGTATCATATCAATATTGCCCAGCCCTGTTTACAGATAAGTGCATCAGCCTCCTAGCATTGCAGTGTGTCTACACTGTAACAAGTATCATTGGAATAATAACCTGAAAAGCACTAATTTTAGACACTGGTTGTGTACCTGCAGAATGGAAACCCTGCACCACTAATAACCAGTCAGCACATTGATTCAGTGATTTATAAAAGGGATTATTGTCAGAAGTTGAGCGCGCGGCTATATCCAGTTCTTGCATCAGAATCTCCTGCGGCTGTGCATTCTTGCCGACTGTAGACTTCTGCCTGAAACGACTTGGCTGCTTGAGTCTGAGACGCGTAACGATAGAATGTTAATCCGTTGCAAAAATGTGTCCTCAAACAAGACCTTAAATTTCCTGTTAAAACTTGATTACATCCAGCTAGATGGTTAAAATGCTTTAGTCCTGCTAAAAGCCTTTGCTAGTCCAATGTATTGCAATTCAATTTGTATCGGCTTCTTCCCAGATTTTTGTTTTGTTTTTGTGGAATGTACACCTGGACCTTGGGCTGCTCTCACTATCCTGTTTTTTTTTTCTCAGCCTTCGGACTTGCATAGTTGATTCATGAGGTTGTCAGCGAGGAAGAATAGGGCCCTAAACCTGGAGATTATAACTGGATGGCGTGGTGTGGAGCTGATCTGGATATTGTTTGAAAGAGGGGGACATACATAGCATGCCACTGCTGTGTGGTCATTTGGCTGCAGTACTAAATGCATAGACCTATAGATGCTGTAGTTGCCTTAATTGTCTTTTTTTCCCTTAGGTACCAAAGAAAAGACTTTTTTGTTTGTTTGTGGATTTCTTTTTTTAATGCACATCAACATAACACTGTCTCAACCTCACTTATGGAGGAAAAAAATAAGTAAAAAAAATAAAATGAAATAAAAACTGACAATGCAGTGTCTTTGTTGTGATTTTAACTGAAAAGGATATATTTGTTACTGTATATACAAAGTATTTGAATTTCAAACCATAAATTGCCAATTGTTTTTTTATAGAAACAGGCTGAGATGACTGAATATTCCAAGTAATGGTTCTAAAAAAAAATTCCCAACAGATGAGTTGTGTCTGAGTACTTTCCTGTTTAATAACTATGTATTTCTAGTAAAAGGAAGCCACACCGGTTTTACAGATAAGGTGGAACAGTTCCCTTTTATTGACAGTAAGCTCAGTGCATGGTGCGCCTCAGGCACTGGGTGAGGAGTCAAGGGATTCACATAGCGCTGCTCCTCCGTGGCACAGGGGTCCGAGCCGCCTCACTCCACCACATCTGTGACGCAGGAACAAGAGAATGGATTCCTTTACGCTAGCTTTACATTGCAGGCACATCAAAATTCAGTATTTTTCCAGGGCGCTTCCAGGGCAGCACATGAATCACATCTTTTGCAGCTTCTTTTGACATGATTCACCCATGAGCATGTTGTGACAAATGATGAGAGAACAAGTTGAGAGCAAGTGGGTTTTATGGCTGTATTGCAGATTATTACCCTTATGTCAGTTATCCTCAAGGGGTTATGATTTACTTCAACATGTTTAACTTCTTTTATACCAGTTCCAATAATGTGAATTATGAACACAGAGTGTGAAAACATGCTTGACAAATATCAACAATCTTGGACTTAGGAATGAGCAATGTTTTTTTTTTTTTTTTACCCCTTTCAGCATGTTTTAGGGCAGGAACAGTGCATCCTGGATCCTAAAATAACTCAAGATGAAGTGGAAGATACAGTATAAATCAAGCACAATAAGCACCTGGGGACAGACATCTTGGAGTGCCCTGGATTTTTGTCCTAGATTCCCTCAAATGCATGGAGGACCACATTCAAATAAACAATCATGGTGCCTTACTTTTGAGGCCATACGTATATTGTTCCAGTGCAATGCATTCTTGACTTGTAGTATACATTTATCTAGATAAATATGAGGAGTTCCTGCATTCTCTCGTGCCCGGATTCCCTTTGTGCTTGTTCTTGGGGTGTTTTTCCCTCATTTAGTTCCTCTGAACTCAACACATGGAGCCTGTTTGGCAAGCCTAACCGCAGTCTGGTTCATTACATAACCAACTGTTAAACATCCACTGGATCACTAAAAACAGTTGACACTACTCAACTCTGTAAACCATGGCAGACCATGTGTGGCTGCCATGAAAGAGGCCCTCACTTTCACTGAGTTGCTCTCACTGACTGTGTTCCCATACTACTGAGCTGTATGATCTACCTGCATGGTAAATTGCTCAATTACAAGTTATTTGATTACCTTGTTCCTTGGCTACATCCACACTGACTTCCTCTGTGGCAGGAAAGTAAGGAAATAGCAGATTATAGATTATATCATAATAATAACCCTAGTTATTTGAGATTATGTGCCATTATCTTACCCAAATTGCTCATGTTCTCTCTCTGAGCTCCATTGTGCTCTACAAAGACACCAGAATGTAAATTAGGTTGATGCAGCAGGCACACTGTAGGCCTACTGTCTGGGAGGAGTGCAGCACTAGGATATAGAGCACTACGGATTTGACATAAAAATGTGCCAACCTGTTATATAGGCTGCTCTGTATCTATATCTTTAAGTATTTGACACCAAAAGTTTCTTTAAAAGAATAATAGCAACACTGCACAAGCATAAAGAAACATTCAAACCTCACTAATATGTTGATAAATCAATTTTCATTTGGTAATAATAAATAATAATAATAATAAAAAAAAAAACAGATTTGGTGCAGATTTACAAGATGTAAGGTCCCACTTACGCCTCTTGTGTCTCATGCCTGTCAAAAATGAGAATGGCAGAGGTCAGACAGAGTTGCAGAAGCTGAAATATAATGGAGAAACTGTGTTTACACAGGAGGCATAATGGACTCACCTCCTGTGTCCTCAGTGGACTCTGACTCTGATTCTGTGGAAAAACAGACGACAATAAATCACAAGATTGTTTAGCCGATATTTTAATTGCTAGTTTTCCTTTGAGAAGCATTTTGCACGGTTGCACCCAGGATTTCTATGGTTGCACCTGCAGTGTGGTCCCATGCAGGCCTTTACTAAACAGAGCTTTATTGCCATCTATAGGCATGTCTTTGTAACATACAGCAACCTTTCCCTTACCCTCGTGGGCAGCGCTGTCAGAGTTCCTATCTCCCTCTGCTGGAGGAGGACATTGACAAAGTTACACAACCTTGAGCCCCACAGTGACATGTGGTTGCACATGTGGTCCGTTTAAATCTAATTCAGTCTTTTTTGTTTGGTATAAAATCTTTACACACCTCTGTTGTCATCCTCGGCTTCGACTTGCTCCTCCACTGTGCAAAACATTTTAATGGGTGATGTTGCCTCAAAACTCGAAAAATCAAATATACAATCAATTATTACAATGCAGTTACCGCCACACTGACAGTATCTTACCAGTTTCCTCTCGAACAGCCTCTGTGAATGAAAGATTTGAAAGATTTGATGTAATACGTGCACCCATCAATCTTTAAAATTCAGATTCAAACGCGTAATTTTATATAAAATAATATGTAATTCCCTCACCCAGATAGCAGGAGTCCTCGCTCTTTTTCTCTGTAAATTGATGGAAAAATTAGTGATTAAACTGAAAATGATTTGATGAGGTTTACACATTCAGGCTAAGGGACATGTTTGCTCTTGATGCCACTAGACTTTGGGGCCTGTTGCCTTGGACTTTAGCCACTGCCCTGGAAACTTACCGTTCATCTGAGCGGCCTCAAACTCCATTTGGTCTGAGGAGACAAAAAGGCGCAATTATGCAAAGCAAGGGCCACAGAAAACAATGCACGGGCTGTGGAATACTGGAGGTGAAGAAAGCCGCGGTTGTGGGGGAAATTAAATTCTAACTGGCTCCACCACTAAAGCAGGACAACAAAAACAAACTGTGGTGCCTCTGAGTGAGAGGTGGCTTTGAGACACACCAGTGAATTCAGTTTTCTTTATTTTACCTAACATTCTGTGTCATTATACAGCAATGCTAAGAATGCTGTCACTCTAAATACATAAATCTTAATTTCAACATGAAAGCCAGTTGGTTCTTGATTGGCAACCAGTTAGACCAATGCTCCCTACCTCTTTTCTGCAGTTCAGTCAATCCATCAGCTGGAACACAAACAAGTTATTGGTTTTGAATTGCATGAGTTTTCAGAGATGCAACCACTGTAATCTTTATCATAATTATTACTATTATTGATTATTGGCCTCCCTCACCTTCCTTAACAATTGTTTCCTCTTTCTCTGCAGATTCCAGAGATGCAGAGAGAGCTAGAGGACGCCACAAGTACATCAGTCAGGTTTTATATCGACAAATATCTAAAAAATCAACCATAAAAGCCTTGCAAATGATGCATTTGACAAAGACCTTAGCAAGCAAACATTTATGCCAGACAAACAAAACATGCCAGACTCTCTGTTCAAAATCAATAGAGATGACTAAGACATCCTCAAGACAGTCATTCCACTTCCCTGCCTCCATCAGATAGTTTGAAATTGGAAGCCATAGATTTCTGTAGATTCAGGGCATATTTGTATATTAAAGTCCTATAAAAAATCATAAATCCTCTCATTCACTCTTCTTACCAGTGTGGAATACTGCCACAGCAACGAAAAGACATAAAGGCACTGGAAATCTCATCTTGACTCCGTTTGTAGTTATGGAAGGTGCTAGGTGTCAGTCCAAACTTTGTGCTGTGTTTTTGTCAGAGTGCGGCCTCTTATATCTTCACTCACATCACATGCTCGGCCTGGACAGGCGGCTGTGGTACCATTGTCCGACCCTACCTGAGAGGGCAGCTGGGTGGCACATCCCGGGTCGTCACCGCACAGACGCATCATTATTCAGCCTGTCAATGGCACCCATTGTTGGATCTCCCATCACATGCCCCTTTATTTGGGATGTTACTGTGTGTGTCTGACAAAAAAACATGGAAAAAACTGGCAGTCCATGCAGTTGAAAACAATGATCATTTCCTTTTAGGAATGAAAATGGTGATTTTACGGAATATCTCTGGGACATGAATGGAGGGTCAGAGAATAGCTGAGAATAGGGAGAAAGAAAGAAAGAAAGAAAGAAAGAAAGAAAGAAAGAAAGAAAGAAAGAAAGAAAGAAAATGAATGAATGAATGAATGAATGAAAGAAAGAAAGAAAAACAAAGGGTAAAAACAAATAGAAAAAAAGAGGGTAAAGGGTGAGGGTAAAGGATAAACCCACCTGTACGTTTTAGTCTGTTTGCTCAAACCTGAATAATCTGGACCAGATTTCTCCTCAGCCCTCACTTTTTTAAAATTTATTTTATTCGATTGTGTGTGAAATGAAAAGTGATTTCTTGGCAGCAAAATAAAACAGCACAGAGGAGACAGCAAGAAAGAAATCGAATCATTCAACATTGCCGGGATCCTAAGTTGGCTAACTTTGCAGCAAATAGCTCTGCACCACTGAAGGGGTTCTACCACCAAAACAGGACTAGGAATGATCAACTTTGTTTGCATAGCACTTTTCCAAAAATAGAGTTTAGAAAATACTTTACTGAGGGACAACAGAAAATAACAATAGAGAGGACAGGTCTGGAACATTCATGTCACCAATCAAGAAAAAGGGAAATAGTATGGCATGACAGTGTGATGGCTGCAGAGGCTGCTTCTGAGGTGCGTCCTGTGACAGGTGGTGCTATACTCAGAAGACACAGTTTGATAAAGACGGAAACATTTTTTTCAGTAACCATGTTTCTAAGAGTTTGTCAGATTGAAGACGGGGTTGTTATGATGGAGGTCTGCTGATTACAGCTAGATAATGTCTTAGCACTGCAATCCGATATGGTTTACTCTCCTTCACAGAGGTCACATGCAGAGGCTACACTTCCATGAAGGCAAATTGGTGATGACTGATTAACATTCAGGGGATCAAGTATGTGTCTGCGTATAATAAACAAAGAGTAGTCGATGCTGCTGCTATTTTATTGATATGACATCTAGTTCCATTTATATGCTGCTTATGTGGCTATAATAAACTTCTGTAATTACTAGTGGAAAGGTGACAAAGACTGTCTATAAATGGAAAGTGAAGGCTTTGGAGTAAAATGAGGCAACAATGTAGACAAGCTCTCATCACTTTATTGTGATTGTAAACATTTTCAGATCAGACAGTGCAGGTTGGGAGGTTTCAATATAGATGGGAATCAAATAAAATCATGTCAAATAGAGCTAAAGACATTAAACCTTGAAATATGTATAATGCTTTTTTTTTTTTTTTTACACAAAAGTTCTCATTTTAATTGTGCTGAAGCAGTTGGTCTACAAATTACCTTGTTTTTCTTTTAGTGATGTTTGGGTATCTATAAGGGGCCGACCATATTCGATATTTTAAAGTGCACTATTGATTACAGTTTTTGCTACAGTATGTCTTGACACACATACACACACACACAAACAACCTGAAAACCTCTTAGAAAATCTAAAAAATAAAAAAAAAACCTCTAAAAGTGCTTTAAAAAGAATGAGTAAGCTACACTTTTTCCCAAAGTAGTTAAAGAACATCAAAGTTGACTAGGTAGGCATATTTCAACAAAATGGCATCTGACAATCTCCAGGATGGTGACTGATACATCACTACTACAGACCGTTTAAAAACTAGGTCTCCCATGTATGTTACAAGAATATACAGAAACACATCATTCTCATAATACTTTGGTCCTGGTGGTCAGACTCTCTTTGATGGCACAATTTTCCTTCTGCTTTGTAAGGACATTAAAAGACCCAATAGACAAATCACTTCTTAAGTTATAAGAAGACTTGCATCTGGTAAAGACATAAGCCAACTGCCATGATATCTTTTAAGGCACCACAACGATTTCAAAAAGATAAAAAATTAACACTGATGACATCAACTGGTCAGTGCGATTAGGTTCTTTCTGATGGCTGTCTTTATATTATTAGTACAATTAAACAATAAGAAAAGACATGGATTTGTTAATTTTGTTGATAACTGCATATCACAATATACCGGGAACAGAAACGATGTTGGCAAAACTCTCATGATGGAAGCTGCCTGTAGTTATCAACAAGATATACAGTAGTGTGCTGAAGAGGTAGAGAGACACAAACAACTGGAAGACACCAATCCATCAGCATAGGGACAAAAATGTATTAGTGAACACTGCAGAACAGGTTAGCCACCGGGCCAAGACTAGTGGATTTCCAAGATGTTAGCTGTACCGTGTTTACAACAACAGCAATGCACATAAAGCTCTATCCAAAAATAAACTTTGTACAGGACATGGAAACAGATCATTTTGATGTCTGCCCTGCAGTGCAGCATGGTTCACTATGCATAGTTCACAGTGATAACAAGATTCAACGCAGTACAAAGTTCCACTTCGTAGTGAGATTTGTGCTATTGTTGCCGCTGATGCCTTATTTTTTTTTTAATATAAACTGAGAAGGATGAACTGAATAGTGTTAAGCTGATTAAGAGGGCTGAACACCCCAGATACCTGATAAGAGGGTTGACATTGCCCAAACTGGAGTGTTATTACAGTGTGGTGTGGTAGCTGCTAGGTGTGTACATGTGTGCTTGAGTGTATTTGTGTGACAGATGTTTGATTGGAATTGTTGCTGCTTTTGCATAAGTAGTCACATCCCTACTTGACACTTGTCAGAGTTCCCCTCTCAGGCGGGTGTGCAGGTCCTCCTGGTCAATCTTTGCCCCCTGGCTGTTCCAGCGGTGGTGGGCCAACAGGGCCACGTTCCGGGCTGAGATCGCGCTCATCTCCATGGCACTTGCTGCCCACTCCACAGCGTTGAGGTAGTACAGCCGGTCATGCAGGATGAAGGGAGGGGTCCTGCGGTGGGGAGGGCGATAGGCGGGGTAAGCCAGCCATGGTGTTGCAGAAACTGAATCCCAAGAAAGGAACATATGCTTCAGCTGCTCCTGGGACAGCGGCTGGGGAGAGAACACCTTCCAGACTTTGACCTGGCTGGCAGGAAGTCGCTTGTAACCTGCAGGGATGTGCACGGGGTCGATGGAGCTCAGGCTGTTGATAATGGAGCCCTTTGAGTCTGTGGTGAGCACATCAGACACCATGAACTCTGACGGCTGCTCAGTGGTCCCGAGGTAGGACACGTTCAGCAGGCCACGGACCAAAGTAGACACTGTCTGGTGGTATCGGCCGGGGTAATGAGATGGGATTGGCGGGGAGAAGCCTGAGAAGGTGATGTCAGACTTACCCAGGTGAAGCGGTGTGGCTATTACCACTATGTCATACAGCGAGTGTGCTGAGCCAGATTCCCCAACATAATTGAGTTCGTAGAAACTGGCTGTGGTACCTGAGAACGGGAGGGACAAAGCAGATAGGATGAGATTCACAAAGCCTGAAAATGTGAACCATGGAAATTGAATGTGTAGATGTGGGTTTGTAGTTCAAATCTGAGTATTTCTAGGTGGTTCCACTGACAACATTTATAGTGTTAAACTAGCATCACGCCATCGACAGAAGACTTTGTTTATGTCGGGAGAACAGCTGCAGGGATAAGAGAAAAATGTTCTGTTCTTATAAAAAAAAATGAATAAAAGAACTGTGCAGATAACTTTGTGGCATTGTGGAGTTGCATCTTACCTGGTAGGTTGTTGGTGTATTTGCCAGTACATTATTCAGTAACAACTGAGCTAATTAGACGTAATAATAATAATGAAAAGAAAGGAGAAAAAAAAAACACTACAATAACAATAGGGCCCTTCTCCCTGGTAGGGCTCAGGCCCTAATTAGGATTAATTTAACACATCTAATTAGCTCATCTAAACATTATCCTGAGATAGGCTATGAATTAGCTTCCAATATTTTTAAGATAACTTTCACAGCCCTCTGATGATTTTGATTAATTTTCTGTGTTGACTTTAACTTCTTTTGTTGTTACTGTGAGCTGCACACACAATGATATGAGATCCACTGATTGGCCAGGTTCCCGCTTTGTCACGATGGAAGTTTCAATAAAATTATTCACACAAACTCTTCTGCCGATGCAATGACATCAGTGAATGCTATGTTGCCATGGCAATGTGAAACACCCTGATTTGTTCTGATTGGCTGTGAGCCGAAGGCCCACAACAACCCACACCAGTTCTAACCCGTTCAATCTCTATGGTGTGAACATGTACAAAGAAAACGACCAGCCCTTTAGCAAATGAGGGTATTTATTGTATATCATACCTGACTTGGACGGCCGAACCTTGACTGAAATGGAGGTCACTCGGGCAGGGATGAGTTCAGCTTTGCAGTGGTACAGCAGTCCTGAGCACACTCTTTTATTACCTCCGTCCACTGCCCACAGCCCTGAATCTGCCCCTGCTAATGACACCGCCCCTGCAGACAAGACAAACACGCAACACTATTTTACTTTCAACAAGAAGCTTATCCACATTTAATCTGAGATTAACTTTTCCCCAGTTCTGGTGTTAATATTGTAAACATACCCACAAAGCCATTGATGCGGACACTTTGGCCATAGTTGACGCGAGTGATGGGCGCCACGATGTCGTTGAGAAAGACCTGAGAAAATCCATCCGCCAGCATCGCTTCCTCCAGCGTCTGATTTGCAAGGGTAAGGAAACTATCACCGCCCATGGCGTGCAAGAGCCTCTCCACACTGGAGAAGGAGTAACCAAACTGCTGGTACTGGTAGATCCTGTGAAGAACAAAAATTACAAGACCATCTAAACATTCTTGAATTTCATGTTGAAAGAGTGAGATTTGGGTGCCAGGATGACAGCTGCTGTCCCCAATTTCGATAGTCAGATTTCAGTTTTTGAATTTATTGTGTGTAAGAAAATGAAGTCTGTTCTCACCTCATGAATTTGTCTAAAACACTTTCCACCCACATGTGCATTCGGAGAAAGTTGAACCCATATCGCCAGAGTAAGCGCAAGAAATTCACAATAAACCAGTCACTCTCTTCAAAGGTGATCTCCTTTCCATCAAAGATGGCCATTTTAGATGGGACATCCTTCCTCTGAGGTATACCTGGCAAATACAACAAAAAAATATAATATGCGCTCTAAACACAAGTTATTTGTTGTAAAAACAATGATTTTGATATTCCATGTTTTTGTGCCCCTATAGCCTCTGTGTATATAAATGATAGAGAGGTTGTTTACCCAATTTATCAATGAAGTGCTTCATGTGGAGGTTTAGAGGATGGATGACAGAGCCTCCCGTCTCATACTCGTAATCGCCTATTTTAACAGTGGCAAGTCGCCCACCGATAGTCCCCGGTTCAAACACGTCAATCTTCACTGCTTTTCCAAACTCCTGCCTCAGGAAGTATGCCGCCGCTGTGCCGCCAATGCCTGCTCCAACCACAGCTGTAAAGACGCACATCAGACACCAACAACAAAAGAAAACAACTTCAAGACTGGTTCAGGAACATGTCACATAAACCATCCCTCCTCTACTCGCAAGAAACAACTTGGAGGAGACAAGGAGAGGAATCGAGTGAAGGAGAGGAGGGAGCAAGAGACCGTAGAGGATATTCAACTTTATTTATATACAGAGAGGGATGTAGGAAATTTGTAATGTCATGATTAGAGGTGAAACAACTAGCTGATCTAATGACTAATCCATTGACAGAAAACAAATAAATTAGAATTTTGATAACTGATGAATCTTTTTAATCATCTATCAAGTAGAAATGCCAAGCATTTGCTGGTTATGTCTTCACAATTGCTGGGAATCGTGTATTTCTCTTATTTTCATATAATTTCAAAATGTCAGTACAAAAATACATGAAACTTAGAAAAAAGTAGTCCTGCCATTTTACATATCATTATAACATAATTTTATTTTCCGCTGCTGGTCAGACTACATAATTTGAAGACATCATTTTGGGCTCTGGGAACTTATGATAGGCAGTTTTCATGAGGTTTAACTTTTTATAGAATGATTGATTAGTCGAAAAAATAACTGACAATGAAAATATTCATTATTTGCAGCCAAAGTTAGGATTGATAATGCCACATTTATACTTTACCCGAGAATCTATCCTGCTGATGTTTGCTGGATAATTACTACCCAGCAGGTTTTATGTAGCCTTTAACAGACTTCATGAATTCCTACAATGGTGAAAACATTTTTTTCTGTGGATCCAAATGCAATAAAATGACTTTTGCAACATTGCTTTTACAATTAAATCAAAATAGGCCCGAGCTACACATCATAATCCCTCAGATGTATGTTTAGGGTATGCTTTCTTAAAAAAAAAAAAAAAAAAAAAAAAGTTTTGTCAAGGTCGTCCTTTGCTGGTTATCCCTACACTTGGGAAGATTTCATGTGGCGTGTACGCCGGAGCATTCAAGTGCAGCTTGTTATCTCCTCCACACACCAAGCCACAACCAGCATCACTTTCTGGGTCATGGAGAAAATAAGAAACTGGTGGATATGAAAAGAGGAGTGATTTTTTTGGAGGGGGGGGGACATAACACCTGCTCACCTATCTTCTTGGGCTGGTCTCTTAGCCCTGGAGATGAGGCTAGACTTCTCCTCCCAGTGTGGCAGAGCCCCAGGATCAGCAGGGCTCTCAGCGACACGGCTCTCAGGTTCATCTTGGGCTCCTAACAGCTGCTTCTCGCAACAAAAGTCATCTGTACATGCGGAAAAAAACAAACTATTAGTCACACTCAAGTCAAGCCGAACTCTGACTTCTATCCAGTCTGGTCAAAGGTCACATCCACAGAGATTGCACACCCACTCTAAAGCACACAGAGTGTGGAAAACAAGTGTCCGGACGCTGATAGTGAAGCTAGGCGGCACGGTCTGCTCACCATTCAAGTCACTTAGAGGAGGGCAGGAGTTTCCGGCAGCAGCAGCAGCTTTCAAACACTTGTCTTCAACATTCAGCGTCGAGATAGCCTTCAAGTCGACTTTAAGTACCCGTCCGACCCCGTTACACAGCAAAATAGAGGGTCAAATCGAGCTACCGGGAGAGTAATGGCTAAAAACTAACTTGTGTTACACGTTTGAGTCACGTCGGAGCGCCGTGAACGTCGTCTAAAATAACAAAGCACACTTCCGGTCACATTTTACTGTCGGACTTCACTATAAAAGTCGGTCGACGCTGTAATACTACTAATACTATTACTACTATTATTGGTAGTAGTAGTAGTAATAGTAGTGGTGATAATACTACTAATAATAAGAATTATAATAAGAATACGAATAACAGTAATAGCTTGATTTATAAAGCATTTATCAAACCAAGTTCAAAGTGTTTCAGTAGCAAGCAAAGAACATATAAAAATACATAAAAAGTGTGTAAATGTGTGAGGTTAGCTATAAATAATCAATAAATCACGGAGGCCGGTGTGATAAAAAAAAAAAAATGCATGTCTTTAAATCCAATGCATGTCATACCTGAGAATAAAATGTGACATATCACTGACATATCACTTATATACATAATAGGCCTAAACCACGTTTATGGCAACACTTGGTTAATCAAATTAAATCAGTTTTTTATTTAGTTTGAACTTTTACTTGTCTTCGACTGGACCGCAATGGAAATGCTACAATGTGCAAATGCTGGGCATGCGGATCCACTTTGATTTACTTCTGGAAATCTATAATCTGCTCATCATTGTAGTCCAGCCTATGTTACATCAATTTACTGTTTTGTATGTTAAGATGTTCCTGGCCCATGCAGATTATGATTTATTGGTCTATCTTTTACCTTGGAAATTTTTACCTAATTTACAAATACAGTGTGGCCCATACTCTTAATCAGACATTAATTTTTCTAACAATTTTGGTTACAACCAAAAAGTGCCATTAAGATACACGATAAAGTACCATTGGGTTGACATCGATCTTTTAATTTAAGGTAAGGTAAATTTAGTCGAATTCAGCGGCAACTCCAAGCAATCTGTATAGAAGACTTATTAAAGACGGATGACTTGACAGCGCCGCAAAAGTGAAAGCAAAAACACCTCGATCGCCCCCTGGTGGCTGCCTGCAGTATAGGTCATAACCCTCAACCCCCATGTTATTCCTCTATGGTTATCTCTTTTATTCAGTCTGTGCTTAGTAGTTATTTAAATCCTGCTATGTTAAAGCACAAAGGAATACAGTTGTTTTTTGTTTTGTTTTGTTTGTTTGTTTGTTTTTGTGTTTTTGTAAGCCGTAACTTGGCAAAGTGAGGCAAACCTTCCATCAGGCTGTAAACTGCCCTGGTGCACCTGGACATTTTAACCAATTTTATCCAATTACATAGGTTAAATATGGCTAAATCCCACCCTAAGTATGTGGTTCTAACTTTGCCTGGTGAGGGGAGGGGGTGGGAGAGGGGGGGGTATCCATGCCGTGCACATGCGCAGTGTGACTATTGCTACTTTGTGTTGCTAGATCTTAACAAACGTCATATTTACAATTGCAACAGATTATTGATCTGTTGTTGGAGCTAATGTTTTTTTTTTTTTCACTGTATGTGGATGTGCGAAGGTAATCATTTGACTGATAGATTACAGGTGAGACTGATATTATTATTAGTGGAGAAAATCATACATCACTCTCTGAGATGAGGTTTTTCCGGAAGACGTGAAAATGAAAGGTCATAAGTAAGTAGAGGAGACTTTAATTATACCGTTAGTAATTTATGAAACCACCCAGAAGATGGCAGTAACTCCAAAAAAAGCGGATGTAAACTGCCGGCGAAGCAGAAAATGAAGACGCACCATAACAGTTCGCAGGAGAGCCTCAATCCTCCGGAAAAAATTCTCTACTTGTTAGCTGTCACGAACAGCTAAGTGCTACATGGTGAGTCTGTTCGCTTCAGCGTGCATTTGTTTAATGCTATTTACCTGTTGACAAATTTACTTTAATGTTGAAAATTCATTAAATATACAGCAACTTCAATGAGAAATAATAACACAAAACAAATAGTTAGATCTAACAACGTGGTACTCTAAAAACTAGTGTAATACAGTTCTGTAGAAAATGACGTGTGTGTTTTGATTTTTTCCCCCCATTCGGTTGTTTGATTGGCTAAGTCAGCTGTCAGTCAGTGACGATTCGCTGCTGCGGGGTTGTTCCGGCACCGTGATTGGACAGCCGCACGCAGTTCCGCCCACAGAACCCAAATACGTGATGTAAGTTAGCTGAGATCAGCGTGCATTGATACTGGACTTTAAACGCTTTATGGAGATATACGAGCGACAAAATTTGGCCGGTGTGTGTCTCTCCCTGGGTCTTTCGGTGTTGCTTGTGGTGCTGCGCCGGCCTGCCACCTTTCTCTCTCCGGCTTTTGCGCTGACAACACGGCGCTAGCCTAGCTACCGTAGCTTAGCATGCTAGCCAAAAGTCGCTTTACAAATATTGTCAGGATCTAACAGCCATAGTCCGACCACGGATCATTTTTGCCTCAGATATAGTTTTTTGTAGATGTATAGTTTCTTCTCTCTGTCACTCTGGTTGCCGACTTTCACTTAAAATCTGTCAAATCGTCCTAAATAATGTCACCGGAAACGGTATTTGCCTCATCCAAGACGCTCATCGGAGTTGGTGTTCAGATGACAAATCACGTTTTTGATTAAGATACACTAAATGCTGTGTCATTCAGATAAAGTTGGTAAAGCTTCAGGGATGTGATTCCCCCCCCCCCCCCCCCCCCCCCACGAGTAATCAATAATTTCTTTTTTAAGCTTAAGTGTGACCCACATGAATCATGCAAATCTGTAATTTACCATGTTTTTTTTTTTTGTCCAAGAAATTTTAGTGGTCATTTTGGCTAATTTGTTAAAGCTTATTATTAGTCATGAACTGGTTGTAGCTAAGATTAGGAAAAGGCTGTAGAGAATGAATCAACATTGTCATGACTTCCCCATCCTAGGGGGAGAAAACTGTTAATACAGTTATTAATAATGCAGCATGAAACGTTAGATTTGATATTCCTGCCGCGTAAAAATGTAAAACAAATAAACACTTGCGTTTGTACCTCCATAACTTTTGTTTTATAAGACTAGTGCTGTTGAAATGACAGTAAAATGTGTGTGTTGTATGTTGAGTCACACAAATAATTATATATTGTTGTGTTGTTACAGTTGATCAAGGGGGTACTTTTGGGGTTTTATTTTTGCAAGTTCTGATTCATGCTGAAGCCTCAAGCTTTCTGCATAAAAATGCAAATAGCAGAAGCTTTCTTCTACATGGCAAGGTTGTGAAATGCACCCCCGTCAACCTTTGGAAAAGTTCTCTTTTATGTGCTACCCACTTCAGCCAAAACAAAAAGATATGGCATCTTCTAATTTGATTTTGTTTGAATGGTGGATTACACTGATTCAGACAAAAAAGCGCACGCACACACACACACACACACACACACACACACACATACATACTTACATACATATATATATATATATATATATATATATATATATATATATATATGAAGATGGAAATGCAAACTGTCAAGTCGACATCGCTGAGTTTGTCAGCGAACACCAGCTGACCAGATTAATCACTGTGGACATATTTAACTATTGCTGATGTTGATTCATAAATAAAAAGAAATGTGCTCTTACAAAAAGTGTAGGCTAAGACTTGACAGAGATAGTGGAGTTCAAGAGGCAGCACAAAGGCTGTGGGTTACTTTATCACCAGTAGGTGGAGGTAGAAGACAACAGTAGGAAGTCTGTAGCACGGCACTGTATCCCTCCTCCACTGCCACCTGAGAGAGTGCAGTTTCCAGGATAGTGTTGCTTCTGAATGCCAAAGTCTGCCTCTAGGGCTCGCAGACACACAGACAAGCAGAAACAAACAGTCCAGACTACAGACCGAAAAAAACACATCCTCAGCCTCAAATCTGGTCTCAGAGCCAGCTGGCATCTTGCCGCTTCTCAGGCTGCTGTTCCCACAGGTTTCTCTCTCTCTCTCTCTCTCTCTCTCTCTCTCTCTCTCTCTCTTGCCCCCCTTCCACCTCTGCAGGAATGATATCAGCAAAATAAGTTTTTAATCACGGCACAGGAGTGGTTATGGTTGGCGCACGTTGATGGTTGTTTTCGTTATAGTTTGCTTGTATTCATACAAATGTAGCAAATGTTGATGCATAGATCTCCAAATCTTGTGAAATACTAATGTGTTCTCCTTGTGGTTCTTTCTCTCCACTTTCAGTGTCTCATTCCACCGTCTCCACCGTCCTTTGAAGAATGGCCAGTTTTGCTCCAGAGGCAGTGGGTTCGTAGCACAGATTTTCAACACAGTTTGGTTTCAGGGTTTACTATAACAACTCCTGAAAGGGTTTGATTCACTGCAGTGATGAATTTGATGGTGACTCAACATGTACAACATGCAGCCGTGCAATCAGCAGCAGCAAAATACCCATCACCACAAAACAGACAGTTCCTGAGGGTATCGTTGCTTCTCAGACTGTGGTTATAATACCTAGTTGTTAATGGAGACATTTTCTTCAAACAAGTACATACCTAAGAGGAAAAACAAACAACAGGACACAAAGTTTCCCAGGTCACCAGAAGACTTAACAACTAATAAAGCCATCTTTTATAGGCATTATCAGCCTGGTTGGACTGTGTCTGTTGCGAAGTAACAAAAAACTACCATTTAGTTGGTGGAATTTGTTAAATTCAAGTGGATACGCCCTTTACATCTTATGTGTTTTGACAGATAATGATGATGATGATGATTGACTGATAATACTCATAGCATCTGTAACCTACTACCATTACCCAAATTTATGTACATAGCTGTAGACACGGTCCTGTCTTTTATAGCAGCTGTATTGAGGGTCCACTTTCTAATATTTTAGCGCTTTAATTTAGCTAACCACGTTGCCACTTCAGCACTGGCCATGACAGATTAAACTGTGCTCAGTAGCTTTGTTTGCATTTATTCCTCATCAACAATAGCTTTCTGTACATTGCACAAGGAGCTGCAGGGGTCGATGGTGATATCAGCAGTACAGCTTAATGTAGGACATAGGCCATAGCCTGTGAGTACAAGTCCACTTTGGCATAGAAATGAAAGCATATATATGGATGACATGTATACTGGATATTTCACAAGTGCCCTGTTAGCAATGAGGCATGCAAACACTGCACTAATAAGTACAATGAATGAATTAAACATGAAATTTTCTGCAGTAGCTGGTATTCCGATCCACTTGGAGGTTCTGTAATGGCGCCTGTTAAAAACATAGCACCTGCAACAAAACACAAAGGGAGAGATGTTCTCGTGGAAGAATGCTGTGGCATCCCTTCACTGGAGTTCAGCCACTTGCAGAATCGCTGCCAAGACACACTGAAACTGCTCTGGTGGCGGTAGTGACACTGAATGCCACATCTAGACACTTGATCTTTGTGTTTCCTTTTATTTTGGCAGCGTCCTAGCAACAGGGTGTTGTATCTGCGTTTTGATCTAACATCATGTACATCATGCATTGTTGAGATGAAAATATAACTATAGTGACTTGGTATAGGGTTAAATCACTTTAATCTCATCTGCGTGAGGAAGTGAGTTTTCTTCACAATTTAAGTAATAAAATGACTCTCTCTGGTGAAATATATGTGTGCATGTGGTGATGGTGGTTATGTAGTAATGAATGGGGAGCCTCTATCCCTGTCATTCTCCCACCAGCCAAGCCTCTGAAGAGCGAAGCTACATGCTCCACATTCCTAACAGTCTCCTCTCCTCTCCCGAGAAGGCATGAAGAGAAAGTTGAGTGAGAAAGAGTGTATATGGGAGTGGGAGAAAAAAAGGGATGACCCTGTGAGGGAGGTAGTGCAGGTTTAAATATAAATAATTCAGGTGAGATGGCGGGAGGCTACTGAAGAAATCCAAGAATTGTTGTCTGAACAAAAAGGTGGTGGCAGGAATTTGGATGTTTTAAAATATATTCTGATACAGGTAAACTTCAAGAGTCCCAATTCCAAGACAGCAAGTTGTGTAGTTGTGAACAGTGCAGCGATTTGAACGTTATAGTATGCTTGGAGTAAAGTGTCATCAAAGTGTCAGGAAGGCAAAGGGAAAGATGGTTAAAGAAAGACACCAACAGCAAGAGAGGGAGAGGCCTTTTGGTCCGCTTTCCCAGGCTAAGCATCAGGAAGGCTGTATTTTTTACACCGTGACCACCACGTTGCCCTTTCCTGGGGAAATCCGAGACAAAACTGAGTGAGGCTGGGGAAGGAGGGAGAGGAGAACAGGAAAAGTAGCCCTGGGAAGGAGGGAGGGAGGGAGGGAGAAGGGGGGGGCAGGTATGGTGGAGCCCACACAGCATGAGTGAGCGAGTAGCCGGGGCTTTCGGGAATGCTCAGTGGAACACACACAAAGGCAGAGAGACACAAAATGTGAAACACACATGCGTGCACACACCTCCTCTTGTTTCTAGGACCTTTTACCCACAGTGGCCTTCCAAAAATGTGCCCTGAGAGTCTTCCCCAGAGTATTTTGGCTGCAGATTCGACTGGAATGCAAAGCTAATGCCGGGTTCCTCCAAACCATCCAACCAGCCTCAGCTGTTAATCCTATGTTATGGCTGCTCTGCTATGCCTGTTTAAGAAATAATATTTTACGTTATGGCTACTCAGCTATGCCTGTTTTAACAAAACAATATTTCTAATGTATCATGTTACTTACAAGCCAAGATTTAGGTTGGACAGACAACAAGATATGTTGAGGCTGTTGTGCAACAAATTGGCTTCTCAGTATAGTAATACAATGGGCTTATCATCCCTTATAGTGTCAGAATTGGTTTTACATGTAGCCAGCTGATATTGAACATACACAGAGAAAGGCCACGATAGCCTGACAATGTAGATGACCAATATTGTTTTCACTACAGATGTATAAAGAACAACAAAATATGTGTGTCGTAGGCTATAGAAAAAAAAGTACATTTCAAGGAAATGTACATTTTTTTTCTATATCCATTTTTTTCTATATCCATTTCTTTATCCAATTTGAGTCTTGATATTTGGATCCAGAGTGAATGAGTGAAATAATTCTTGTAAGGGCTCAAAATTGGTTCATGATAGATTAAAGGACTCAACAGGCTATCATGGGCCGGTGGCTAGGTTAAATTTATGTCCCTGATCAAATTCTTTTTATTAGAAGAAGCCATACACCAATTCCTTTGCCTCACTAATGCTGGTACCAAAACATGCTCTTTGGATTCAAGGACATAGTATCATAAGACCAAAAACGAGAGGATGATTAGACTTGTACTTCGCTTTGTGATAAATAACTTTTAACACCAAAAATGCCAAAGCACAATGCTTTGCAAAAATTAAACAGCCTTTAATTAAATAAGAGTAGTGTTTATGCATTTAAACTTCACAATGTTCTTTGGGGCCCTGAAGAAGACCTTGAAGTTGAAAAGCATAGGTGTAGGATTTTTGCAAAGCAATGTTCCTCGGTACATTTTGGCCTTTTGGCTGGGACTTATTGATCACAAAGGAAAGTACAAGTCTAACATCTCTCTCTGTCTTTTTGGTGTTTTTATTAGGGCGCTAAGGATGTGTTAGACTAGTACAAACATGGAGGAAGGGAATCAATCCACCACCCAACCATCCTGAGGAAAATTAAGATAAATAAATGAATAACTAGATACAATAAAATAAAACAGAGGAACAGGTCAGTAGATTTGGTGCATTGACAGACTTATGGAGTGAAAGGTCAGAGCATAACTCCACATCTCGTGTGTGTGTGTGACTCACAGGTATCGATCCAGGCCTCCTTAGACACCAACTGCATGAACTATGGACTGCCAAACAATTAGAGACGGTAAGAAATTTATTTCTACAATGTGTGTCAGAAAATGTGTATCAGAAAATCCATTTTGTGTGTGTCTAAATGAAGTGAGATTGAGTCTTTGTGTATCTCTTAGAGGAATAACCGCAGGCACAACAGGGTGAGAAAGCAAGGAAGTTGGTATGTTTAGAGGAAGGTAGCAAGTGTGTGTGACTGTGTGTGTGTGTGTGTGTGTGTGTGTATCTGTTAATGAGGAAACCAGAGTGTCTGTCAGTAGGAAGGAAGGAATTTGCGTGTGCACTGAATGAACTTGAGATTTGTGTAAGGAGGATATTGAGTGGATGACATCTGTTTTGTAAATTAACGCACAGTGCGAGGACTTCTCACATGGATAATTTTCTCCAGCAGGCAGTTGTTTAGGCCAGAGTTTGCACTTTCTAAACTATGGCTTTGAAGCCAACATGTGCCACCGGTCCACAGATGCCTGGGAAGGAAATGAACTGCTCTTGTTCACCTGCACACACACTGTTTTCTAGAATTCACTATGAATTTCTCCAATGTTATTGGCCACTTCGATGTGCAGATTAAGTCTCCAGATGATAGTTTATAAGTTGCCGAAGCAGATGGTAGGACAGACACCTACTATGCTACTTACAAGTAAACTTTTGGAGACACTAGAGTCTGGCTGGTAAAACTTGGGTGTTAATTTCCTCAGTCCTGCTACTTGCTACTAGTTAAGTCAGTTGTTTCAATAAGCCTGTGTTGATTACTTTTGAGCGCCGTGTGGACACGCATCTTGAGTTGAGAAAAAAATTCAATTTGGCGGCAAAAACAACTGCATATAAATATGAGATTACATGCAGGCTAGAATTACGCCTTGACGAGTTTTTGGATTGCTTCCCAAAACTGCGACACACCTCATTAGAGCTGTAATCGAGACGTGAAAGATATGAGTGAGAAAACCATGGTGTGAGATCTTATTGGCAGAGTGCTTTCTTCGTGCCTGTTTTTAATGCCAGCCCTGACTCATCCACACGATTGTTGCTCCTCTCAACTAGAGGAATTAGTGTTCAGCAAAATTGTTAAGTGGCATTATCGGTGGCATTCCTTCTGTCCAACCACAAAGGTGTTCAAGATGTGTTACACCCGGACTTAAAAAGGAGTTCATGAAATGATAAACACACACACAGTACATGAGTCATGTTATTAAAATTTGTTCTTTTAGATGAACGTACCTATGAAAGTGAAAGAGGGCTTAAGAGATAGAGATACTATCATCCTGTATCCATCTGTCTCTTTTTTGCAACCTTTTTCATCATAACATCTGCCATTTTCCTTACTCTCACCTTCTCTCTCCAGCTGCATTTGGAAGCTTACAAAGGTTTCTCAAATCTGGCTGATCCCCTGGAGGCATTACTTACAATCCTGGAGAAATGTCCCGTCAAACAGAAGGGTTTGCGCCATGCTTTTGGCCTTTGGATCATCAAGGAATTCCATCAGTGGATGAAGGATAACCCACAGGTAGATGCTGTAAGATTCCCTTTGTTTTTGTTGGCTGCAGAGAGACAGAGGTGAAGGGACATTGTCGCTGCCCTGTGTGCCAGCTGGCGCAGCGGATATGAGTGAGCGAGAGAGATAAGAGTTCTCATGCAGTCAATTTTAGCTTTAAGTATGATTATTGTGCTGCCCCGGTCACAGGCAGGCAGGGCCCAATGATGGCCGTGTTGGTTGGTCCATTATTCCACGGCAACATAGCTCTATCAAACTGTCAAATTTGATACCTCACAAACAACTGTGCAGATTACCATGACATTCGCGAAGCATATCCCTACACCCCAGACGATGAATCCTGTTCATTCCTATGACGCCATGACTTTTCCCCCAGCGCTACCCTTTGGCCAAAATGTCAGATTTGCACATATGTCCGATACCATTAAATCTAATCATTTAAACACAATGAAAGGAGTTGCTTGCTCAATAAAACAAATTAAAAGACAAAACTGGTAGCATCCCCTGTGTATTGCTTTTTTCGGAGTTGTCATGGGAAGGTTTACTCTAAGTGTTTTCTCTTGCTGGAGCAGTGTATTTCTTCAGGTGTTTCTATACTGTTAACCCTATCCTATTCAACTCCTGTGCCAGTTTTTGGGTTCTGTTTCAGGACCAAAGGGTCAGTGCCCCAATGAATACACATTATGATGAGGTAGGTCCTCATGTGCCTTCTCAATTCCCACACATTCCTAGAGTTTCTTAATCACCTCCGGCATAATCACGATGGAAAAACCAACTGTTAACCTTCCAGCTGAATCTTCCTTTGTCAGGTTTATTTTTGGAACCGCCTTTTTAATGGTAAACTGAAGGAAGTTTACCACAATGGGCCTCGGTTTGTTTGGGGGTTGGCTTCTCCTTCAGGGCTCTGTGCGTGCATTAGATTTGGAGGATGGATCCTTACTGTGGAGAAAATTAAGATTTGAGCAGCTCATGTGCACACTTAGTGACTGTGATGCCGTGTGTGGTTGACAGCAGCTCAAAAATGATTGTTATTTATTAGGTCTGTCAGTTTATCCTGTATTTATCTGTGGCTTTAAATGAGTAAGCAGCGTAATGGCTATGTCTATATTCCCTGTCTCCATCTGTGCTATAGGGGTCTGGGTCTCATTGAGTGCCTGTTTAGTTTGTATGTAGAGTTTGCTCTGAAATTATTTTCTTGATCTTCTTGATCTATCTGTTATCAGTCAATTCTGCCTTCATGTCCCTTTTTCAATTTTTCAGGTTTTTACTCACTCCTGATTGAGGTCTGCCATTTCTCAGCTGATCTTTGCTACTCTTTCTCAAAGCATTTAGTCAGTTTGGTTTTGTTCTCTCCCAGTTTCTGTCAATTCACTGCTTAGTTATTTAAACACTGAGCGTGTTCAGCCTCTGTGGAGGGCGGGAAACATCAGCATACTTCTTTTGAGTTGTGTTTTAGATAAACACCTCAGATATCATGATACCCAAGGGCCTTTAGGAGGAAATGGACATCCAACCCCACTTGTTACACTCCACATCTAACTGTCAGTCTTACCCCTGAATCTGTCAAAAATGGTTGCTTTGGTAGGTGACAAGGGGCTTATCTCCAAATCTGTTAGGTAGATAATCATGAAATTTGCTGACCACATCCATGTTGCCTAGAGGATGAAACCTGCCAATTTTGGTGACCCCATGACCTTCCCCATAGCATCACCAGGAAGTGAAATTTTATATAGTGTGCATGAATGTCTCCAAAACTATGTTATGCAGTGCCATGTTGGGTAGATGATGATACCAACTTTGATGACCCCATGAGCTTTTCTCTAGCGCCACCAGCAGACCAAAATGATGTAACAGTGGTAGTGGTGGTTGTTAACAGTTGACGTGTTGACTAGAGGACAAAGCCTGGCAATCTGAGTAACCACAGGACCTTTCCTCTAGCGCCACCAGCGGGGCATCTGTATCACAGTTTACACGCTTGTTTCCTGTGGCCTCTGTCTTATCTCTGAACATGATGATGGCCTTTATGCCTGCCTGTTGTCAGGGACACCCTACTGAGTGTTTCCTCTGTATTGTTGTATGAAAATGTCAGACTGCGGTGGGGACACGTGTAATTTTGTCAGGTTTGGTCAAAATCTCATCCGTGACACATGAGACCTTTTATGTGACACATTTTGAAAAAGTTTTCTGCTTCCTGGTGAGCCCCTACCAACTCCTTATTGCCACAAACACACACATGTATCAATCTATGTACACGCCTGCAAATTGTGGGCAGTCATGCTTACACACACACACACACACTCACACTCACACTCCCACAGCTGGAACATTGTTATCTGAACATCTGTTTTGAGATGCTATATCTGCTATGATTGCTTCACGGTGCTGGCTCTTCTTTTTCAGTATCCATAATGTTTCAATTATCTCATTAAATGGTGATGCTCTCATTTCTCCTGTTTTTGTTTTAATTTAATTAATTGTTTTCTCTGTCAGGAGGTAGCCAGGAGGGGATTATGCATTTTGTCAAGTGCGTCTGTTAATGGATGCGTGTATCTGTCCATAGCTAATCTTGCAAAATACTCTGCCTCTCAGCCTATATTTTTTTGTGCATAGTTATGATCAAGGACCTCTCGTGGTTGCAGTGATTCAAACCTTTGAAAGCCTGTTTTATAAAGCAATGAGTGTTAACTCCTCAGCTGGTTTTCCCTCTAAGTCCGAGCACAGGAGGGAAGACACGGCTGGTGGAGATCTGACAGCATGCTTCTAGTTGTCTTTTTGTTTGTTTGTTTATTCTTTCCTGAAAAGTTTTTGTTTGTGTATTTCAGTTTCCTATCTCTTGTGCCTCTCCACCAGGTGACCCTTGCTTCGCTCCCTGCAGAACATGCACTGGCACTGCAAGATCAGGCACTGAACATGATTTCTGACATCCCGCCCAACGTCATGGAAAATCTAGTGAACATTTACCAGCTTGGATCTGTGGATGCAACCGTAGTGCTTTCTCACATAAACAGATTACAGGCCCTTAAATATTATAAAGAAGTGAGTGTCTGTCCTTTCTTAGCACCTTTTTTGTGGGACTAAAACAGTTCATTTGCTGAATATAAAAATTGGTAAAGTGACTCGCCAGCAATTCTGGCACATAGAATTTCTTCTTTGTTTTGAACTGATGAAGAACACTTAATGTCTTTCTCTCTGTCTTTAACAGGCCGCAGTGCTTGCCACAAAACTAAAACTACAGAATGAGCTGAATGTAGAGGAGGTGAGAGATCTATCCATCTATATGTCCATATCTGTCTGTCTATCTCTGTCTACCGTGTGTCTGAAATCATCAAACTGATTGGGAGGGAAGGCGCAGTCTGCAAAAAATAGTGCTGAGGCAGCTGCATGCAAGCCTTACATCACCAAGCACAATGCCGAGCATCAGATGGAGTGGTGTAAAGCATGCCGCCACTGGACTTGGTGGAAACCTGTTCTGTGGAGTGACCAAACACGCTTCTCTATCTGGCGGTCTGATGGACGAGTCTGGGTTTGGTGAATGCCAGGAAAATGTGCCCTGCCTGACTTTATTGTGCCAACTGTAAAGTTTGGTGTACAGTTTGGCCTTGTTTTTCTGGGGTTGGCCTCGGCCCCTTAGTTCCACTGAAGGGAAATCTTAATACTTCAGCTTACCAAGACATTTTGGGCAATTCTATGCTTCCAACTTTGTGGGAACAGTTTGGGGAAGGCCCTTTTCTGTTCCAGCATGACTGTGCCCCAGTGCACAAAGCAAGCTCCATAGACTTGGAAGAACTTGACCGGCCCGCACAGAGCCCTGACCTCAACCCCATCCAACACCTTTGGCATGAACTAGAATGGAGATTGCAGATTTGGAGATTCCTCTAGTTCAACATCAGTGTCTGACCTCACAAATGCTCTTCTGGATGAAAAATTCCCACAGACACACTCCAAAATCTTGTAGAAAGCCTTCCTGGAGGAGTGGAATATATAGCTGCAAAGCGGGGACCAACTCCATATTAATTTTTAATGGATTTAGAATGGGGTGTCATAAAAGCTCCTGTAGGTGTAACGTGTAGGTGGCCCAGTACTTTTGTCCTGATAGTGTATTTTAAGGCAACAATAAATGTTTGCAGATTGCACTGGGCTTCATCTTTATATTTTCTTAAGTTTTTGCTTTTTTTCCCATTTTTGTGTGCAGTGTCTGAAATCAAGCATATTATCTCACTAATACCAGATGAGTTTCAAATTCCAAATGCCCTTTTTAAGCCCATGTCCAACCTCAATTAAATCACTAAATTGCCATTACATTTTTTTTTCTCTGCAGATATGTACACCACTCATACTACAAGATAACCTGGGACTGGTTGAGTCGTTTGTCACCGGCCACCCACAACTGCAAGAACAACTGGTGAAGCTGCTGGACTCCTGGTGCCATCCCCTGTTCTCAGCAGAAGACTTTAGCATGTATGGACGTTTGCACAAACGTGTTTCTGTATATCAAGATGTGGAAAATCTCCTCTCTCTGCTCATAGGTGTGCGTGCATGCGTGTGTTTGTGTGCGTGCGTGTGTGTGTGTCCGCAGGCAGTATCCTCACCTTTGCACATCGAAACAGCAGCTAGACAAGATCCATCCGAAGATCATTGCAAAGCATGTCACCAGACTTAAGGAGAAATTCAACATTGATGAAGGTGTGTTTTCTGTACATTGTGTGGATGTTAAGGTGTATGTGTACATGTCTCAGACAGTAGGGAATATATTCTCTCCGCTTTTGGTTCCAGCTTTGTGCCCCAATACGCTGAACAAGAGGAGACGACAGACTCTGAGTTTCCTCATGTTCAAGAGGTTTGAAGAGGTGAGCAGCTCGGCAGGCCTTCAGTGCAATAAACATGGATATTACTTATGTATGTACAGTACCAGTCAAAATGACAGGTTGCCAGTCCGTCACAGGGCCAACACTCAGACAGACAAACACACCCACACACACATTTAGAGGATCTAATTCAGTCCATCTCACTGTGTGAAGAAACCAGAGCACCAGGGCGGAAACACATCCAAATACAGGGAGAACATGCAAAGTCCACACAACTGACCGGCTTGGGTTCAAACTCAGGACCTTGTTGCTGTTAGATTACAGTGCCACCACTGAGCCACCATGCTACCTTGAATGGTTTCAGATCAAGATTGTTAAATTTTAAATCCTAGACTTTAATCTTATTGAAAATCTGTGGGATGATGGGAAGGCAGCTGTTGATGTCAGCTCGATCACTCTTGAGCTAGTGTACAAGAAGGAAAGGAGAAAATTGTAGAATCCTGTTTTTCTGGGCTAATACAGACATATCCAAAGGGATTTAGTTACTGTGAAAGTGCTGTTTGTTTTGTTGTTTTTTTCCCCCCACACTGCTGATTCCGAGTTTAATTAGATGTTTCTGGTTTTCAGTTTCAATACACAAATTGACCAAGAAATGACAAAATAGTGTACTTTCTCATTGTGGGTTATTTTGCACAGACTGATGGCAGAGTTTTCCGTTTTGAATTAAAGCTGCAACACCACAACATTTGGAAAACATCAGTGGGTGTTAATACATTGTGAAGGGAAAGCACGCATATACAGTACTAAAAGAAGATCCTCATTAGGGTACCCTTTTTCGATATCTTATATAACCCACCATGCTCTCTTTCAGAAAAGCATATCTGAGGAAATCTGGGAGGAACATGTGGAGGTGAAAAATATTTTGGTTTATACCCCCAGTGTATTAGTCCTTTCATTAAGGTTGAATATGTGTGTATACACTCAAATTTACATGTGTATGTTGTATGTGTAGCTCATAGTTGCAGATGACCCAGAACTGCACGTCCAGCTGGTGTTCATGCTCACCAAACATGGCAATTTCGTTGAAGCCTCCCGGTGGTCACTGAGATATTGTATACCAAGAGACAAACTTCCCTTTGGGGTATGGGAAACACAGCAAGCACTACAGGCCGATGGCAGGTGAGTTGGTTGTGATCTTCTGAACTTATCCCATCCAGGTGCTTGTGGGATACAATCTCTAATGTGTATTTCATTATATATTAAATTAAATCGATATTGCCTTTGAAGTAACCTGGGTAGTAGGAGAGAAGATTGTTTCTAATAGGATATTTTCGAGGGAAAAAATCCAAGTGACTATCCATTTGTGAATGTTTATTTCAAATCTGTAGTGGGGGATAGCTATTTTGCTGTGGCTGCTGTTGAATTTAACCTCAAAAATTACTGTCAGAGTATTAAGCAATGATATAAGGGCTCAGCTCCAGTTTAGTTCTGTAGCCTGGATGTTGCTTCACACAAATGCAAAAGTCTCTCTCTTGATTTCTCTCTCTGCCTGTCTGTGTCTGCCCATTTTTCCAAATGCACATACATACACTGTTTTCCCTCTTTTAAGGCAAAATGATGGGAACAATACGGAAGAGTGGGTGCCACCCAAGCCTCACAAGTTTTACCAGTTCCCTCTCACCAGGGAGAGCGTGCTCTTCATTGATAAACCAGAAGATCTTTGGAGATGCCAAGATGCTGTGTTCAAGGTGCAGAAAAGAAAAAAAGAAAGATTAACTCTAAGTGCCTGCTGGGGCACTTGGAGTTAATATTGGAGAAAATAATACAGAATTCTTTTTGCAATAAAATAAAAACAAATGTATTTCTTTGTCTTTTTCCCCCTAGAAAGGCAGCATTGTGGGTGTGGATATGGAGTGGCAGCCCAAGTTCGGCTGCATATCCAGCCAGAACATTGCAGTGATACAGCTGGCAGTTTTGGACCAAGTTTTTTTATTGGATCTGTGTGACCTGAACCTCTGGAAGCACCCAGGCACCTCTTGCTTTATCAGGAAGCTTTTTGGTGACCAAAATGTTCTCAAACTGGGTGAGCAGCAGATTTGGCAAAACAGTCTGAAGTGAATATATGTGATATATTTTTCTTTACATTTCTCAATCTTTCTGTGCCTCTCTACCCCGACCCCCCCACCCCCCATCACACCTACTCATCCAGGTTATGGTATGACAAATGACTGTAAATGCCTCATGGCCACATGGCCTGAGTTTGCAGACGACCCACTGATCATGAAGGGGGTGGTAGATCTCCTCAATATACACCAAAAGGTAACAGCATCCCCCTTCCCACATAACTGAAAGCAAGGAAAGTCTGAAACCAGTCAGGTCAGTTAATATTTGATGAACCAGTTGGAACAATAAGATAATCACATGAAATAGAAGAGATGTAAATAAAACAACTCAAGTTCAGCTCAAGTAATGTAAAAACTGTTTTAAAGACATCGTTTTTGCCTCAATCAAAATCAGCAAGTCAGGACAGACAGATAACTAAATGTCTTCCTGGAACTCTGTGGTAAGGATTTCTTACTGTCATATCTTGAAATCTGCTTGTTGCTAATGGTAGTTTACCCAAAATAGTGTATTTTAAAAGACGATGATTGTTAAAGCCTCTGTAGGTAACTTTTTTTCTGCACAATTTTGACAAATCATTACGCATAGAGGCTCCAAGCTTAACTAAATGTACGCTTCTGGGCTGCTCCTTGGGCTGCCATCTCATTCAAAATCAAAAATAAAAGGATAAAATCCATTTTAGTGCAAAACGAAACAACCAGTCATCTCAAGGAAGCAGCACTGCCCACTCTATAGAGTTACTCACAGAAGCTTTAAAAAAAAAAATACAATAGGAGCATTGGTTGAAATTCTAAAGAGTACCTAGAAGTAACCATGTACCAATTTCTGGGAAGCAGTAAGTAATGGAAATGGACAGCCTTTATGTAGCTCTAGTCTTCTAACTACTCAAGACACCTCACAAAATATGGCTCACATTCACCCACACTGACACACTGATCACGCAGGCAGCCATGCAAGAACATACAGTAACAGGATTTTGAATATAAAAATACAAGGAAATCAGAATTGTGTCATTATATCATTTTCTTATACAGATGCAACGAAGTGGTGTCAGAGGCACTGCTACTGGTCCCAAAGAGGTGTTGGTAGGAGAGGGCTCTGCAGAGAAAGGCCTCAGCCTGTTAGTGCAACAGGTCCTGGGAAAGCCCCTGAATAAGACTGAACAGCTGTCCAACTGGGAGAGGCGACCTCTACGCACCAGCCAAATTAGATATGCAGGTATGATATTAAATGTGCTGGACAGGGAGAGAGATGTAGGTTTTATATTCTTTCTCTGAGGAAAACTTTAGATCACTTGTTTGTTCCCAGAGAAACTCCAAGCCATTAAATAATTTCAAACCCCCCTCCTCTCTGTGCGGCTTCTCTCCTTACTTCCCTTTAGCGGCAGATGCCTATTGTTTGCTAGATGTATACTTGGCCCTCTCCAGAGACCCAGCTCACTTTGGTCTGCCAGCTGACCTGCTCTCCATCTCTGCTAGCCAATCAGAAAACAGCAGAGAAAGGAAGCAGAAGGAAAAACCGACCAAACAGACCCATGGCAAAGCGGTCAGTCTTCAGTGTATCCATCACAAAATCTGTTTTTGATGGGGTTTTTGTTTATATGAACACAGCTGTCATGAGCAATAAATACTTTGAAATCAAGAATGCAGAGATGAAGGAATGAAAGTTACCAATTTTCTTTTAAATAAACTCACAAAAATATAACAAAATCAGGAAAATCGGCTCTTTTTCTCTCATGTTTTCCTTTGAGACAGAAATGTAGGAAAGGGGGATTCCAGTAATGAGATGAAAGAATGAAGGCATAAACCATCTCACTACTTTAAGGGTCCAGTGTGAGGAAACCCTCCATCTGGAAAGTCTGTCTGCCTCGCCAGAATTTCCTCTAGCAAGACCCTGAATCGCTGCGAACTCCAGGGGTGCTGTTCCTGTGCTCCGGCTTCCTGTGCAGGGGAGGTCAGAGCACAGAAAACCTCCCCGTGGGAATTAAGTATCAAATTGTTTTCTCTGTCCATTTAGGAATGTCAGGGGGCTCAGGCAATTAGTCCCTCTCCCTGTGGTGTGGAGAAAGACCTCCTATGTGGCGAGAAGGCCTCAGTGGGACCCGCTCTAACCCCCCAGCAATTCCGGGTTGTGTGTGACAATATGCTACAGGGCCTGGGGAGGTACCTGCGCTGTTTGGGAGTGGATGTGGTCATGCTGAAGAATACCGACGATCACAGAGAGGCAGCAAAGGTGAGAAAAGGGGTCTGTGTACATGAACGTGTACATTTTAATACACACACACACAGTGAACACTCAAGAAGCAAACAGCCAAATGTACTACACACCAGTGGTGTAGTCCTAAGAGATAAAATGCATGCATTGTAAATCTGGGCCATCCAGGGCCATTTAAGAAAAAAATGTAGCTAAAAACATGTAAAACATTAAAAATGAGTCCGTGGAACAGTTTGCAGTTTTGCACATTCACTTTGTCAATCAGTTTATTAATAGAAAACACGGTAGTTATAATAATTGACACACAATTACTCAAAAAGGTCATTTATGTGGGATCTGCAGTATAAAGGTAGTTGTTTTATTGTGTTTTACATCAGTTTGTATGAAAAGTGCCATATAAATAAAGTCTGATTGATTGATTATGCGAGAGGGGTCCACTGGCAGCCTGATTACCTCAAAAACCTTAAGGAACACCCTCCTCATCCTTAGCGTAACCTCAATCACACCAATCCATTGGCTAACCTTAACCCTCTCCAGTCTAACGCTTAAACTTAACCATTTCTAAGTGCATCCTGAGGAGAATGGGGTGGGGTGGTCTGTGAGGTCTTTGTGTCTGCTTCCATACTTTCTTGAGATATTCTTCATAAAGATTCACTCTCAAATAGGGCTGAAAAATAGGGCCATGTTATAATTAAGATAATATTCACATGCAGTTATCCACTAAGGCAGAAAAGGTAATACTTTGACAGAAAATTTGTGTCCACTACTAACATTACCTACTAGTGCCAGGACATCTCACAACTCTTAATTCCTCAGCATCATAAACATTGATAAGTGAGTATAGAGCCACTCTGTTCACTCCATGCAAAGCAGTGCGTACCTTCCAAAGTGCCAATATGAGTAGGAATCACTCATAAGTTTGCCCACTTGGAAGCATGTAAATTGGTTTCTCCACAAATTTATCGGGCTACATTATACACAGTGCAACAGGTGACAACACTTCTGTCATTCATATGTCTCAATTACTTTGTGTCACATGCCCTAAATAAACATTTAAATATTAGCTATAGGTTGATAATACATTTTTTTTCTTAGAAAGTTTGTGTGCTGTTGTTGCAGCTTGTTATTAATTATACTAGAAAAAAGTGGGTATAGGCTGGATATGTAGCTAAACACCGCATTAAAAGCCAGTGCATGGGAATGTCATGGTAGAATTAATGAGTGATCTTTTGAAGTATAACACACATGCATATGGCTCTGATCACATCACTTTTGCACACCGTATATATAAGGTGCTAGCCATAAGTGTGGGCTTTGATATTGATGTGAATATGTTTTTGTTTTTGTTTTCTCCTCCCCAGTTAGCCCAAATCGAAGGACGCATCATTCTCACATGTGGACAGCCATACCAGAGTGTAAGCAATTACTCAGGATAAATGTTAGTTCGATCTCATGAGTCAGTTTTAATTCTACAAACCTGTTGTGTGTGAGTGTGTGGGCATGCCTTGTGTGTGTCCATGTTTTGCAGTGTTTTACGTGCTGTGCCTGTGTGTCTGCTCCTGTAGTTGCGGTCCCAGGTGGGTGAGGGTCGCTGTCTGTCCCTAGACTGTTCCGAAAAGGCGAGGGACCAAGCAACCCGTGTCCTCAGATATTTCAACGTCCAGCCGACCCTCCACGACATATTCAGCCGCTGTCAGGTATCACCACGTGTGTTTTGTGTGTATGCATGTGTATGGTGGGTTTCCAGTGAATACACATATTAAATCGCTATTAGCATATATCAGTCGGGCCGCTACTAATGATTGTTTTGGTAAACGTGTGGTGTTATTTTGGTAATCATGAAATTAGCTTTCAAGGTCTAAAACCACACGACTTATCAACTTGTTTCATTTCTCTGCTGCAAGTGGGCATATGTTAACTACGTGACTTAGCTCAAACCCGCCTGGTGGCTCCTGCAGAATGCTTATGTTTTAGATGTTTGTGCATCCCAGTAGTGCTGGTGTGAAAGACTGGTTTTGCAGATTGGTTTGATTTTCTGTTAAAGTATTCCCAGACCTTTGAGGGTCTTTCTTTCTTTGTTGTTTCTCATCAGGTTCAACACTTTTCATCTTCCTTGTTCATAATCTTGCAAGACACAGGGCTGAGCCTCGAAGATTACATCTGATTGGTTTAGAATATCATATTCTTGTAATTGCTAACAAACGTAGTGTTTGGCTACAGGGTTACAGACATGGCTGAAGGGATCAAGGAATGGATTTTTTTTTCATATTATACATTGCAGAGTGTGTGTGTGCTGTTTTTTGTTTGTGCAGGTTGACAACAAAAGTGTGTGTCAGTGATATTTTGTGGTTGACGTCATTGTTTTTGTCACCAAGTTGTTTCAGTTGTAATTTTCAGGCCACGCAACTGGTGCAATAGAGGGTAATTACAATGTGAAACTTGCAAAAATGGTAAAACAAATGTCTGCACTGTTTTACCATTTTCAGTTCCTGGTTACAGTTGCACACCATTTTACCGTTTGCATTGCTTGGACTGGTTAAGTGCCTGAAATTATGCAGAACTCAGCCTGTGGTTACTGCGGTGTTCTGCAAATGAATGGTGATAAATCTCTCGGCACCAGGGAAACCATATGACCTCTAAACTCCGTGAGAGAGAGGAGTGTGAAAAACTGAAGTTATGTTTGTCGTATTGTGTCACATTAAACGGTGTCTTACACGTAGATATTGTTCACATCGTTTTTATTTTGTCACCACAATGTCGCATATGGCTGTTTGATTTCGTTTGCTCTGGACACTTAAAGCTTCCCCTGTATTTATTTGTTTAACAAACAAATTAATATAGGGTGGCGTGTTTCACTGGGGAAATGCTGATGTTTACAACATGATGTCATTGTGTTTATTTTAAAACAGTCACTCTCACTTCCTTTTTTCTCATGTGAATCTGAGTCTCTCTGTGACAATGGTGCATAAAGTTTCAGTACATTAGGGCCATAGGATAGCATCTTGGTTGCATGAGAGTAGGTAAGCTATCCTTAAAGGGCAAAAAATGATGAAATGATTCATCGAATGGTTCTTCGTCTAGGGTGTGTTTCCTGGTATTTGATTTATGACGTATTCAGGTGGAGCACCGCTGTAGGAGCGTTGCTTCATTCGTTTGTTTGTTTACCACACTTGTTGCAGTACACGCTGCTTAGGGGAATTAGGGCACACACTGTTTAGTGAGCACAGAGCCTCATGAGCCGTGAATTAAGGAAGTAGCTTAGTGATTTTCTTACTGTCGTGGCAGAGTGAATGCATAATTTAAATATTGACTGCAGGAACTTTCCCCAGTGACTAGGAACTGTCCTTTGCAGAAATGCCCCTGTTTCAACACGATCTAAACTCTTAAGCACTGATCATCCTTGATTGGTTAAAAGTATGATACGAGCAGTGCAAAAGCATCACACCAGCCACTTTTTAAAAACAGGACCAAGCGATCACACTACACACCGTGCCACAGTGATCTCCATAATTCTGCATAAAAGCGGTATCCTCTGTTCAGCCCTTGCTTTCCCAGTGTCCTTAATCTCATTTTCGACCTCAGTACATCTTTTTTCCAAAACCAAATGCAGCATCACAGCAGCACAGTAATAAATAATAATGAACATAACAACAGCTTTGGCATCTTCCAGGCATATTTTTTTTGCAGTCGCATGTTTACTGTTGTGAGTCGCGAGCAGAATGAATAGACACCTCCTACTTAATTGCATTAAATTTGTTGTTCTCGGGATGCAGTGGTAACGCAAATGCACGTGACCTCAGAGTGCTCATTTTGCTGTTGGTCCCTCTTCCAAGAGCAAGACCCAGGAAGTTGAGCCCTGGAACTGTCAGTGGAAAAGGGGCCAAAGTTTATCCAATCATAGATACCCCCACAATGCATCCACCGGTGCATTGCATTCTTGATGGAAGCTCAGTGTTATCAATGTCCCTACCACTAAGGAAACCACAATTAGCTGAAGGTTTGAAGATTATAATGCATGTGTATATATATAGTGCAGACCATAATAAATTGAGATCCCCACTAGTAAAGCACATTTATGGGAAATTCTGTGACCACATCCGAGAGCATGTTTCCACTACTATCTTACAGATGATTCCATCGTTATGAGTGACATATGGCCAAAAGGACAAAATTGTGGAAGGGCGAGTGCCATGCGGGTTCAATCCCATGATCCCAGGGTCATCGCCCGCATGTTCTCATCCACCCACATGCTCAGTCAGTTTAGTCCTCAAACTTATAAGGGCACAAGAAAACTTTCTCCATACAGTTGACCAATCAGCAAATGCCACCTTGTGTTATTGATGAAACTGCATGTCACTGGGATGTCGGTGAAACTTCACTGAGACAGGAATGCATTTTAACTTTCAGAACTGGTTCGCGTGTCTCATTTTTCTTTCCATTGCTCCTAAACAGAGAGGACAACAGCATACAGAGAAAAGGGAGTGAAAGGGGTAGTGATGGCTGGAGAAAATGTGAATCAAAAGTGAAGTGGTTAAGGTTTTTTCTTTGTCTTTCTTTTATTAACAAAACTACGTTTACGTTTAGATATTTAGCTAAAGCTCTTGTCCAGAGTATCTTTCAGAGAGCGCAATCTAAAAAAATGTAAACTCAGGGCATTTCCATAGAATGTTCCAGTAACCATAGCAAGATTGATTCAGACCGAGGGTTGAGGACAAAAATAAAATGAATCCCTTTTTCCCACTGAATACTCATTTAGTGGGAAGAGGGATACGTAAGGTATTTCTTGAACACATTTTTCAGCCCTACCATGTAATACCTGACATGTTGTTCTGGGAAGAGTAGTCATTTCACCAATGAAAAGTTTGGAGGAAGAAGATTGGAGCTTGTTTAGAGCCATATAAATATTTTATTTTACTTTGGTTTTAAAATTGTAGCTCACCTAAAATATATGTCATTATTATACTCCCCTTTTCTCGTGTGAAATAAACTCAGCAAACCTTGTAAATTGCCATTAGCTGCATTGTTCTAAGTCTTCTTTGTCAATGTTTGCAAAGTCTGGAAAAGATGGTTGTCGGGCAGATGCTTCTGTCAGATTTCAGGTACCTGACCTGTAGGTCTCTCCATGGGTGGTTGTTTATGGAAACCTGGGTGAGCTTGGACCGCTGTGTTTGTGTGTGTGTGTGTGGTGGCAGTGGTGATGGGGAGGGGTATCGCTGCAGACCTGCTTCTTAACTTGGGTGTTCTAGCCTGCTCCCGGTAGGGGGTCCCAAAAGTGTCAAGATACACCACTGGGTGTGTTTGCACATGATCCAAAATGTGAAAAAGCTGGACCACCTTGAGGCTTGAGTCATGATGATCTCTTGCTGTGCTGGTTAGATACACACACGCACACACACACGCACACACACACACACACACACACACAATCTGCCTGAAGGACAAGTGGTCAAATGGTCATCCAGCCAGCCGCTCTGTTTGTTGGTCAGCGTTTAGTGGAAGTCACTTACGGCCATCAGAGAGCCAAATGGGCCCTTCGGTGCATTTACTGTTCCATGTCACTCAGCTGTTAGTCGTAGCCATAGATTGGAACACTTCCTCAAATCTTTCCCATCAGCCCACGCTCCTCTGACAGTACACCTCATAAAGCTAATGCTCTTGTGTGTGGCTAATATTTTGCAGACTCAGCTAGGGCATAATTTTCTGTCCATTGCCTGTTTTTCAGGGAGAATATATTCAGATGACTGCCAGCTAAGAAGGCCAAGCTAATTGCTTTCAACAACAAATGGCGTATGAATTATGCAGGATGTGTACATTTCATGTGTCCGGGGTACAAAGCACATTAAGGAATATTCCAGTTGAAAATGCATTGTAAATAATAAAATGCATGTGCATTGCTTTGTTCAGATATGAAATTAGACCACCAAGAAACTGCTGAAGTGAACTCAAGTACAGCCCAACAGCATTTTCAAATGCAGAAATCAATAAATGAAAGAAGCACAGATTGGTTCCGCTACTGCCAGCAGGTGTCCTTTGGTAGGACAGGTAGATGAAGTTTAGAAAAAAAATCTTGCAAAATCTTACCTCTGTATTAAAAAAAAAAAAAAAATGCAGGCAGCGAATGGGAAAAAAAGGTACACCAAGGCAAGACTCCCTTCATGTAAAAGCTTTTCTTTTACCACAGAGGCAAATTTCAAATTTTCTAAGAAATGCAGGGCAGGTGCAAGAACAGATTATCTCTGGTCATAAAAATATACACAGCCTATTTAAATTTAGTTTGCTGCTATATAGTTGCTACGTAGTTTCCAGAAATGCATATTAAAAATGAATTAACATGGCCATGCTTTGCGCGTGCATGTGTGTGAGAGGGAGAGTGAGTTTCACCCTGGGGAGAATCTGCATGGCCCACCCAGGCGAAGTTAACCCCTTTTGTTATCTGATTGTAAAAGCTCTCTGATTAGCAATGGATGGGTTAGTTTCTCCCTCTTTGTCTCTCTCTCTCGCTGTTTTCCCCTCATGCACATACACCGGTGATGAATAGCATGAGGAAAGAGAAGTAAAGAGCACAGAGGAGAGGGGATTAACAACTGCCTTGTGTGTGTGTGTGTGTGTGTACACGCGGATGCCTGTGTGGGCAGGGAAAGGGTTAATGTTTGTGTCTGCGTATCAATGGGCCACACAGAGGTTTTAGGAGGTTTTAGAGGGGTAGGAATGTGTCAGAGTGTCCACCCTGGAGTTTTGGAGACCCTAACAGGGAACAGGGAGCTGTGGAAGGGCCGTGTGTGTCTGTGTGTGTGTGTTTGTGTGTGTGTGTGCGACAAGTCTCCATGCATGTACATAAACATCTATTAGGCGGTAAAAAGGAGGCAACACTGGCGGAATCACATTCACATTCACTTTAAAAGAAACCTGAGTACTTTTGAAAGATTAAAAAAAGCTTCATCTCACCAATAAAAAATGAAGTTGAGTGTAAAATTCATCTTTGCCCGTTTCGATTGACCCAGGTTTACGATTTTAAAAGCTGTAGAAACTGAACCGGTCGGGCTGGACCAGTGTCTCGCAGGTGGAATACATGTCTTTCCCACTCCTCATCTTTGCGCAGGAGCCTTGCCCGTGTCTGAGTCACTATGCCAAAGTCCCTAAAATGTGTCTGACTCCAAAACCAGCCGACCAAGAGCCAAAGGGGATCTTGGGAAATAGTGTCAAACCTAACCGGCGATTGGAAAGTTACACAGTAGCGCTAAAGACTCAGCGAGCATGGATAGGGCTGTAATTTGAAGTTTCACTGCGTGATAATGCGGTAAGAGCAGGATGTAGACTCTGCTGGCCGAGTTGCCACATATACCACTTTACATATCCACCTCAGTGTTTCTATTTAACCTCTTTCACTTACACACACACGCACACACACACATACGTGCACAGCCAGTGAGGGGTAACTTTAAACGTGTCTCAACCTCTCACATTCCTCCTGTTTCTCAGCCCGCGGCTCTCTTTGTAGATCAAAGGACAGACAACAAGTCTTTCTATCGCCTAACCCCCCCCCCTCCCCTTCCCCCTCCTCTTCCTTCAATGCCACCTTTCTCAGACACTCTCTCTTCCTCTCCCTCCCTTCACATCCCCAATGAACCGTCTCACTTTCATACAAGCTAATTCTTCCTTTGAATTTCCCGCTGGAGCCTTCCATAATACCTTCTCAAGCTCGCTGTGTGTTTTTCCTCGTGTCCTTCTCCCCATCTCGGACGGACTCGCCCCCTTGTTCACTTTCACTGCCACCTCCCCTCTCCTCCTCGCCTCTCTCTCTCTCTCTCTCTCTCCCCCCCTCCCATCACCCTTGTTCTCACTTCTCTCTCTCTCTCTCTCTCTCTCACTCCCTCCCCTTTTCTTCTCCTTGCTCTCCCTTCCTTCCTCCCCCCCTCTCCCCATCGCTCCCTCCCTCTCACGGTGTGGCGGTTCCTGTTGCTCTTGTTTTCACTTCCCCAGTCGTCTGGTGCGTGGGAACCAGCATTACCGCTGCAGCACCGTCTACCACTGTGTCTGTGTGTGCACGCATCTGTGACCGAGACTGTCTTCTCAGCTGCCGTGCGTGTGCACGTGTGTGTCTTTGCATAAAAGTGTTTGTGGGTATTTATGCATGTGCACGTCTGCGTTCTTCTACTGTTTTTGTCGTTGGATGTGTGTGTGTGTGCGCGCGTGCACATGTGTGTGACTGGTTTGATGTCTATCTGTCATGCAATCTGTGCTATCTAAACATGTCTATAAAAGGCCAGTACTGGACATCAGATGGAAGTGTGGAACCCAACGGAAGTGTGTGTGTGTGTGTGTGTGTGTGTGTGTGTGTGCGTGCGTGCGTGCGTGCTTTCAAAGTATAGACGTAGCTTGCCAGAGGGGTAGAGATAGGTTATGGCTGAACAGAGAAACTGTGATGGACTGTCACCAGCTCTGCCCTCTTACCCAACCCTGTGCAGGAATCCACCCAGATTAAATCCATGTCAGAATATGTTTATCGGTGTTAAAATATTAGATTCGCTGACAGCTGTTGTTTTTACACCCGGCAGACACTAAGCGTGATCTTAGAAACTTGAATATTCACGTGTTTTAATTCATATTTGCAACATATTTTCAAATCCACATGCACACCTTACGCCAAAACACATTTCATTTTCTCGCCACTAAGATGAGGTTTAGTGTCTGTGAGTGTGTGTGGGTGTGTGTCATTCTGCATGTAGTGTGAGCCTGGAAAAATTGGGGTACAATTTGTGTGTCCCACTCACTCCCCTGCTCTCTCCGTTCTGAGGAGACGAGAGAGGGAGAGAGGACGAGAAAGGAGAGGAGGAGGAGGAGGAGGAGGGAGGGGGGCATTCCATAGACACTCCAAGACATTCCGAGGGAAACCATCCCAAATATTTCCCACTGTGTGTGGCGAAGGCTCTGCGTCTCCTGTTACACACATGCACATACTTTGAGAAAGTGCTACAAGTGCACGCACGCACACACACACACACAGGCACGCACGCACACACACTCTTAGAGAACATACGAGACACACAGTTCACTCTCACGATCACTTTCTCTTGTATACACACGCGCGGAGAGTCACTGAGTGCACAGAGCAGATGGGCTGACTCCGAGTTATGAGTGACTGACGGCTGTACGTCCGTGTCTGTTGTCTTTGTGTCTCCAGGGCGCTCTGTTTGCGTGCCAAATCAGGAAAACCCGTCATGATGGCTGTGTGTGACTGCTGTGTGTGAATTTATCAATGGGTCTGTGAGCAAATGAGTAAAACATGACCACGAGACAGTGAATAAAAAAGTAGTAACACTGGCTGTGAGGAAGGTTTTTTCATGAGGATGAGCAAGCTGAAGAAACTGAAGTAGGTCAAAGTCATTCACACGCTTTCTGCTAGGGAAAATAGTACATTTAATGCGATAGGTAGAGCACAAATGCATTTATGCTGCTTAATCACCTAGAAAGAAAAATAAATACTGGTTCTAAGATGTGAAACTTTCTGTCATGTCAGATATTTGAGAAGATGCATTTAAGAATGTGAAATGCTAGACATATGAATGAATTATACTTTATCTGATAAGATTGTGTTTTGATATATTTTCTTAAGAGAGAGGCAGATAAGACAGGGCAGAGAGACAGGGGTGGACTGAACTTGTCGCGACTCTGGATGTGGAAATCGTGTCCAAACCTGAACTCAACCGGTCAAACAGAAACAAAATGCTGAACGCAAGATAACCGAATCTCGGTAAAATTAATACCTGACATTTATATTGTTGGACTATATCATTAGGGTGCTCCTAAACAATAGCTTAGCGTCTGCTGCTTTCAGATTGAAACGGATGGATAGGTGAAAAATTAAAATTTAACATTATACAGCAGTTTTGCTTTGCACGATTTGATTGGACAGTATAACAGTATAACAGCACTGACATGTTACTCATATATATCACTCAGCTTTGCTAGTGCTCATTGCCTACTGTTAATTGCATTAATGGTTGTGATCTACACTGTAACAAAAATCACACCATGAGGGCGCAAAGATTGACATGTTTCCAGAAATAACATTGGACTTAAGTTCTGAGTGGTGGAAGAGGACAAGGGGGATGAAAGAATCATTTTGTTGACTGACTGGCAGCACTGCCTCCCAGTCTGTGGTTAAGATGAGGGTTAGGAACTGCTTGATTAAATAAATTAAGTTAAACTGAATTAAAATCTAAATTCAGCATCTAAATTCAATATTCAACATTAAACAGTGTCTGTCAAATCCATCCAAAACTCTATCCAAAATTACGTTTAAATGCCACTTTGAGAAATTTGTTCATTAATCTATGCTTAAAGCGGCATATACCCAGTACCCAAAATAAAATCTAACACTGAAGAGTAAAAATCCAACCCCACCTGGCCTGGTCTGTATACCTTAAATTTCTGTCTTGTCCAAACTCATCCCGACTGGACAGGAACAGTTCGATCCTGTCAGGGATGGTTGAGCCACAGGGTCACCTATATTACCCTTTTTTTTTCAGTGGTTCATAGTCTTGAATGTTGTTTTTTTTTTTTTGAAAAAGTACTTAGTCTAGTGGGATTTGAGTCAAAACACTGCACTGGCAAGCGCTAGGCTCAGCTTTAGAGCCGTGTGAAAATCCCACAGGAAAAACTGTTCGCTGTTCACCTGTGAAAATTGTCTTCAGCGTCCCTGCCTCGTGCTGAAGATGGTTCTCATGGCTCTGTTGGCAGACACAATAGCAGATACACACACACACACACACACACACACAGAAAGATAAGCAAGAAGATGAGCCATCAGTCACCACGCATCTGGTCCTTAAGAAATCATGTCTGCTTTCTTTTCCCACAGTCGAATTGGCCCCAGGATAACATAGCAACCCAATGACACCTGTGTGCATGTGTCTGTGCGTGCGTGTGCGTGTGCGTGTGTGTGTGTGTGTGTGTGTGTGTCTGCATGTATGTGCGTGCATGTGTGAGAGAGGGAATTTAATACTCACTCAGGAGCCTCTGAGGTTTGTCTTACACTGCAAGGGGAAAGATTGATCTGTGTGTGTAGTTTGTGTGTGTTCAAGGACATTTAATTAGGGATCCAGGAATCATTCTAGAGTTAATAATCTGTGCTACTTCCTCTCTACATCCCAGCCCCGTGTTGGATGCTTGCCCATTACCCTGCTCCCTCTTTCCTCCCATCTCTCTCTCTCTCTCTCTCTCTCTCTCTCTCTCTTCATCCCCTTTATTTCTGCTTGTCTTTCCATTACTTCTCACCCTCAGTCCCCCTCATCTTGCTATTGTCTCTTTTTCCCCTCCCTTTCCTTTTTCTTTATCTACATACAATACATATAATCATGCATGCTTACTCACATTTACTCATCCATGCATGTGCATGAAGAAGTATGGTCAAGAAGGAGCAAAAAACAGAAAATAATACACTATCAGAATATGGGAATCATTCCCTGCTTGCAGGTTTCCATTCAGTCCTTTCCTGAATTTTAACAAATTAATAAATTAAACTGAAAAATGTTTTTTTTTCTAACAGCAGAGACAGTTGAATGTTTTGATATTCTGAAATGACAAATTAAAAATGACATGAACTGTGCAGCCATATAGGCCAGTGAAATATACTTGTTTTATTCCTCATGCATGCATAAATATACTGTAGGGTCCATTCCTAAGTCTACATAAGGACTTAAACAATTGTATGCAAACACATGCAACGCTGAAAGACTAATTTTATCACCTTTACAAATACCCTCTCACTTTCCCTCACTTTCTCAGTCCCTCTTTCTCCATTCCTATCTTTTGCCCCTCCACTGTCAGCCTCTCAACCTCCTTCTCTGTTTCTCCTATCTGTTTCTCCTTCTCGCCCGTTGCTCTGCCCATCTTTCTTACTCTCCCTCACCCTCCTCTCTCACCCTGCCTCCCTGCTCCGCACCACTCCCAGTCTTGCTCTCCGTTTCAGATTAGCCATGGCGAGGAATCCGGTGCAGCCGGCAGCTGGAATGTCCTGTTTGTCTTGCTCTGTTTTTGTGTGTATGTGTGTGTGAAGTTGGTGAGGCTGGTGCTGCTGTTTGATGTGTTCCATTGTCTGAGAGCCAAGCTGCTTCCTGCCCCTGCTCTCCCCAACAGCCTGAGAGAGAGAGAGAGAGAGAGAGAGAGAGAGAGAGAGAGAGAGAGAGAGAGAGAGAGAGAGAGCGAGGGAGAGAGAGAGAGAAGGAGGAAAAGTTAGAAACCACATGTCACTGGCAGGTTGAGATGGAGTGAGCAGGGCAAAAACAGGTAGTAAGAGGGACGACAAGGTGAGGGAGAAAGCATGTGATGGCTAGACAAGCAGGAATGGGCAGGGAGAGATAGAGGGATGGAGAGGGGAGGAGAGAGTTAGGGAGAAAGGAAGAGAGGTGAGAGGGAAGGAGGGAGAGCCTTCAATAGGGCTTTTCCTCCAAACACCAATACAATGAAGTAGTGCGTAATTTCCCCTGTATTCCACCCCAACCCGTCCACATACACACATACACACATAATGTTTCTCATACAAAAGGTGATAGAGCAAGCTATATCCACTGTATTCAGCTGGTTATACTTTGTTCTCCACCTTTAAGAAATCAAGTCTCTCTCTCTCTCTCTCTCTCTCTGTGCCTGTAATCTGTGTGTGTGGTCTGACGTTTAAGACAGCACAGACAAGACAGATAAATGCAAGAATGAGAAATTATGGGGAAGAAAGAGGAGAAGCAGAGAGCAAAAATAAGGGGCGGAGCAGACACGGAGAGAATGTTGGTGAGGAGTGAGAAATGAAAAACAATTGCAGATGAAGAAAATGCCAGAGAAGTGAAAATAGCTTAATGAAAAGAGAAAAGTTTGTGTGTGTGTGCGCGCGTTACATTTCCTTGTGAAAATATGGACGTGTATAAATCATTCAACATGTGTTTTGTGTGTATGTGTGTGTGTGCATGTGTGTCTGTATGTGTGCATGTTGCTGACTGCTGGAGGGGTTTTGACGGGGCAGAGCCCAGCATTCCTGCTGGGTGGTGATGTCATGAGAACTAGCTCTCCACTCGCAGACAGACAGCCCTGTTTATGTTCCCCTCCAGAGGAGAAACCACACTGTGTGTGTGTGTGTGTGTGTGTGTGTGTCTTTTTGTCTGTCTGCCTATGTTATTGGCTCATGGGGGAGGTGGGGAAGCCGAGAGGCACTCGAGGGGGTCTACTTTCCCCTGCCGCTCAGGGAGAGGGAACCACTTACTGATGCCTTCCTCTCAAACATACACACAGAGAGAGGAAGTTTCTCATGTTTTGCAGAGCACAGTAGCGGCACAGCCAGACGAGGCTGCTGTGAGTGATTGCCCCTTGCTTCTAAATAGTCTCCTATGGGAGCTGGCATTCTTTGCAGTGTAAAAATAAAGCTTACAAACAGCTAGTGACAGCACTATGACATGGAAAACGGATAATAAGCTATGCCAAGTTGGGAAATGAAGATCTGTATCAAATGTATTTTTTAACAATCTCAAATCAGACTAAGAAAATGAAAGGATACAGAGTAGACTGACCCTCACCATACACAAACCATACAAAAGTAGGTCAAAAGTTTGTTTGCTTATGAGCCAAAATTGTAGTAGCATTTATAACATATATTTCCTATTCATTATCACTATTATGGTGTAGTTGTGCCCTCAACATGTGGTGATTTGTTAAATTTCTCTCCAATGAATTAATAAAAAAGAAAAATAAATACGCAGCCAATGAGCTGATAAATAGGAAAAACAAATGTGCAACTTGGGAAACTGGTGTGTGTGTGTGTGTGTGTGTGTGTGTGTGTGTGTGTGTGTGTGTGTGTGTGTGTGTGTGTGTGTGTGTGTGTGAACCAGCCCTAATAATTGTATTTACATCTCCCTGGTACTGCTGGTATGACTGTCTTTTTGTCTGTGGTCATGGTATAATGGTTTCCCTTGCGATAGTGAAATGTGATCTGCAGTCTGTGCAGCTCATAGATCATTCTCCCACACTCAGCTCAGTCCAAAGTAGCAAGATATCCTAGCTTGTCCTGCCTATACTGCACAGAGCCAGAATGATCAAGAATTGGGTCAACAATGCTAATAATTACTGTTGGTCACTGGATGCTACCAGTAACTTTAATAACCCCATCCTTACAGCTTTCTTGTGGTACAGTAGCTCACATGTGGCTAATATTTCAAATGAGACGCAACTTTTTCTAGCTCCTTTTTTTTTTTATGTGTTTTTGCACTTGGAGCTCATTCCTGTGACTTCAGGAGACGGAACCTCCAAGAACAACTTGATTGTAGGTTTAAGCCAAGAATTGGAGGGTTACAGCAATTTCTGTGGAAGCAAACAACTTAACAGGCTGACGTGGAGCCAGGACACTACTTCACTTGGTGTCATGCTTTCTGTATTTTCCCCTGTAGATCCCTCCTCCCGGGCCTCTATGTCGATCCACTGACTCAAGCTTAATTCCCTGTGGTTGTCATGATACCACCACATTACCGCAAAGTATAGGATGTTGTACATCACAGTGCTATGCTCCAGAGGACTGGATTATTAATTAATGGTTCAGTGGTTAGACATGTGGCTGCACCTCTTTCACATATTGAGGCACCCAGCACACACTTTAGAGGACCATGATTTGATGATTTGATAATTAGAGCCATTGGTAAGGTTGTATTTTTTAGCCTTTTTATCGTAAACGTCAGAAAAGGCCATCTTTTATTTTCCTTAAATCCACAAGCTTTCCATTTTCAAGGTCAGTGGCTAGCCTATTTTATGTTTAAATCGAAAAACACTTTTATGAACTAGTGCATGTACCAAAGCGACACAAAGCTACCCATTAATTCATTTATTTGGTTATGTGAAGCGGGACAATGCACATTTATGAACATTTGGAAAAGGAAAATGTAAAGGTGTCAGTCATTTTTAGAGCATAAAAAGGGCAGAGAGCTATCTAAAACTTACACACAGCATCAAGGGAATTGGTTAAGTTTGAATGAATGTCAGAATGTCAGTACATTTAAGCTTGCACTGTAATAGTCCGATGCCAGATGTGCCAGTTCCAGCATGTCAGAAACAGCCATTTTTTGAGCACTATTGTTAGAGATTACAAAGATTGCTATGATAAAGACGAAATACCTAGTAAGCAGCAGCCTCACTGAGAGAGTGAAAGGGCTTGGTCTTAAGCAGGTATAAGGGAAAAAACATGTATTCACTGACTGTGAATCTAGAAGCTATGTGTAAGGCATGAGGACTTCCCCAGGTCATTTCAGTGTATAGTTATCAATTTAAATATTCAAAATAACCAGGCAAAGATCTGCTACAGATTCAAATGCCCTAAAAATGGTAAAAGAAAGATGATTCAAGGACGATGATTCGCTTCAACTTCAGCACATATCACTTTTTAATACACCCACTGAAGTTCAAGCCATTGCACAGGTGACGGTTTTTCATGGACAACCTGTAGCTAATGCATATGTCACTTAATGCAGTGGTTACCAAAGTGGGAGCCATGGAGGGACAACAGAACTTGGGGGTCAGTGGCAGATCTGATTCGGTTACATGATGTAAGACCAGTACAGCTCATGTGTTTGAGGTATATTTTGATCATGTTCACAAGCAATGGTGTAGTCAGAGAGGAGAAGTTGAGAGAGAAGTTCTGAAAAGCCAAAAAGTCCCAGGCTTGCTCATAAGAAGAGACACGTGTCAGGGCTGAGTTAGTTTCCAGTTCAGCTTGTTTGATATGGTGTACCAGTTTACAGCGGTTACATTTTTTACACACTGACTGTTGCAGCATCTATAATTTTGAGATGCTCTAGCAAATCAAGAAGCAGCTTATGCCTGGATTAGCTTGATATCATCCTAAAGGTTTGGTTTCTTAATCTAAAGACTTCCCCTGAGCTTAGTAGCCCGTGTGCCACCCTTCAGCATTCGCACAGGCGACAGAAAGTCTCATCATGAACTCATCCTTGTACTGGACATCTATATTATCCCATGCTTCTTGCACAACTGCACTCAACTCTGCATTTGTAGCAACTTGATTGCGATCTGATATGATTCTGCTGACTCAGAACCACCACCGATGACATCTTTTACGTGCCCAGAAAGGCATCTCTTTCCATTCGTGTAATGCCTTAGTTATTTCATGTTTCAAGCTGTCAATGTCCATATCTCTAACGATTTAACAAGAGCATAGTGAGTGATGCAGGGAAACAGTGTGGAGGCCTGACACTCCATGTATCGGCAGTGGATAGTCATCACACAAACTGTTGGCACTGACACACACAGCTTTTCTCAGAATTCAAAAGCTCTGACTAATGTACGTCTACAACAAAGTGCACTTGTGTGTGAGAATCATTGGGAGTTTTCCAAAGACATAGCAGTTTGCTGTACTTTGTTCCCTTTTCAAACCACTGCTGATACCTCTGACACAGTTTCTTTTGTAAATCCAACTGCCCTTATTGGCTCCTGAATAAGACCATTGTATAACTGCTCATCATATTCACTGGCCTCACCAAACTGAAACTGAACAGTGAAGGCAAACAAATGGCCATGGCAAATGCAAGACGGCAGCAACTGGTGCCTTTCTGTCAGTGTTTTGCATCTGTGTGGAAGGTTTTGAAATATCAAGCTTAGGGTCCGCAAACAAGTCAGTGGCCCAAAGTGCTGAATGACATCACTGTAGTGAAGCAAATAGTCATGCTTCCACTTAAGTGAATGATTAGAGAACATGCTGGGTCTTACATGCACATGTTACCTTTAATTATGCAGCCTCGTTGTGGTGGCTTTTGGGAGCATCACTGAGTTAAAGACCCAGCTGCCAAGGCTGACTGTCCATCGGATTTCTTATCCCGTTGGCAGCGAGTAACAGTAACAGCCGCAGGAAACACAAGCAGAGCCTCCCAAACTTTGGCCATCTGCCTTAAATTAAAATGGTTTATTGAGAGCATCAATTCCTTACATATTTAAACTATGAGATGGCGCTGTTTAGATGAGCATATGTGAAATGCTTCTCCCCTTTCTCTTGCTGATCAGTGCATCCTAGTGAAACTAAATCAAAAGACGTTACTTGTTCAAATAAATTGTAACCCAAACAACCAGTGCACACATGAAAATATTTTAGTTAATTGAAGGGTCAGTCAAACCTTACCCCCCGTACTGTATCTTGACCAGCTGATCCGCCCTTCAGAGAATATAGTTTTGTTTTGGTTATTTTCCTTAACGTGAGTGCAGAATAATCCAAAGCTCTAGGTTCAGAGGCTGTAAAATTTGGACCCGTATGCTGTTGCATGTGGTCAGTAACTACTTTAAATCTTAAACAATTATATCGCTGATTCAGTGACCTGGCTATTTGCCCATCAAAATATAGTGCCCCTCAGTCTCCACTAAACACAACACAAAGATTAAATACAAAAAAACCCTCATTTTTAATCTCACGATATCCCGTGTTGGGTGTTTCAGTTATGTTTGGGGTCATGCGAGGTTCCCATGATTTAAAGTGAGGGTGAGCGTTCTGGGCTCCTGCCATACCGTGGTCATATATTATCCATGCTTGACACAAGATATGTACTTGTGCACATAGCATGAACGCTGCAGAGAGCTCCATCTTAACAAGAAATTTGGTCTCGTATCCAGTCTAAAAATCTTATGCAATATTTTAAAAAGCTGCCAGTGGGTTGAAATAATTCCAATTGTTTCCTTGAATCAGTTGTCATTTTCTTGACACCAATGGGCTGGTCTGCCTTCTTTTGCCTTATTTCAAAATATTTATATTCATTCCCTGAAAAAAAAAATGTAAAAAGTTAAATAGCACTGGAAACAAGTGGGATTATCTCATACCTCTGGCAGATTTGTCACTTGTTTGAAGAAAAACAGAGTTTAAGACTGAATATGAGACTAAATGACTTCTTCAGGTGGAGATTTGTTTGCAGTGTAAAGAGACACGTACAGCAGTGGTGTTCAGTCCTGGTCGGTTTTCATTCTAGCCATCTAATCACAGATTGATTAACATGTGAGGTGCAACAGGCAGGATAGAAAACCAGCAGTACTCTGAGTCAGTCTTGAAAACAGAAATTGAGAAGTACTGATTTGAATTTCCCTAACCCTCTACTCATCCTCTGTGACGCGCGATATTTTTCTGCATACCTGTGTGTGTGCATGCTGTGCATGCATTTGTGCAAGGGTGCGTGTGAAGTTCCTTAGAATGAGTTGTGTCAACATGCAAACTCAAACCTCATGGAGACACAGAGAATAGCTGGTAACCCCCCACATGGTCTGAGGTTTGTGAACTCAACCACTGTACTGTGTGTGTGAGTGTGTCAGAGTCAATGTGCCTGTGATGTATTGCTGTTTTTGCAGAGTATTTGACTTCACTCGCTCATGTGTGTAACTTGGTGTATGTCATCCATCACCGTGAGACAGTGTGTGTTTTCGTAGTTTGTGTTTTGAATGTAGGCCTATGCGTTCCCGAGAACATTCTTTAAGTGTCTGATCTGCATTTGTGTGTGTGTGTGTGTGTGTGTGTGTGTGTGTATGTGTGTGTGTGTATGTGTGTGTGTGTGTGTGTGCGTTGCTGGGAATGGGAGGCCAGCCCAGCCTGAAAACTAAGTCTTGTCGTGGTTCTTCCCAAAGCCTGCAGTTTGCGTGATGTGATGCTATCAGGAGGTTAGGAGTCTGTTTGCTTTGGGAGCCCTAGGCTTGGCGGGCACACACACACACACACACACACACACACACACACACACACACACACACACACACACACACACATTCTCTCAGTTTTTCTCTCTGTGTCCCTCTCTCTCCTCTCTCACTCACATACTCAGATTAAAGTGAAAGTCAGAGAATAGTCACAGGCAGACCACCCCCACCCACCCGCCTGCCCCCCTCCAGGGACCAGAGAGGTAGAAGGCTGAAGAGGTCAGGCTGCTTGGCCTGGGAAAGGCCTGAGAGAGCAAAGGGAGGGCAGGGTGCATAGATAGAGAGAGAGAATGAGAGAGATTGAGAGAGAGAGATTGAGAGAGAGATAGAGAGAGAGATAGCAGTAGGAAGAGAGAAAAGACCAGAGAGAGGGAGATACATACAGAGGGAGAGACATAGAGAAAGCAAGAGGGGGTGCAACAGAGGGTGTAAGGGATGGATAGAAAGAAAGCACATAATGTGAAAGCAGTAATGAGAGAAATTTTGATGAAGTGAAAGAACATGGGGTTAGAGACAGAATTATAGAGAGAAACAAATAGGGAAGAGAGAGAGAGATAAAACAAGAGTGGAAACCAGGGCCATGGATTTCTTAGACTTAATGGCTACTGAGAGACACGCAGGATATAAATGGAATGGAAAATTAGACCCACAGTAGGTAAAAAAAATAAAAGACGATGATGATGATGATGCACCGGTTGCATCCCTCCTCCTCTTCCTCTCCTCCTCCTCCTCCTCTTGTAGTCCAAGCAAAACCACTTTTTCTCACAGGAACTGTATGATAGGATTTTAACTTGTGTCATGAAGTTTCATACCTTCATATGTGCCTTTTATGTTCTTCTGTGAGCTGTCAGGACACCAACAGCAAATACAATCACAAGCTGGTGCCAAATATGAATAATTTTGATATTAGCTGTTGTGGCAGCAGGTTGGCCTTCAGGTATATTGGCCAGATAGTGTTGTGTTTTTTTTTTTTTTTATAATATAATATAATATATAATATTTTATAAAGATAATTGTATTCCCACATATAACCTGTTTTTCCTTCTCTGTTTTATATGGATTTTGGTCTATGGAGTATAACTTTAAGATTGTTTTTGTAAATTAATGATAGGGTCATATAATTCCATTTGTTGTATTACCCTTGCACAGCACTGAGGGGCTTAATCCTCTGCATCGACACAAGTTCTTGAGCCTGGTATCGGCTGGTCTCATTATCTGTGCGCTGCTTTGTTGAATTTCTGAGCGCTGACCACTTCAGTCTTCTGGGCTCTGAGCTCAGGCAACTCTGTGAACTTCTGGACTGCATGTTTGTGTTTGCACGTGTGTTTGTGAAGGCGGATGGCTGTGGGTGTGTCTGGGTGTGATAGCGTAGTATTAGTGTGCTGTTTGGGTGTGTGTGTTTGTGGTTATGGGTGTAGCTTTTTTTACTGGGCCACTTCTATCCAGTAACCATGGGACCGTTGAAGCGTGTGTGTGTGTGTGTGTGTGTGTGTGTGTGTGTGTGTGTGTGTGTGTGAGAAAGCGAGAGAACACCAGCTTTGGCCTGTCCCACCTACTCAAACCAAAGCAGCGTATCCATACCTTGATTTTACAAATAAAACATCTGCCGCTTTGTTGCTGCTGGCAACCAGAGGTGCCTGGGTACCTGTCTGTCTGGATGCCCCCATCAACCTCTCACACACACACACACACACACACACACATTGGCCTCCTTGGATGCAGGGAGCCCTTTCTTTCTTTCATTCTTTCTTTCTTTCCCTCCATTTTCCTGTTGTCTATTTTGGTCAACTGGTGGCCCGTTCCCACAGTGCTGCTGTTCCCATGGTTATCGCCACAGAGATAGCGAGAGGGGGTGGGGGGCTGGGGGGCTTGACGGAGAGCGGGAGAGACAGCGTTGCTCTGTTCTAGGAGATAGGGGACTCTGTGGCTGTAGAGAAGGGGAGGGGGGCGAAGACTGTAGGGCTGAGTGTGTGTGCGCGTGAGTTGCGTTGCTCCCATGAACATCACTGGTGACCTGTGAGGCCAGAGTCGAGTCACGGTGGAGTTTTGAAGTTTGATAGAGATCGCGTTTTAGATTGAAACTGACAGCACCTTCTGTGATGTTACCGCCTCAGTGTGTGTGAATGTCGTGACTCAAAGATGCTGTCACGATTCAAAGATATTGTCGTTTATTAAATTTGACAGTTTTATTAAGTGACAGTCCCCTGGAACAGCGGTGATATCACCAAACACAAACTCTCCATTAACTGATAACCATTTTCATGCATACTTGTGTTTAATTCAAAATGCGGCCCTGTGGGGTCCCTGTAATGTGTGTTTGTGTGTGTGTGTGTGTTTGTGTGTGTGTAAATATTTATTTACATATCTATCTATCTATCTATCTATCTATCTATATTTACATATACATATATATGTGTGTATGTGTGTGTGTGTATAATAGAGAAAGAAAGAGAGAGACATAACATCACATCCATCATTTTGAAGGTGAATGGTGCTGGCTGGCTGATATTTGATTTTTAAAAGGCTAATATATCACCCTGATATACTGACATATGTGTGTCTAAGCCAATATGAAACCTCTGCTGGGGGTAGATACTGCTTCCTGAGATAGAGACCTGAGGTGGGGTGCAGAGATGGAGGGAAGGGTAGAGCCGGGAGCTGGTTAGGGGGTGAGGGCCGACGAAAGGAGGGAATGAGGGAGGGGTGCGGGTCGGAGTGGGGGGGCTCAGAAAGAGGGACGGATTCAGTTCCCACACTTCTAATTACTGTGTCACTGGAGACTGAAAGGGGACTGCCCCTGGCCCTAGGGAATTTGCCGGGGCCAGTCGCAGAGAAAGAGCGAGGGAGCAAGGGGGGGGGTGGGGGCCGCAGAGGAGAGCAGGAGGGAAGGGAAGGGAAGGAGGGGTGGAATTAAAGAGGGTCTATGACACAGGAACTCTCCATCGTTCTTTCTTTTGGTTTTACCTCATTGCATTCACACCAGAGGTGAACCCCTTCACCGCAAGTCCCCTCCCTCCTCTGCCCGAACACCCCCACCTCTCACCTCCGACCCACATCTCCTTAACCCTCCCTTACCCTCCTCCACCTCCATCTTCTCTTTCCCTTGAGCCTTTGTTCACCATCTTGTACTGCTTCCTTTTTACACCCCTCCACCCATTTTTTTTGTCTCTCTCTCTCTCACCTCTACCTCTCTGCTTTTCTGTTGTTGTCTTCCACTCCTGTGTCTCTTGTTGACATGGACGCTCCCAGAGACACTTGCAAGTGCATCAGCACACACACACACAGACACGCACTGATTTCTTATCCTGCATCATTATTGCCACTTAACCCTGAGCCCTCGCCCTCTTTTATTTGCCTTTATCTCGCCCTCCTCTGCCTGTCCGCTGTGGGCTCTGTGTGTGCATGTGTGTGTGTGTATGTGTGTGTGAACTGATAATGTATGTGATTACCCTGAGAGAAACATGCATGCTCATTCACATTTGTGTGTTTCTCTCAGGGTAACCGCACATATTATCAGTACTCCAGTGCAGCAGTAGTCTATGTCTGATAACAGTCAGTGGTCATCATGAGGCTGCTGTCTAGCTCAGTGAATCTTGTGCTCCATTGTATCCGGGACTAGTTGGCCACTTGTTGTCCCGATGAAAACACAACCAGCAGGCATCTTAGCACCCTTTACTATCCTTTGTTTCAAGATAAGACAGCTTGGAGTGCACATGCGTTGTGTTTTTGACCAAATTCACCGGTCAGCTGAGGCAGTGAGCACGTTTACATGCACACCTTATTCCTGTATTAACCGGAATATTCACAATATTCCGGTTGCGCACGTGTCATGTAAACACGCACCGAACCCGATTAAGGTCATATTCCGGTTGGAGAGAATTCCGAATAAGCCCCCTGGAATATTCCTGTTCCAACCGGAATATTGGGGCATGTAAACACCTTAGTCGGAAAACTCATCGAACCGGAATATTCAGTCACGACTGTGCATGCTCGACTCGCAAGGAATTCTGTGGCGTCTTTGTTGCTATGGTTACCTGCAAGCGGGGAAAACGGCATGGCGAACAGTATGGCGAACAGCTGCAAGAGCCAGGAGACTGCAGTCCACCTTCAGCTAATGAAAGACTTAAATATCATGGAGGATATCGATGGGAGAAAACATAGAACTAGCGACAGAAGAAGAAGAAAAAGAAGAAGAAGACGAGCAAGAAGACTTCTTCGTCTGTTTTTCTGGCAGACCAGATGCCTATACGCGTACTGCTGCCCCCCGCGGCTGAGTGTCGCATTACGTAAGAGAGTGGAATACGCCGAAACACGGGGGCATGCCAAGTAACATGTAAACGGAATATTCCAGTTGCCGCGGCGCAGTTACCTTAGCCGGAATATTGAGCCGAACCGGAATATGGTGTGCATGTAAACGTACTCACTGATCAAAAATAATACCACTTTTACACTGGCCTAAAATCCCACTTTCATCACAGTGTCAGCAGATTATCCCAACATTTTAGTCACAGGCTTCAAACCCTGCAACAATCCCGGGTAGTCGTTAGCTTTGGCTCTGATCAGCAGAGGTGTAAATGGGTCTGCCGATAATTTTGACCTATTAGTTTTTTTGTTTTGTTTTGTTTTGTTTTTTTTCAGCTAGGCACTCCGAGTAACTTCAATCTGTGTAATATGATAAATTACCAGCAATTCATCTTCTTTTGGGCCGGACTGATTTATGCTCATGGTGTAGCTGTAATGAGAGTTGGCCGGGGTGGAGCGTCAGAGAAAACACGGTTTCGGTTGGGTTGGAAGATTACGATACCAGTTAGCCCAAAGGAAAAGATGGAGATGAAATATCCGTTCTTGGACTTCTGCTAATGTAAATAATGTAAAACGTGAAACCCGCTTGCTCGAATGTGGTGTAATTGTCATGGGTCTGGGTGAGAGCGAGTAGTGAGAGTGTTGGACATTTGACAGTAGTGTTCCTGTGGTGATTTAGGATTTGAACTCGGTGCCTTGCACGAAAAAACAAGCTAAATAAGTGCCAAGTGAACCAGTACAGATGACCAATAATGTATGATCATCCTCTCTCAAACTGTAGGTTGGAACATAAACTGGTTTGTGCAATTGTGTGGTTAAGTTTTGGTCACATAGGAGTAGTAGAAAAATTTTAATGAGCTGGAGACCCAGAGAAAACACTACTTTTGTTTAAGAACTGCTTGCATGGGCTGTGCTGAATTAATAAAACCCATTAGTTACAAATAAAAATTAATACTCGTATAAATATATGAACAAGCATGCAGCCCCTGCCCATGTAAGTCATGCCTGGATTATTGCCAAATAGTCCGATGCTGGGAGAGGACCTGATGTCGCTGCGGGCGATGTCAGAATGGGTCTAGTGTCAGAAAAAGTTCTGATGCCGGAAAAGTTCTGATGTCAGGAAAAGGTTCTGATGTCAGGAAAAGGTTCTGATGTCGGGAAAAGGTTCTGATGTCAGGAAAAGGTTCTGATGTCGGGAAAAGGTTCTGATGTCAGGAAAAGTTCTGATGAAAAATTCTGATGTCAGGAAAAGGTTCTGATGTCGGGAAAAGGTTCTGATGTCGGGAAAAGTTCTGATGTCAGGAAAAGTCTGACGTCGGGAAAAGGTTCTGATGTCAAATGTCAGAGATTCCAGGGCTGAGGACTGAGTCCGGACTGAAATCTCCAATAGGAGAGGTTTCAGAGTCTAAGGAATCAAGAGGTTGGGCTGTCGGCATCCCTGCAGGGGGTGATCGGAAGTCCGTATAGCTCAGGCAATGTACTGAGCCTGTTGATATTTTATGTTACTGTATTTTATTTTCGCTATCATTCCCAATTCTATTTCCCTTTTTATTTTATGTTACTATATTTTATTTTCGCTATCATTCCCAATTCTATTTCCCTTTTTATTGACTGTTTTTATTGTTTTAAATTGTGTTTTGCTGCTTTTAATGTCTCTGTAAAGCACTTTTGAATCTTGTGTTGAATTGTGCTCTACAAATAAATTTGCCTTGCCTTGCCTTGTAGTGCATAGCTCAACCCGCAGGTTTTTTGTGGGAGAGTCGCTTCCTCTCCCCTCTTTACCAGTTCTTCAGACTAGACCAGAACAGCAGCAGTAGCAGCAGCAGCAGCAGCAGCAACAGCCACCACCACTGTCAATATTTACAGTCCTGGATGAATCACTCTGCATTACAATAACATTCCCTGCGTGCCTGCCTGACTGTGCGAATCTGGGAGAGATGAGAAAAGGGGAAATGAGAAGTGAGAGAATGGGTAGGGATGGGGGAGGGAGGTGGGGGGTGGGGGGGTTGAAGGGTGAAATATGCGCCAGCAGCAATAAACGTTAGGTAAAAGAATCTGTTAGTGCCTCTCCCATGACGGGGCTGTCAGTGTGTGTGTATGTGCTTGTGTATAGTTGTGTGAGTTGCACTCAGGTAGACTGGATGGAATGTCAATTTGGTGTGTGGGTGTAGTGACAGTTTGAGTCTGTCTGTGCATGTCAGAGAAAGTTGCAGAGTGCCGAAGTGACATTTGGAGCATCAGGTCTGCTTCCAAAACAAGACAAATGTTAAATGCCACTTGCCTAGAAGATCCTCTACATTTGAGAGACCCAGGTGTCTCCGCTGGACATCTGACAGTTGCATGATCCAGCCATTTGCCCCTCCAACAATTGGTGGGGCTCCCTGGGTTTTCCGCAACCTTCAAGTTACACGAAAAGGAGTTTTCTCTTGTCACATTTGTCAGCCATCCAGAAGACTATGTTCTCTCGCTGCTGCAAACTGCATGTCAGTATACCCCTGCCAACCCCCAGTCCCTCACTTAACTTTTGATCCACTTGATGAGTTTGCCTTTCCAACAGAAAGAGTGAAACATATTTGAGCTACAGCCCTCTTGTAGTGATAGCGGTCAAATTGCTGTTATAATTTCATATTAATGTACCAATGAGAGAATCCTGTATCTGTATCTGTATGTATAGGATCCTTAAGGCACCACACCAATGATTTTAAATGTTTGGCCCATTAACCACAATTTACCCACACTTTACATTGCAATAAACCATTTTGCAAGTCATTTGGGAGTACTAAAGATTTCACAACATATTTTCAAAATTGAATTTTTGTAAATATTAGGCTAAACATGCAAAATCACCAATATGGTTCTTTCAGTACCATTTTTACATCTAGGACTAAGGCGCGCGGTGTGAATGGACTAAAATCCCAGATTAGCACATTCACACTTCACTCACATCCCGGATGTTTGTGGGATGATAAGTCGGAGTAAAAACAGTACAAGTTTGCAACTTTGCAAGTGATAGTAGCGTTTGTCAGCTGCTAGTGGACCAGTCGCTGGAGGAGATCAACACCGCAACTTGCAGTGGCGATTAACACAGCGCTGAAACTGGAATGAATAAAGTGAATACAGTTAAAAAATACGGAGGGCGAGGAGGTAAGTGCTGCATGTTGCTTTCATGTGCTGCCCATGGCGTTAATCTTGCATTTTATGAGGTTTAGTTTAGTTATTTTCATTTTAACTCAGAATATAAAGCAACCCATCAATGGAGTCTGGCTTGAGGTTTAATCCAGCTCTTTATGTTTTTGAGATGAGCTGTTTTTATCCCTCTTCAAAACCCATTACCCAGTGAGCAGCATTGTCAACGGACCTTTTCAGCACGTTGTTTTCCCGAGCTGTTTGGCTTAGGCAGGCCCCAGCTATCTGGCATCTGAAGAGAGAAAAAAGAGAGGACTTCGAGAAGGAGAGAAAGAACGAGGTTAGAGGTGAGGGACTATGAGAGAGAAAGAGAGAGAGATTGAAGGGGGAGGGAACAACATTGGAAAGGGTAAAGAGAGTTAGAAGCAAGGCATAGGTTCAGTTGGAAAGAGGGAGAGATAGAGGTTGGGGTTGAAGGTTGAGTGGCTAAAATGCAGAATGAGGTGACTGTGCCAAGCTGAGGGAAAGCCTTAGTACTATTTGTGCAACTGCTAGACCGTTATCTGCTAGACTCCAGACTATTATCTTCTTTCTTACCCCTTTTACTGAGCTCCACTAAGGAGGAACTAAGGGAGCGAGGGAGGGAGGGAAGAAAATTGAGAAACGATGAGGCCATTTGAAGGGTAAGAGAAATGGTTGAACGTAGAAAGCAAATGGTTAACAAGGAAAAGAGGTTGAAAGAAGGAGGGTGAGCAGAGGCTGGAGAGAATGCAGGAGAAAGAGAGGTCGAGGAGGCGACATAGAGACAGAAAGCTTCAATACGTACTCTGAGGAGCAACAAATAGATATGAGTTCTTGGTTGTTCCCTATCTCGTTTAGCTCCTGTTGGTATGTTAATGTAATAAATTCCTGTTAACTCCACTTTCCACTTAATGGATTTACTTACTTACATAGAAACTTTTTTTCTCAAGAATTGATTTATCTTGCTACACGCTTTTCATTGGCAGACAAAGTACCTAATTAAAGGTGAAACTGTTCAAGACTTGTATCAAATAAACATAAATCTTAAATGTCCCCGTGGGGTAGTTTTCTTTGCAGCCGGTACTTCAACAGAAAAAATGCACATAGCCACAGCATCAGCTAAAGAGGACAAACCCGTAGCAAGCCTTGATCCCACTGGCCAAGATGGATAAGTATAGCGTCTTATCGACATTCGTTGAAAAATTCATTTGCTGCCTGGACAAAAGATTTCCTGTACCCTCTGATCTCGCTCTTGGGAAAGCTGAACCAGATGGGAGCTGCTAGATCTCACCAGAGAGAGGGAGTGATGGGAAGCCAAAGAGATAACCTGTGTCTTTCAAGTGACTCTTGCTTGATGTGCATGAGAAAGACCTTGCTGAAGGACCCGTGATGTTTTAGCACAACTTTACTTTACTTCAGATTTGGCCATCTTGTTTTAGGCTAAGATTTATAAGCCAACAGATTGTAGAAAACTTTCAAAACCGATTGATTTAGGGGCGTCATGTAGGAAGTATTTCTGTTACTGGAGTTATGCACCTTTTTGTGATACCACTCCCTTTTGGCCAGTTGGTGTGAAAGCTTGATCAGCTCTTGCTTGCCCCATGACCAAGAACAAAGTTATGCCATGTTATCTGAATCCATTTGGAAGCTATGCACCTTTTGATCATAGGCCAATGCTCATTGGCCACGCCCCATTTTGACCAATCAGCATGAAAGATTTATCAGCCGATTCTTGGCCCATGACTAACCTTTCCACAAAGTTTTGTGCAAATCCATTCATTCCTCTTTGACAGATCCTGCCAACAGACAAACTAACAGACTAAATGGGGCGACAACATAACCGCTGTTCAACTCTGTTGGCAGTGGTAATAAAAAAAAAAAAAGAGGAAAACATTACTAATTTTTTAACATGTCAAAACTTCTCCATTTCCTTAAAACCCTTGTAGCAATATAGGCCAACAAAGGCAGTTTCTTTGGTTACATACACTACACTGTGGTTGTATAACAACATTCTGGTGAAAAAAAAAAAAAACAAGTGAAGGCCTATGATAATTCATGAGTCATAAATCTTTGAAATAAGTTTAGAGAAGTACTCTGACAGGCTTAATTTTTTATACTGAAGTGTTTTAGCTTTTGTAGTATCCTAGGACACTTGATACATTTTGGAAGAGGTACTCTACATTGCAAATCCCATGCTGTTCAGCATTTCTCAGTGTATCATCAGACAAATATTTTAACTGTTCATGTTGTCAAAATTTGACTGATGCCCTTGTGAAACTCTCCCACTTGTTGTCCCATAAGGATATTCTATCTACTGGCCAGAGAAGATGTTATTGAATGCTGTGTTAATAACTGCTGTGATTGGTTGACAGTGTGCGTAGTTAACAAGCTGACCTTTAGTTTTTTAAACCATCGCCAGCTAGAAGTGTGTGTTTTCTTGTTTTGTTCTTACTAAAAAGTTTACTTCAGCAGGGACTGTACTGTAAATGTTAAGCGCTTTCTTTTCAGACATTAAAGCCAACTTAATATGATGGATTGACAAGGACATGCATTCCCGGTCTACTGAGAATTGGCAAGGAACAGTAACATTATTCATGTAGCTTGCATACATATTAGTGCGCCTGTACACCCACATACGCAGTCAAAACCTTAACACTGAGCTTTGTTCTATTCCACAGTCTAAAAAAACACAGCTATATGGTTGACATCCATGGGAAAATTAGGAAGGAAATAATATGACTTCCATGCTTTGTGTGTCATTCAGGTGAAATGAGTGGGTGTGCGGTGACTCAGTCAAGGGTGTGTGTGTGTGTGTGTGTGCGCGTGTATGATTGCATGTGAGTATGTGCATCTGTGCATGCCGGTGTGTGTGTGCATGTGTGTATAAAGTGAGTCAGAAGAAGGTGTGTGTGATGTCAAGCCCAGACAGGCTTTGCTGTGGTCCAAGTTCAGGTTGCTGTCAGGTGGTAATGGTTAGTTAACAGAGCTGGTAATTACCTCAGACTGAATGGGGCTGAGACACTGGCCAGATACCCTCAGGATACTGTGGGAAAGAAGAGAGAGTATGCAGTCTCAACCAGTGTTTGACTCGTGTTCTCACTGCAGCACAAAAGTTGCCCCACAGGTATATTCATATAGCATATGTACGCTCCAAAAGGAGGCATCAACAATCAAAAATTAAAAGAGGTGTCAAAATGATTGATAGCACATAATTGAAACAAATTACATTACCATTACGTTTTATAATAACCTGAAAATGCAAATGCGTTTACAGACTGAATCCACTATTTTGAATGATCAGCATTAGATAATGACTTTTTTTACTTAAAAACTACAAAATGATTACATCACTATGTTACTCCCAGTGAACCCGTCTCACTATCACTTTGTTTAACTTGGGCTCATGCTTCATGTGTGGTTAAATGTGCGGCGCCACAGATGTGCAGTCTGTGTAACGTTGTGTTTCTCATGATGACCAAAATATCTGAAAAATCCAGTAGTTAAGTGTCGCTGTAGGAAAATTCAGGTCTCTGCATCCCACAACAAGAACAGGAACCCCCCTGGATTTGGCCAGTAGTTCCAGTTCCTCTGTGTTCCTTCCAGTCCTGAATGGATTTGCTGCAGTACCATCCCTGTTATTTCAAATGTAAGGTGATTCATGACATCGCACACAACTCCAGTGTGCCCGGTCATTTTTGCCACAGTTGCATTGCTTTGGCCACATTTGCAGCATTTTGATGGCACACAACTGGCCGTGTGTATTTCCACTTAAAGCTTGAACCCGCCGTAGTGGTCATGACTTTTCTTACAGACCACCACCTATTTGTATTTGTCATTTTCAAATTCCTGTTTCTGCTGAAACAGGAATTGACAGAGAGTGGAATGTGGTAATTTTTCTGCAGGTTGCGTTCTGTTAGTGAAAACGTGGTGTGACTGCCGCAGTTGGCAAGCATTCACATCACCTTACTTCACCTCAGGACTGTGTGCAAAAGCAGAGACAAAGGGTGAACCTCCTAGCTCTCTTCTATGGTATCATTAGAAGCCGACTTTTACAAACTATTTTAATTTGACCCGTATCATTTCACCGTGACAATACAAACGTATATATGCCCTATAAAAACAGAATGAACATGAACCAGAGATGGTGGAATATTTCAGAAACAGGTTAACAAGGTATCTGTGGTGTATATGTATCTCTATATATCTCTATATGTCGTATTTACTGATTGGTAGAGTTTTTTTTCTTAGGGGATACTTGAGCATATACTATACTTTTTGGATGTGTATAGATACTGTTCATTTTAAGGCTTCAATAGCAACATAATATATTTTTGCATGAAATTACATGAAATTTTAACATTGAAAACGATTGCATTTTCACAGGCAGCCCATGTATAGAAAATTATGGCATAGTGCAGTTCTTGTTCCTCTTGCTCCTCGCTCTTCCTCCCTGCAGTTCCCCAGTTCCCACGCTGCTCCTTACCTGACTGCACCACATTTTGAATCAAATCACTGGTGCACAATTGGCTGGTTGCTCTGACCATGTGACCTAAAGCAGGCCTGAAAGCCCCGACTTTTTGGATTGGTCTAGGATTTTCCCATGGGAGCGGCCTACGGAGCTGTTGCTGAGGCACCGTGTGTGTGTGTGTGTGTGTGTGTGTGTGTGCGTGTGAGCACGTTGGGGAAAAGTCTCCCACTCCCCTCTCTCCCTCACAACCCCCCCACCACCCTTTCCTACCTCCTCTCCACTATCCCCCTTTCTTTTTTTTTTTCCACCACCTCCCATCCTTTGAAACACAGTATCACAATTAGATAGCCTTTGTTGTCACGGCAAGGAGCATTCTTTCTCTGGCATGGCCACACGGAGTGTGAGAATGCAGGAGGTGCTCTGAGAAAGAGTGAAGGAACAAAAGACAAAGAGAGTGAGAAAAATTTGGAGAAGTAGCAAGCGTCCCACACTTTTTGAGCTCAGTGAAAATCAAGAATGCTGTATTAATGTCATCCGTTGTCATTTCTGGAGGCATTATGACCTTAGGGGCCGTCCTCAGTCTCCTCAGCAAAGAGGAGGCTCTTGCTCTGTCCGTTCTTCCTGTGTGGCTAGACACGCAGGAGCCACAGACGAGCCATCTGTGTACCTTGGCACTCGTGGTTCTCAGGCTTCTCATGAGGTGTGCTCACCTGAAAACTGCAGGACTTCAGTGCCGTTGCAGGAAAATTTAGGAAGAGAAAGGAAAATACCCGCCAGAGTCGACCTGTTCTGGAAGATTTTCTTTGTTCAAGCAGTCCTCAAAGTTCAGGTGCTGCATGACTTTGCACAGAGTTTCAAATACAGACACTCGTCTCAAACTCAAATACATAATTTGACCACATGCTTCCAATTCCATGTGAATCATGACCCAGCTTGGTTCAGTTCTGTCCACAAATCCATTTATCTGCAAATCTGTCATCGCGTGTCAGTATCTTAAGCTCCGTTTTACTGTGCATTAACAAGATTACAAAACCAAGTGAAGACAAGCACAGGGACACATAAACAGATAGTGGGGGTTATACAAAATAAGACAAAGACCAAAGATAACGACAGAAGGGGCGAATTAGTGAGTCTGTGGTATGCTAGGGGCAAAAAAACAAAAAAAAAAACAAGAGGCCCAGCAAGATCTTCAGTTCCTAGAATCTTTCTTATTTTATTTATTGCCTTATTAACATTGTTTCTCAAATTAGTTAATCAATTCTTTGATTTGTCCATTTATCTGCCTCTTTTCCACGTCTGCCCAGTCTGTTACGTAATTTTCTGTCTAAGAAAATTACGTCTTAGACGTCTGTCTAAGTTTGTAGGACATGTGAATTTAGTTCAGATTTTCAGAATTTTTTTCAGTTAAAAGTATTTCAGTGACAATGGCGTGTGTGTGTGTGTGTGTGTGTGTGTGTGTGTGTGTGTGTGTGTGTGTGTGTGTGTGTGTGCGTGCGCTTGCCTGTCCATGGCTTAGTCTTGAGAGTTCAGAACAGGTTCTGACTTGATCGACTCTGGGAAACTTTGAGCTGAGCAAATAGCTGGGTCTGTTTTTCTGGCTGAAGCCACACTCGCGGTATGTGTGAGCCATGTGTATGTGTTGTGATCATTTACATCTGTGCGGTTTATGCACACTGCCGTGTAACCTGTGCACGTGGTGAGGTGTTTTGTCTGCGTGGTAAGTTGTTCTCTGTGTGTTCGCACCTTGTCCGTTTGTGTGTAAGGCTGAATACAAAGCACAGAAAACAGAGTGTGCTGAGGGAGAGATTCTGCATTCCCACAGACAAGACAGGAGATGACACCTCTGCTATTCCCACACCTCCACTGTCTAGCTGCTCTCCTTTCTTGGCCTCAGTTACCGCAGAGGCAAGCACAGCTCTGCATATGCACTCAGAGATCATGCACACCAACGTTTGCATGAGGTGCATGATCCTGATCTGCAGTCTTTATTGCATTTTTTTATTTCTGGGTAAACATTAAATAATCAGGGATGACTGTCTTACTCTTAGTGAGGTCTGTGAGTGTGGGTTGATTTACTGCCCACCTCTAAGTGGAATGCTGTTTGCTGGGTGGAGCTCAGGTGTGTTGACAAGGCTTTTAGCACCGACGTGCTGTCAGGATGGCTTACAGACGACTCTGTGTGTGTGTGTGTGTGTGTGTGTGTGTGTGTGTGTGTGTGTGTCTCCATGCATGTTGGGGGCTGGCAAATAAGAGGTTCCTAATGTCCTAACAGGGAAGCCTTTACCATGGCAAGCAGCATGGACATGTGAACGTTGCTTAAACACTATCTTTACACACACACTCACACACTCACACACAAACACACTCTGGTCTGCACAAGTGGGGGTGAAGGGGAGGTGGTGGTGGTGGTGGTGGTGTGTGGGTGTGTGTGGGGGGTTTTGGAAACTACCTATGTCAGGGTAGTGATAAGGAACAACCAAAGTGTCTGCACAAAAACACACGAAATGCCCTTTATGATGTGGCTACAGCTTTTGCTTCGTTTTTGCATTTCCCTCTCCTCACTGCCTTTGATAAGTAGTTATGTCATTCGCTTTCTGGCAGAGATGCATATTTCACCCAAATACAAAAGGTGCAGCGTATACTAAATTTATAGCCGCTGTAATGTAATTATGATGATGTAATGATGTGGTATAACACCCCCTCCCCAAAGCAATTATTCCTTTCTAACTCTGATGTTAATCTCTTGTTTATTGTTTTTGTTTTTCCAGGCTTGTAACAATGATCAGTACATGGCGCTGCCCAGAGAGGACATGACCAGGATGCTTAGGCAGAGAGGTCAGATAAATATAAATACACACGGACACACAGACATACACACACACACACACAAAATACTGTATCGGTAGTAACAGTTTATTCTCACTGCTCAGTCTTATCAGTGTCCTGTTGTGTCTCTAGGCTTTATTAAGGACCAAGACACTGAAAACACAGAGTTTACGTCTCATCAGGAGGAAGAGGAGGATCCTGGTGACTTTCTGACCTCTAGTGTGGCCTCTGAAGCCCCCAGGTACGCCCCTAAATGTCGCTGGGCTCCCCTGTCAGTGCTGGACCTTGACACTCTCACCTTTCCTGGCGGGGCGTCCATACAGCTCCACACTGTGCCACCCGGCCTCCTGCCAAGGATATCCGTCTTCTACATCTGCACCAGCTGTGGCAAGGTGTTCTGGGAAGGCACCCATTTTGACCGTGTCCTCACACAGTTTCAAGAAGTGTTGCATATAAATGATGAGGACTCTTCTTCAGACACGGCGGCCATCAAAGGAGCTCAGCAGTGCTGAACGAGAGCTGCCACGTTTCATCAAACCCTCAAAAAGCCTGTCAGTGATTGTTTTCACATTGCCTTATGTTGCACACTAATTACAATTTGCTTGTTTCAGGGTCATTTATGTGATGAAACAATGAGGGACGCATAAAGACTATAAATGTGGGGTTTAAGTTTGAGTCCTGATGTCCTTCGTGACAACAGTTAATGGGTTACCATGTCATTTTTGTATCGCCCAGACTGATCTGATGGACACTGTGGATTTACCACCATCAGAGGTTCTCTGCTGCATCCATGGAGATTTTCTCCTGAACGCTCCTGAGACCACAATCACTGACTGAATCTTTCAGTATTTGATATGGACAGGGGTTGTGTTTAGGCTATGCCTAGCGATTTCTGTTGCCATGGCGACAGCATTGCCTTAATTGTGCTGAAAGCTATACCCACACAGAAATATACACACATTATGGTATAACATGCATACATTGAGTGTGTGTTTGTCTACCTGAATGAGTAGAATGTAAATGAATTCACCTTGTTTTCAGTTAACATGTTGAAATGTATTGCAGACTTAAACATGTACATTTTGGGGGAAATTTTCCTCTTCTCACCTTTTTGGTAAGATATAAGTCAGCGAAAACTCCTAGGTGTTAAAAAAAAAATTAACCCTCCGGTTAATTTCCAATTGTCTAACATTTTTTAATCAGTTGTGGTCAGTTTAATCCCAAAAATGTAAACCTCCAAAACATGATTTTAATAAAAAGTGTTAACCAAGTTTATGCATCAGGTATTTTATGTGTCTTCTTGACTACCTAAATAGCCCTTTAAATAAAACAGCAACAGCACAGTTTCAGGATTCTCATTCCCAAAGCAGCGGGTGCAGGACTAATGCTGGACAGGTTCATGAGATGACCTAAGCTTTACAGAGTCTGTCTATCGGGTGTAACACTAACAGTGTGGGGTTTCCAGCCCGCAGGTTCAGGAGCAGGCAGGTTCCCCAACTAACCCAACATATACTGTCAGAATCTCCATCCTTTGTTTTCTCCGTCCTGCCTTTCTAAAATTTTTTTCCTCCTCACAAATCCCACAATGGTTTGTCTCTTTAGGAGAAAATTACATTTTTCAAAGAGATACAACAAGGAAAATTCTGCAGCAATTGGTCTTTTCCTTAATTATTCAAAATCGCAGAGTGTTGGCTGATTGGATGTTGATGAAACTTAAAGAACCACACCAGTGATTTTGAACGTTTGGCCCATTTACTACAATTTAACCACATTTTACATTGCAACAAATCATTTTCCAAATCATGCAAAGATACTCAAGACTTCATAACATACACTTAAACTCCCTCGATTTCCAGATTTACATTTTTTTTTTAAACACTCACTCTATAATGTTCTTCTTCTGTGGCTAAAAAAGGCGTCACCATTTGTAAACCACACAGCTCATTATTGGTGGTGTAAAGCAAAAGTTTCCCTGGGACTATTTTGCAGCAGAGGGACTGTTTCACTCCCCCAATTTCAGGTCGTTAAAACACATATGTGACTAAATGGTACTGTGTTTTCTATGGACATGGGAAAAAATTGCAGTTTTGTAGCAGAATATGTAATCGGGGTCATGAAGGCAAGTAATAACTGGAGAATCCTGCCTGAAAATGTCCCTCTTTTTTTAGCATTAAGACCGATTTGTATTTTCATGTTTAATTACATACGTTTTATTCCTGGGCCCTTGCTTCATTCCTGTAGCTATAGCTATATTGCGCCCTGTGCGGTGTTTGGTTCATTTATGAGATTTATTGATGATTTATCATTTTTCTTCTAATGTCGTCAAATACTGATAATGATAATGTCCCTTTTCTTGGTTAAGGTTAGGAAAAGGTCATGGTTAAGGTTATGAATGGGATCATGGTCATGGTTAACTTTAGGAATCTTCATATAAAGTTCACTAACATCGATGGTAAAGGTTAGGTAGCCATCTAGAGCAAACTAGAAGTGAACACTTAACTTGCTTGAATCAGGACTGAGTCTTGGTTATCTGGAGTGAAGGTCAATGTGATTGAGTCTCATCCACCCCAACCTCCTCCTTCCATGACTGGCCTGGTTGGTCTTTATACTACATCACAGTACGTCTGGCTCCAGGGTCCCATTTGACTGATTAAGACAGACTGATGTTAGAAAAAGGTGATAACTGCCTTCTGACCCACTCAAAGGTAGGAATGATTATGACTGATAATGTTCATCCAACAGTGTGATAACTGTGTAATCGGGTGTCCTTTAAGAGAATGATGCATCTCATTGCCATTTCAAGGTACTCACGCTGCATCACATCCTTTAATTGTCATAAGTCAAGCACTGAATCTTCGAAGCCAGTGAATGGCGCCGACCCTTCCTCTTTCCGTTCTACATACAGTTGAGAAAACTGAAGTTATAGCCTATATTTTCTACCCACTGGCCCAGTACTCTGCATCTTTACTATGCGATGACATCGTGTTTACTGTTTCCCTTGTATGGGTCCATCTCAGTCCTCCCTCACTGTCAGCACTTGAGATCTTAAAAAGAGGGAAAGGCAACTGCAACTTATGTCAGTGTAAGTTTCAAAGCATCGCGTGTGTAAATGACAGGTTTGGGATCCGTTCATGTAAATCACCAGCTGAAATCACACAACACACTCAGCTCAACGATTGTGTAACCATAAGGCATGGAAATATGTAGGCTTAAAGCTTTTGTTGTGGTGAGTAATGTTACACCACCCATAATACAGCTATTTGCCAAGATTTTGGAGGCATTGTTATTTGTGTAGAATAATGTTACAAAAGTTAAAGTTGATGGCTGTGACTACGAACTTCATTATCCATTTCTCCAGTGTGGGAAATCTAAGGTCCGCTATCCAAAATGAAGTTTTTTTTGGATGAAGGAGACAAATGAGGATTACTGTCTGCAACAGACATGACTTAAAAAAATATCAGCAATTTTCTGCAACTTGTGTGTGATATTATTATTCTGATTATGATTATGATGGTGATTATTGTTATTAATATTATTATTACTACAACTATTACTGTTGTTGTTATTTATTTTCTGGCTTTTGCTGATTCTAAAACAGTTGGACTTTTAAAGTCTGACAAGGAGAAATTCCTACTCTAAATTCAATATAACTCTGTGTTTTAATTTCAGTTCACTTTTGTTTTTTCAGGAAATAATTGTAAATTTTAATGTAGGTTAAAACTTCAGTTAAATTATGTAAACTGCTAAGTTGTACGACACTACAAATTTCACAACAAAATTGGAAATATCACAGGCCAATAATAGTGATAAAGCAGAGGAAATACACTGATCATTCTTTTTTTAGTCAGGGAAATAAAAATACTTTATGAATCGTCTCTCCTTGGACAGTCGGAAAATGTAATCATAAAACAGCTGAATTACAAGCACTGCAAAACGGAGCGTGCCTGCTATATTTTCACTTAAGGCCCATTAAAGTCATAGAGCGAAAGAGAGGCTTCCTCTTGACTTTGGCATCTGACTTGACCCTGGGAAAAATAAGATCCCTTCATCCGCACAATGTAGGTCATACCAGTTCTCAAGCCGGGATTAAACTATGGGCATGTTTTTTTTTTTTTTATTTTTATTATTATTTTTTTTAAACATACTTTTAATAATTATAGTCGCTTCTAATCTGTAATGACCCATTTCGTCTTTAATGCACTCCAAATACATCATGGACTAGAAAATACTGGCACACTGCCGAGCGCTTTTTTTTTTTTTTTTTTTAAGGTAGACCATTTAACTGTTAAAACATGAAGTTTCTCTGGAGTATTTTTCTTGCTATGAATGAAGTCGACACTCTAGCCTCTAAATAAGTCCCTCTGCTTGTCTGCCTTGTCCCGTCCTTGTCCGGGTGGTCGCAGCCCCTGCCTCTGCAGAGCGCCGAGCTTTCTGCTGCACCATGTTATTTGATCCTTGCTCTTTCTTTGCTGGGAAGAAAAGCTCGCCTCTTTCCCACGCTCTGAGGACACGTGGTGCCCGTAATGAATTGGATTCAGAAGGCCCTCCCTTATATTGAAACGTCACCCCCCCTCCCTCCTCCTCCTCCTCCTCCTGCTCACACACACACACGCACACACACACATACGCAGTGCAGTGCGGTTTAACGTGCTCTTTTGGCACGGACATATAAAGAACTTTGGCAAAGCGTAAAGACAGAAGATCAGAAGTTCGTACAAGACCCAATACATTTAGTACCTGAACAGCTGAGGATCTGGGCTCCACCACCTCACACTTACTCTCTCTCTCTCTCTCTCTCTCTCTCTCTCTCTCTCTCTCTCTCTCTCTCTCTCGGTCCGCGACGCACACACGCGCGCGCATCCCGGGAGGCTCCTCCCGTCTTGTCTGGCCCCAGAAGCCCCGGGCTTCGGCGCCAAAACTCGGCCCACGGGCAACGAGCAGACTGGCCCTCCGTTTACAGAGCAGCCACACAACACGGCACGCATGGCTCTGGGCTCTTTCTCTGTCGCTGCAGAAAAAAAAGTACTGTTTATCAACACACAGCAGTAAAACAGATACGACTGCATAAATAGAGCCAATATAGACTTCTATTATCTTTGTGCGTGTGACTAGTTTCCATTCAGTAGTTTGGAGGGAAATCAGTGGCCTGGGCACAGCCTCTGCACAGGAAAACCACAGGCCAATTTTACGGAACCTATCTATTCTGTCCTAACGGTGATTAAACGACCGGTTGTCCAGAATAAAGAAAGATATTACTAATGTGCGCTTTTACGCACAGCGCTGGGCTACACTGGAATGCCTAAAATGGCCATCACACATGCAGAATATGTTATATTTTTGACTGTCAATAAAAGCAGTATATTGGGATCAACAGTTTCTGTCTTTATATGGGAAATGTGACAATCGTAGGAGTTGATGACTAATATATGCCTTTCCGAGAGCACCGCAGAGACTATTGATAAAACAATAGATAAATACATAAAGACAAAATATCTCAACTGTTTCCACCTATGGTGTAACGTTACCTTCACACCAGTCTCAGTAGTTGCAGCTATCTGATTTCGGCTGCTTCCCAGACACACATTACCAAGAAAGAGTCAGGAGCGAAGGGGGCAGTGAGAGGGGAGCAAATGCCACAGAGTTTGGGGGAGAAACCCGTCCAATCGGAGAAGGTTTGGCTCCTGCGGTCTGTGAAAATGTTTTCCAAGTGTCCAGGCGCACTGAAGCCAAAGCTCTGATAGCGGACAGATGTTCCTGCTTTTCTAGAAGATGTTCAGCGCCGTTCTGGGAACCCCATTTGCGAACAATAACTATAGTGAATTTGGAGTGAGGATACTGTGCAAAAATGACAACAAACCATGACCGTGACAGCAGTGTTATAGTGATTCCATTATAGATTAGAAACAACAACAAAGTACGACAAGGTAACAATATCATCAGTATGAGCACTAAAGTATGATACTGGGACTTTGGCCAGAATGTGTGTGTGTGTGTGTGTGTGTGTGTGTGTGTGTGTGTGTGTGTGTGTGTGTGTGTGTGTGTGTGTGTGTGTGTGTGTGTGTGTGTGTGAGGGAGGGAGGGAGGGAGGGAGGGAGGGAGGGAGAGATCTAACCAAATACCCAGACGTTAAGTGAGATTATGACTATACAGTAAGGGTTTTTTACTGTACAATGGCCCGGTGCTTTTGGTTGCCACGTCATAACGCAACGAGACCTATTCACATCCGAGACATTGTTACTGTAGCCTATGCAATAAAGCCCCCGTTAGAGATTCATGAATGAGTCAGAACCGCAGTCCTTGTTTTGGAGCATTCAGATGCGAGATATCTTGCAGCTGTGCTTGAAGCAGAGGAACAAACAACAACAACAAAAAAAAACACTCACCTGCACACGCACTCACACAAAACACGTGTCTGACAAAGTTAACCAGACAGTAGGTATTTGGCCTAAATGAAAGATGATCATTTCGCACTTTAATTAATCTTACAGCTAAAAATGAAACATCGCAGCAAAACTATAATAATCATAAGGAATAGGTTATTAAAGGGGATATCACTGATGCCGCAATAGATAAAATACCTAATCATTAAAGAATGACACCTGCTATAATCTCACTATTATCTTACGTCAATATAGGAGTAATATGGTGATTTGGATCAAATTAATATAGGCTGTGATCTATATTGTGAAACGAGTTTATTTTTTTTCCCCGCAGTTACATAAAGTAGGTTGTCACCGTGTGGTCCCTTTTGCTGTCTGGCTCACACGCAGGCAGATGCAGCCACATACGTGCGCCAAATGTAGCGATCAGAGTGTGGGAAAGAGAGGACAGTGTGAAAGCCGCCTAACCATGAAAGAGGAGAGCGGTTCTCGGCCTCCAGATGAGACGAGCAACGGGCCGCCAAACGGAACAAACGGCTCGGCGGAGGCTGAGCTACCTGGTGTGGTTTCCACGCCGAGGAGCACGTCAGCGATGCGGAAAAGCACTCAGGATATTCTCTCTCTCTCTCTCTCTCTCTCTCTCTCTCTCTCTCTCTCTCTCTCTCTCTCCTCTCTCTCTCTCTCTCTCTCTCTCTCTCTCTCACGCACACACACACACACACACACACACACACACACACACATCAACCGATATCCCCTGTCTCCCTTTCTTTCACATGTATAAAACTCCCACACTTAGTCTCGTTTTCTCACTGTCTCCCTCTTTCCCCAACGCGCGCGCACACGCACGTCCATGTACGCGCTCGCTCGCTCATGCAATCTCTTTCTCACTCTCACAATACAAGTAAGCACGCGCATGCACACACACACACACACACACACACACACACACACGCACAGACGCCCAGTTCCCACGGTGGTGGGGGCAGCTGAGCGGCGTGTCAATCTGCGCACAGCGTCACCTCTTTTCACTTGCAAAAAGGAAGTAGCGCAGGGCTTTTGTTATTTCAAAGTCCCATAGTCTAGTCATTTAAAACAACTGGAATATATCCGCAGTTTATGATTTAAACAGCCACCTATCAACCAGAGAGGTGTTTTTACTGAGCGGCAGAGGTGAAGACCCCCCCGCCCCATGTGGGATTTTATTTTGCTGTCGTTAAATCTGCCTTTTGGTTTACAGGCCATCGCTGTCTAACTAGATCACCTTGCACACTCGGATCTCTGTGTCTTTGACTCAATTTTTTATTGGATGAAAGTGTAGTGAAAGAGAAGTTGCAGTCCAGCTTGACCTATCCACCATTTGAAAAAAGGTCTCAGAGCTGTTTTTAAGGACAAGTTGCTTGACAAAAATGATAGATCCATGTATTGAGGAGACACTGAATGATGAACTTCAGGTATTATTTTTTTCCTCCGAAATGGATGTAGTAGGCTATGTAGCCTTAAAGGTCTTGTGTTTTATAAGAAAAAATAAACAAAAAATCTATAAAAACCCGACATGTCATGGGTTCGATTTGTATTTCATCCAGTCCAACAGAGGTGTCATTATACTTGGCTATACAGTGCTGTTTTAAACTACATCCCAGCAGTGTGCCTGCATTAATTGAGATGTTCACTGGCAGTCATGTGCTGCTGCTTCGCTGTCATTCACTCCAGTGCCACAGAGAGAAAGTTGTGCCATATAATTTCAACAGCACATAGTTGTGAACCACACCCTCTCCTGGCAAGTATGTCATTTTCAGCACCCTTTCAGCCCCGAATTAACATGAAAGAGCGATGAGCCCTGTGCTGTTTCACTCAAAGACATATTCATTTCAACATGACATTTTTTCTAAAATCAAGTGTAGGCTACTACTGAGATTTTATAAGCGATTATTATTATTATTATTGTTATTATTATTGTCATCATTATTATCATCATTATTATTGTTGTTGTTTTCTAACTTGTTTGGAATGCACTTATTTATGTTGTGAGAATCAACACACATCACAACACTTCACAATATTTTAGAATAAGAGGTGTCACTGCAAAAAAGAATGTTTTGATTAAAAACACGTCTGAAAGAAAGTTGATTTCCATTGCAATATGGTGCACCTATGAAACAATTCTATATTTCAAATTTTTCATTCAAAGAAAATCATTTTTGGTAAGAAACACTAGGCCTACTCTGAGAGTTTTTCCATATGGCTCTACAGTGTGCAGTTTGCATTCGTGAAATCCCGCTGACACTCCTCAGCTCTGCGGTAAGTAGGCTCGCCTCATCCTTGCCAATGAGACTTAAGGAAAAGAAAGCTGAGACTGATTGATTTTTTCGATTTCATCTGTTCCTGCTGATAATCCAGTGGATGATCCTCTACAACTCTATACCCGCTTTCTCAGCAGTTTATGGCTCTGGCAACACTTTGCTCCTGGCTTCCAGTCCGTGCTTCCTGGGCTACAGGAGATCGGATGTGGCGCTCGGTATAATATTGCTGCGGGCGGCTTGTTTAATATTTCTGCAGTAACATTTGGCTCCCCCTTGGAAGACCACGCCTTCTCCCTGCAGTTTCACTGGGTCTTGATCCCTCCCCCTAACCAAGCCGGCAGCCTATAACCTCTCCGGGTTTCCGCCCATTCCTCCACAGTTGATTCTTTGGAGAGGCATTGTCATGCAAATAAAGAACGCGTAAAATATTCCCCCGGAGCGCAGTGCAGGGCAGAGACTCACACGGACCGCTCGGAGGACACAGACCAGGCCACACGGTGGATTTCTATCGTTTTCGTCGCTAGCGACCCGTCCATCTATCACAGGTAAGTCACAAAAATCTGAGCGGATTACATTCCCTACATTTTAGTGATGAAATGAAACGGGATAGCCGTGCGTAAATGGGTGCTTGGAGGTTCTCTTGTGTGACTCCTCGGATGTGGCGGAATGTTGGGTCTCGCTTTCGCGATCTGTTTGTGAGGAATCGGGGCTCATGTCTTTTTGTCTTTCTCAGACACCCTGGCCACGCGAGCAGCGGAATTTCCATGGACGTGTAGCCAGGAAACAGGTCGGAACGTTCAAGGAAAACCTGTGGGGATCCAACAGCAAGACTATCCCGTGGAGATAGTGGTCATAGTTCCAGTTTCCCCAAGTGAAGTCGGAGTTGTCTCTTTTCTCCATCCTCTGCTACAGGCTACCTGCTGCTGCTAAGGAGAGAGAGTCCGGGGGAAGCGTAACACCTAGAGACCCCCTGGATCGCTTGAAAACACCCCATATGATTTAGGGATTTTAGGATCTCTCAACTATTGACATTTTGCACACCAAGTGTGTTATTTCGTCTCTTGTCCTTTTTGGGATATACATACACAGTGATCTTACCTGTTTAGCATTTAAAGTGCCTTAATAACTGGTTATAATCCAGTGTAACTGTGGCATTGTTACCAGACCAGAGACACTCAACAGGGAGAAGACGATTATTATCAGCTTTAGAGCCCAGGCAGGATTACTGTTTCCCCACACCCTCCAGCGAGCTGCAACCATGAGCCAGGCGGATGTGTCGACTTGCTCCGCGCCGCAGAGGGTTTTCCAGGAGGCGGTCAAGAAAGGCAACACCAAGGAGCTGCACTCTTTGCTGCAAAACATGACAAACTGCGAGTTCAACGTCAACTCCTTCGGGCCAGAGGGCCAGACTGCGCTCCACCAGTCGGTCATTGACGGGAACCTGGAGCTGGTAAAACTGCTGGTGAAGTTTGGTGCAGATATCCGGCTGGCCAACAGGGAAGGGTGGAGTGCTTTACACATCGCCGCCTTCGGGGGCCACCAAGACATTGTGCTATACCTCATCACCAAGGCCAAGTACTCCTCTGGCGCCCGGTGATCTGTCTCTGCTGTCAGGTAAAAAGAAAAGAAAAGAAAAGAAAACAACAACAAAAAACAATTCAACAACTACAACAAAAAGAGAAACTCCATAAAAAAAATACAACACACGGGAAAGCCAGGCTCTTGTAAAAGAAAAAAAAACTGCCATTTAAGTACATAGTTGTGCCAAATTATATAATAAATAAAATTAAACCAGGCTTACACAATAAACAGTCATTCAAAGACTAATGGGGCCCTGTCTTTGCCTCATGAGTGCAACACAGCACGGTTGATACACAGCGCGCATCGGCTTCAACACGAATCTTTAACAAAAGAAACACCACTTTGGTGAGTTTGTTGGTACTAAAGCTTTCCTCTTGAATGTGTATACTAGATTGTTTCGTCCAGTATAATAGAAGCCAATCGCTGTGTATTATGTGTGTGTGTGTGTTTGGACTCCTGAGCGCGGATGGCCTCCCATCCTCAGTGCAGTTGAGTAGTTTCCCTACAGGAGCTCAGATTTGACCAGTTGCTCCTCATTGTTCACCTGTAAGACCCTTTTTAAGTTATTTTATGTAAAATACGGCACTTGATGCTATGGCTGCATGCTGGAATATCTGAAAGGGAAGACACATGAACAAGAGAAGAAGGGTTGCCCTCTGTTGGCTACTAGAGGTCTATTTTCTTTTTATAAATTAATTGATTTGATTTTTTTTTTTTCCTCAAAGAGCGGCATTATATCCAACTCGCTTTTCAGATGTGTAATCATTATGTAACAACAATTGACTTCAACGATGTTGTGAAGTACTGTACACAATAGCTTTACTTTGTTTCTGTTTAAAAAAAAAAAAAAGAAAGAAAAGAAAAAGAAAAGAAAAGACAGTAGCTGAATACGCTCTGCCTCCTGCAAGCAGATTTTGCCATGCTGGCGTCCAACTTTTTCAGGCCAGTGCGACCACTTTGCCAATGGTCATTGTGTTACTAAAACCGCTGCTTTCGCTTTGTATCAAAAAAAAAGTCGCATTTGGAATTCACTTTATAATCTCCTTTCAGTATTTTATTAACATCCTAGTCATCACTGTGAAAGCAGGCTGGGTTTTTTATTTATGAAGGTACATTGAGAAGATGCATTTTTGAATATATTGTGGTTCTTCTTAAAAAAAAAAAAAATCTATAAGTTTAAGAATATCTTGGGTGACTCAAGCTGCTTCAGACTCGTAGTATAAACTGTCCCGCGTGGAGGTAGACCTGACACTCCCCCCCAGTCATCCCAAAAACCCCTCAGTTAGCCTGTTGACCCACAAGAGAACTTTTCTCCCCCTCCCAAGGACTTTGTTTGGTTGCCTTTTGCCAACTACCTCGACTATAAAGTATTCTCAAGTTATTCAAGTCTCTCACCACTCTGCCAAGTTGTTTGGAGTCTGAAGAGATTCCCACTCTGCCTGTGATCATCAGCATGCCAGTATGTTTTTGCTATGTATTCTAACAGATGGACTTCACAGCCTGCAGAAGATGGCTTCATCCATGCAATGTACTCATCACACCCATTCCTGAATCCTCAGTCGGGACAGTTTATTTTACACTACAACCAAACCAATTCTGACAAGCAAAGCATCAATTTGCCTTTCTATAAGGTAGCCTATGATTTTCACACACACACACACACACACACACACACACACACACACACACACACACACACACACACACACACACACACACACTGCAATTGTTGCATGTTTTCCCTATAAATCTACTTTGCTCTTTCTCTCTCTACATCAGCCGTATGCCTATGGTCGTTTTTGTTTTAAAGTTTCTATTTTCATTCATACAAAATGGACTTTTTATCGCATGACTTATAAACGCAGGGAGTTTTATTGCACAAAATGCGGAGCCTTGTGCGCCCCCAGTGTTTCTACGGGGTAACTGCAGGAGCCAAGGCTTTGGAATAGTTACTACTACTGAGCAGGACCCTATTACTGTTGGATGATGAAGACTTAATAACAACACATGACTATTGCAGGATATCACAGAGAAAAAGGAAAGGAAAGGAAAGGAAAAAAAAAAAGAATTTGGTTTCAAAAACTTGCCTGCTGCATTTTGAAAGTCATGGCACCCTAACATTTGTATCAATGCTGCTTGTATGTTTCTTTTGTTTTTGTTGATGTTATTTTTTTAAAGCCTACTGCTCAATGGCCAACAGTTAGAGATAGAAGCTTCACAGCATCACTGGGTCATTTCATGGGAAGCTGTTGGGATGTGTGTGTGGGTGTGTTTTTTTGTTGTTGTTGTTGTTGTTTTTATATTGGTGTGTATGTGTGCGTGCATGTATTTGTTGTCTTCTTATGATGTCCCATGTTGCTGTGTTTATCAGTCATAGACACCAACGACTGAGATCTTCCCACTTTAAACCTGGAACAACCACGAGTAACTAAAGCGATAGATCCACATACATCAAGGTATAGATTGGTATCAAGCAACAAATGAAATATGCATCGCTTGTCTTAAACTTGATGTTTTTTTATTTTCTTTTTTTTTTGTTTGAATATTGCACTGATGACTGTTGTTGAAAAGTTGGCTTTTATATGTCAACATTTTAATTTTTTTCTGAATAGAAAAAAAAACAAACACAACAAAATACTATTGTATAAAGATATGCTCCAGGTGATAATGTCCTAATGTGTGTGTTACTTTGTGGAAAAACGTGCTGTTTTTTAACAAAGATGCGTGTATCTCTGTGATTGGGTGTATGTATATATACATATGGATATATATATCGACGCTGATGATGATGGTGATGATGATATCTTGGGGCACTTTCTTTTCTGAAGTGCTGTCTTCCTGTTTTTTGAAAGGGGAATAATACATTTGATGGTAAGATCATTGTAACATGATTAAAAATTGCACGGTTGTGTGGTTGTTCGGCTCACCAGGGTCATAACATTTATGACGTAAGGAGCTGGCCGCCGGATTGGTGTACATGAGTGAGATGATTTTTTTTTTTTTTTTTTTTTTAAGTGCTGACTTCTTTGGACCAAGTTGTGTTTCTGGTCTTGCTTCATTTCAAGCAAGAGGAAACAGTTGATTTTCATGAGTGATGCAGATGTTCCATCATGTTTGATTTTTTGGGTTTCCTTTTATTTTTTTTATTTTTATTTTTTTGTTTTATATTCTTTTGTTTTGTTTTTGAACGTTTGTAACACTGTGATGATGACGTGCGATGTGGAGATGAGTGCTGTATTATTTTTGTACGTTTGTGTACAAGCCAGTAAAGAAATCATTAAACTCAAATTCTCTGTGTATGCATACATTTCTTCCTCATCTCCCAAGCAAGTCAGTCAACCCCCCTCCCTCTCTTATTTTCCATAGAAAAGGATGGTTAGGGAACCCCCCCCCCCCCTCTCTCTTTTCCCTCCCTCCCTCTCCCTCTCTCTCTCTCTCTCTCCCTCTCTCTGTCTTCCAAGCCGGGCCCAACCCAGATCCCCATTCTCCTCTTTTGTCATTCATCTGGCCTCATCCTTTCACTGCCGGGATAAAAGAGCCCAGTGCATTGTGGGTAGGCTCAGTTTAAAGAAGGGTCCCCTCCCCTATGTGTGTTGTGGGAGAGCTGGTTTTATGTTACCCTCACACACTCTAAACTCTAACACACACTTTTTTGTGTTTTCTTTCTCATGGTGAAGGCCTTGCGCTACAATTCATCTTTGCCTGCCAAATATTTCTCTCTCCCACTCTTTCCTTTTTGCACATACCTTTATTTTTTCACTGATTATAATCTCTTTCTCTTTCCATTTTACCTATTTCCATTTTACTGAGCATCTAAACTACATTGCTCCTCTTCAAAATCTCACAAATCTGAAAGTTTTTGTATGGTAATGCATTTCAAGAGATTAATTACAGTGAAATCTAGATTGACAGTTCAATCCAAGTTTCTGTTGCTTGTTCATGTTTATTTGAAAAGTAAGCCACTGTGTGCTACATTGTGGCCATTCACAGATTGCCTCTGAGTTTCAGATTGTGTTGATTTAAAGTGAAACCTTTGATTGAATCATGTGTTCCTCAACATGTGGAAATGCTGAGTTGTAAGTGATATTGCAAAGCTGTGGGAGGGCCGTGGGAAAAGAGACATGATAATGTCTTGCTGCATGTTAGACCTGTTCATGTTGCAACATTCGCTGGGTGTTTACTCTTTCATAACTGATCTACAGTTGACTGCTAATGTCCGGGTCAAATGGGTTGCAAAGGAGGTGAAAACAGCAAAAAGAGAGATAACATATCTGGGTTGGTGTTTTCATTTCATTACAATCTGGAATTTCATTTAAGAAAAAGATTGGAGAGCGTATTGGTATAGCATCGTATATCTCTGCTTATTGAAATAAGAGTTCATTCTAATGTTAGAGAGGCCGCTAAACTTGCTTTCTCAGGTGAAACTGAACCATCAATGACCTTGCAAAGTGCAGACTTTCTGTGCTGACCACAATCAAATGCACTGATGCATTTCTCTGTTGTATTTCTCAAATACAAACTCAACATTGGGAAAGCTAATTCCTCTAAACACCAACCCCTCTGTGTTTTGATACCGTGGCAGCCCAAAGAGCTATCTGGCTTGCTGCTCGCTTGTCCTTTCCTTCCTACTCCCTCCCTCCCTCCCAGTCTCTCACTTCTGCAGGATGTTTTTGTTGAGCTGGGTTCCCATTGTTCCCAGACTCAGTTGGCTGGCCTCCCAGGGTTGCTGCTGGCCGCTAGGCCCCCTAATAGGTTCTTCATGTGCCTTAGCCTGCCTTGCTTGTCTTGGTCTGGCCTGTGCAGAGAATCGCCTATCTAGTCACTCAGACAGCACAAGGTGCTTGGGAAGGATTTTTTGTAAAGACAGTGAGAACAGAGATGGTCTGTTGATGATCGAAATGTACGAAGTCCAGAGAGCTAGAGAGTGGAATTCAGTCAAAATCAGCGACTTTATTCGCAAATTAAGCTGTCCATGCTGTCAAAGACAATGGGATACAGTCCTGAGGGTCAGTGTAAGACACACAGTGTATGGCAGAGTGTATGAAATACTCCAGATTCATATGTTCACTATGTGAGAAGTGAAAATGGTGCAAGACTATAGAAAACATGGACAAGATGACTGTCATATACCTGTTATAATAAACTGGCAGATGCTCCCTCAGCTATGAACATTCCCTGATATGTGAAGCTGAACTAATACTGGGTGCTGTAGTCAACCTAAAAAGTTAGTACTAGTTAGCAGATGTGCTCAGTATTGTAACAGGAGGAACAAAAATCTGTCAGCTTCACCTTAAGTTGTTTTATTTATTTATTTATCTCATTGTTAGTTCCTGCACTTTTACTTTTGGCATCCTTTATTTGACCTTGTTTTTAAGTAATATAGCCACATTTTTTTTTTTTTATTGCTTTTTGTTTTTATATGTGTCTGCATTTATTGTATGTACCTCACACCACTGAAAATGACTTGTGTTTTCTGAGGTTTTAAATAAATCAAATAATGATGATGATGATTTTTAAGTATTAGAAGGTGACAGCATCATACATTCCTTTGACAATGTGTTGAGGCTCTCCTGTTTACATGAGTTGATAACAGGCACACCTGTTGGTAGTTAAAGCTGATGAACATGATTAGGCTGATTTTTGTGTGTGTGTTAAGTGTGTGTGCTAATTATTAGGCATTCAGCTAATTTGATATGGATTTGTACGACTGCCCTTCAACTCCACTTACAAGATCTTGTTCAGAGTCACACCCATGTTTACATCCCTCACTCATACTGTTGCTCAAGATCTGTAAGATACAAAAAAAACAGAATTTCTTATGAAACAGAGCGCAATATGTGGTTAAGTTGGTAACGAACTGCACCAACACCAACGCCAAGTTCCTGTTCCACTTCATGTTGCTGCTAAATCTGTTGCTACAGTCATCTGGCCTTCAGTGGTGAGGCGCTGAACATGATTTCCTCAAAGAATGTTAGTATTAATATGACTATTGTCTGACGGAGATATAATCTCATGAGGATAATCTTAGTGCTGGCATGGTTTTTGAAAATACGGCCACAGTTTTTTCTTTTATTCTTTTTCTTTTCTTTTTTTTAATGAAGATCAGTTTGATATTTGGGATAAAGAGCGTCTGTGGGGGAAGTTGTGGAGTTACAGCAGCAAACCTGTGGAGAGATGACAGCCATATGAAGAGGATGCTGCACTAACTTATAACACAACTTAACCACAAAACCGCAGCTGTGATCTTTTTGTTGTCACTCTCCAGTTAGTGCTGATGCTGTTTGCTGCTTGTTTGTTTGTTTTGAAAGGTACAGCATGCCAAAATGGTTGATTTACATGAGGATTGTTTTGACTCAGCTCACAGAAAACATAGAATAAGTGGTAATTAATGAGTGAGTTGGGCAGATCAACCATCGATTTACATGCTTATTCCACTTTTTATGTTCAGCTGAGTCTAAAAGGTCCTGACTTAAATCGACCCTTGCCAGTTTTGCACCTTTATAGGCACAGTAGAAAGAGACAGGAGAGAGAGGGGACATGCAGCACGGGTCCTGGTCAAGAGTCAAACCCAAGCCACTGGAGGAATTAGCCCCACAGTGATTATGATATTATATGATATTATGTTTGGATGTGCTCACGTCCCAGGAACCCTGATGAGGGTTTAGGCCTATATGTTGGTGGTTTGCACCCTGTGCTGTAATATTGCATGAAGAAACCAAACTTAAAGAACATTTTGATTGATGTGTGGGCCATAGTCGTACGTGACTTCAGAAGCCTTGGTCGAACTTGATGGTTTATGCTGTCCACTCCCAGTGTGTCACTGTAGTCGGGTCAAACTGACTCACTCAGTAACTTTTTTCTCTGCAAAGCACTTGGAGTGATGATAACACAATGCTTCATTAACTCCTGTAGGGAAACTGTCCTTTTGTTCACCCTCCTTCCACAGAAAGGTACAGGAACACCCGGCTCATGAACGGAAAAGGCATGTAGAGAATCAGCGTCTTGCTCAAAGAATGTGCGGCAGGACAGATGGTTACCACCATAGGTGCTTAAAGTCACTATATATCCCTAACCCCCACAGCAAAAAGGTTTCTTTAGTGTTTTTAGGAGCAATTTATCAACGACTGTCTTTTGAAATGGAATTAACAGATCAGCTGGACCTCAGGTGGATGACGGCAATGGTATGCACTCATTCCTGAAGTGAAATTCACCCATGCACACACATGTACACCCAAGGCCTAAACCCTGGTCTCGAAATAATATTATAATGATATTGACGAATAAAATTTTAATATATCAAGTCATTCACCAAAATAATATTTACCATCTGGTGCTGGTCTTTTTTATATCACATTTTTTATAATGTTTTGGCTTGGGTTCAGTGAAAGGCACAAATATTGTGTGGAAAAATCTTTTATATATGAGACCACAGATACTTCAATAAAAATAGATGAAATGCTGCCAACTGAAAGGCTTTGACTAAGGTTATGACTTGATATTTGGGCCTGCATCCCACATGTTACCAGCTGGGTATATTCCTCAGTCCCATCAGGCTGACCACATTAAACTCACCCACTAAAACTTTTTGCCCAATTCTAAACTTAACAAAACTATTTCAGAGCATTTCATTCTTTGTGCAATTCATTTTGTACATCTAAGAAACGGGAACTTTCATTTTTTTTTTTGGCTGCAGTTATTTCAGATAATGAACTGACTCATTTAAAATGCAGTAATAACCCATGTGGAGGGCCCACTAAGTTAAGTCAGGGCTGTGATGTGCCATGGAAAACAATGAAATGTAATGCACCTCAAGTCAGCGATGCTGGTGGTGGATGGCAGTGAGCTTTAAATCCTGCTGATACTGCACTTTCTCCCCCTCTGTCTCACAAAACAAAAACATGTCTGTCGCTAAACACAACCAATGAACACCCCTCCCCAAAGTCTGCTTACTAGTAAGAAGGGGAGTAAAAGAAAGAGAGAGAGTGAGAGAGAGAGAGGGAGAGAGAGAGAGAGAGCAGAGGGGCAGAGGGAGAGAGAGACAGGTGGCCGGGCCGGTCTTTTCCTTGCCCTCCGCTCCTTTTTGAACTTTTCTTTCATTCTTCCAGTTCATTCTGTGTTTTTTCCACAGCACTAGTGACAAGGCGCTCCATTCACTGCCTCATTCTTCCACCCCTCCCTCCCCACTCTCCCTCTCCCCCCACCCCTATCCCATCCCCTCCCTCACCCCCTCCTTTGTCTAGCTTGTGGGGGCCTGCTTTAGCTGCTATTCAGCAGCCAGACGGACCGCCATTGACTGGACCCCCCCCACAACACCCTCTCTCTCTCTCTCTCTCTCTCTCACACTCACACACACACACACATATGCATGGAGCAACCTGGCCATTCCCCACCCTGCGCCCTGTATTAGGCAGCTGCTATGCTAATAGGGAGGAAGGGATGGATGGAGGGAGGGAGGGAGGGAAGGAGGAATGAAGAGGAGAGACAGAGCAGCCAGCCTATAGTAAAGGGACAGAGAGAGGGAGGGAGAGCAGAGAGGGTGACCCCACTCCTCCATCTCCGTAGCCATGCCAGAGCAGCAGCAGACCTCCTGTTACACAAAGGGAGTCCCCTGTCCCTCCTCCTCCCTCTCTCCCTCCTCCCTCCACCCCTCTGTTCCCCTCTTTCTCATTCAAATCCATTTTATACCCCAGTGGTAAAGGGAGCTGTAAGTGCAGTATGTAAAGTAACCTTACTCCTGCCCTGCGGGCACAACCATTCAGACTCAACACACAGAGAACAGCCTGTGTGTGTGTGTGTGTGTGTGTGTGTGTGTGTGTGTGTGTGTGTGTGTGTGTGTGTGTGTGTGATCATTCCCCTGCTTTGTTTAGGTCTGCAGCCCATACCTCCACATGTACAACTGACACCTGTCCTTGAATCTTGCTGCTTCTCCTTTTATGGGTAACAGTGCAAGAAACATGCATGCACTCACAAAGATACACACACAAACACACACACACATGCACACACACACTAAAATATAATTGATTATTACACCAAAATTGACGGAGTCTTTTTTTTTTTTTTTTTTTTTTTTTTTACTGCAAATATGATTTAGAGGAGCCGAGAGGAGCCATAAATGCCAGCACTCTCAGACACTTTTTCAGGGAAGGTTCTGGGTATTTGGTGGTATTTATGCATTATTTGTCTCTTAGGCTTGATCTCTTTGAGCTGTCCCACTTCGATCCTCGATGATGCTTCCTCTGCTGCTAACCGCTTGAAACATTACTGGCTGGCTGTAATGCTATGTATCACGCTCATGGCTGTGTATTGGCATGTTTGCTTCAGTAGCTTATTGTGGGTAGCATGTGTATAGCCTACATCTTTTTTGTTGGTATTTTTAGGGGAGGGGGTGTGTGGTGGAGAACAGGTGTTGGTAGGAAGGCAGCTTTCTCTCTCTCTTTCTCTCCCTCCTGTTCTGTTATTTACCCCTGTGCAGTGTGACCCTGTGCCCCACTGGGGAGGGACGTCCCATATGACATCTGCCTGTTTGCAGGGGGAGGGAGGGATGGAAGGATAGAGGGATGCAGGGGGTGGGGGGGTGGCGGGAGTGCCCATATGGAGCATCAACCCCCCCCAGACCAGCCCTCCTCCCCCATCCTGACTACCCTTCTACCCCACACCCCCAAACACACACACACACAACTCCACCACCACATCTCCTGCTGCCTGCACCCTTTGTCTTGCCTTTGTGTATGTGTTATGCCATGCCATTCCAACACACAGACCTGCTGCATGCGGGGGTGGGGCGATCGAGGGAGGGGGGTTGAGGGATGTGTGTGTTTGTATTTGTAAATAAAATGAGAGAGAGACAGAGAGAGAGAGAGAGAATGTCTGGTGTGAGATACACCCCTGCAACAGGCTGCAGTTTTTTGACAAACACCACAGCCACCCCCGTCCCGTCGCTTCTACTCTGCTCCCCTCCACTGCTTTCTGATCGCAGCAAAGCAATGCAACAGTACAATGCGTGCTGATATTTATGTTATCATGCATGGATATGTGAGTACTGGTGCCTGTGCATGGTGGAGAATCCTACTCTTATGTAATACTGCACCTATGCCACATGCACACACATGTTTAGGTGTGTGATTGTGTCCTGATCTAACTCTAACTCTAACAAGTAAAGACTGACACGAGTATGTACCATCCACAGTGACGAAGATATAATATAAGATTATACTATAAGATATAATATTTTAAAATTAGTGCTTTATCCATGCATGTGTTTCTATCTATCTATCTATCTATCTATCTGTATGTCTGTCTATCTTGCTTTAGCATTATCTGTGCCTTGTGCCGTGTTTATACCACAGCACTAACAAAATACTTGAAGACAAAGAAACAAAAAAGCAAGGAAACACACAAACAAATAAATTGTCCACATATCCTTACATGTCCTTATTCTGTACTGTGTTTTCTCTGGGAAAAAAAGGTGTCCTAATCAGCAATTAACTTCACATTTTCTTGACACATGACCCAGTTTCAAATCTGCAAAATAAACACATATGAATTTACTGCTACTCCGCCAGTATTCACATGGTCTTACGAACCCCATTTTTCTGAAACTGGAAAAAAAAAGTTGTGTTGGCGTAACAGCTGTGGAACAATGTGGATTAACAACCTAATTCACTATAAGTCCCTTAAGAAGAGGTATTATGGTGAACACCATCTTAGACAAAAGCATGGTAAGCTTTGACAGTGAAAGTGCCGTCACAGAGCGTGGTATCACCAGCAGTTTTCGCCAGTGATTCACTGGGCTATTTAAACTCCACCAAGCTCGTTAGCCTAGATCCAGCCCTGCAGCCAGCCTGTTCATTGTGTGTCCAATACACTGAATCTTTGTGTCAGGGGATAATCCATATAGGGTAATTGGTACGTCCTATCATGCAACAGATGAGGACAGTGGGATTTAGGTATGGATGGGGATGCTGATCCTCTCATTCAATTTGCAGATGTACATGAGTATACATGATAGGTAGGTAGGTGGTGGGCTGGGAATCAGAGTGTCGTCTGCAGCACAGCGATTGATTTCCCAAACATCCATCTGTCCATCAAGGATTCAAAATGGCTTAAAACAGTTTGTTTCAGAGCGACATTTATCAGCCAATCACAGCAGACAAGACATGTCAAGACACACAAGGATGAGATTTTGCACATATTACTGTTGGATCTTCAGCAGCACATATGGAAATGCCCAGACTCATATTATGAATAGAGTCCTACACAGAAATAATGCTGACACAGGAGAAGCATAACAAACAAAATTCAGCCAGGGGTGGACAAAAAAATGATGTAATGAAAAATTATGATATGACACTGTTTAGAATCAAATCTCAACTCTCAACCCATTGGGAGGACAGTGGGAACTAGTTTATGTTCTTATAATGGGCACTGTAGCACAACAGCACAAAAAAGCACATGCAAGTGACGTAAATTCTGATTTATTTACCAATAAATAAATAAATAAATAAATAAAAAATAGCCACACAATATCCAGACTTTTGACAATTTCCTCTTCAGGAGTGTGATATGCAGGACACAGTGTCACAAAATAATTATATAACAGTGTCAACAGTTGTATGTCATCAGTGTGACAATAATAGTGACAATAATTGGGCTCAACTTTACAAAACCTGATCAAGATGAAAGGCATTAATACAAAACGTGTATCTGTGCCAAATGAAACATACACCTGGCTATGTTTTTATGCATATACAAAATACACTAAATACCCAGCTGAATCAAGAAAGTATAAGTCCCGGTAACAAGAGGTAAGTCGTGGTAACTGGACCTCACCACATCGTCCCCGACCTCAGCCTGCCTCACCTGTTGAGAGGCTTTCCCTCATATGTACCTGTAATTGACAAGTACAACCTCCCTGTATGTTCATGTTCACTGTTACGTTAATATCCTGGAATGAAATATTGAGAGGAATCATCTGAGCATTTTACTGACACTTGACCCAGTTTCACCTTTATTTTGGAAGTGCCTGAATTGCTGGCTGTTTTGGTGTACAATATGGCATGCTGTCATATTGTGATTGCATTTATGCGTGTGCATGTGTGTGTGTGTGTGTGTGTGTGTGTGTGTGTGTGTGTGTGTGTGCGCGCGTGTGGTTTGTGTCGCACCAGCGTTACGATTTCTCTGACTTTGTTATGTGACTGGTAAGTGGAGTAAGTGTGTGTGTGTGTGTGTTGTGTGTGTGTGTGTGTGTGTACGTGCATGTGCGTGTGTGTCGGGGAGTAATTATGGAGAATAAAGGCCTGGTTGTACAGAGTGAAACTGTGGGTTTTGAAGTGAGATGGGAGATGCTTTTCTGTTTGGCTGAGCAGACTCAATGGTCCTATTCAGCCAGCCCCCTTACTGCCCATTGTCCTCCCACCACCAACCCCTGACACACACGCACACACACGCACACACACACACGCACACACGCACACACACACACACACACACACACACACACACATGGCTGTAGGGATTCTGGGTAAGCTTGTGGAATTGGAGTGGAGGCCTGGAGGAGAAAGAGGTATGAGAGTGGGGGATGAGGGAGCTCCTGCTGAATCTGAGAGGAGTTTGAGAACGAAGTGAGGAAGAGAGGAAGAAGAAAGCAGTGGACAGGAAAATCTGTGATGCTTTGATAGCTCTTAAATATTGAATAACTTGCTGCAGTGGCTATAAAAGAACTTCAAATGGTATTTGGGTTACTGAATGTACAAAATGTATCGGAGTGGCACTTTATTTTGGATCAACAAGGTGGCATAGCATCAACAGAGACCGTCCTCCAACCAGATGACCCAGGTTCAAATTCTCCATGTGTGCAAGAATTCATCCCAAATCCACTGTCCTTGAGCAAGATCCTGAATCCCTGCTCACTCTGTCATGAAGCTGCGCCTATGCTCAGGCATCTATACTATAAAAAGAAATATCTTGCATCTTAAAAAGTCATTGAGCCACATATTCAGCGTTAAAATGGTAGTTCAGATTTTTACCCATATTGCTGAATTTGTTGCCTCATGCAGGTGTAACACATCCACTAAATTTGGTCCATTAACTCCCTATATCGAGAAGGAGAGCTTCACAGGGAGAGTACTGCTTCAAAATGCATGAAGTAGAAACAGACTGTAAAACAACACAATTTTGAGCAGCCACACAAAGTTGAAAAATTGTTTTGAAGGATGCACAACAGCACACATTTGTTTTGGTTTCACTTTCAGTGCTCCTCTAAGCCCCCAGGTTTCCAAAATGGCGGAAGTATTTCACGGCAGAAAATAGTTCCAGGTTGTTTCACCTGTTTGAGGAAAAAAAAATCTGTTTTATATGAGACTTGTTAAGATTATTTCCCGCAGTGAAATAGACAGCAGTTTGAGGAAAATGCAGCATTTCACACTGTGTACTGTTGGGTTGCTGCCGTGAGAACTCACGACATCCTTATCTGAATGAAGAAGTGAAGTGTGTTGTTCTCTTTGTTCAGACAGCATCTTCATATCTAAATGTTGAAACAACCCGTGGATTCAAAAAGGCAGAAGAACAGCTAGTATTTCCTGTTGTGTAAAACAAAAAACAGAAAATCATCCTGGACACTGGACAAAGTTACAGCGCTAGAGTTAACAACAACAAATCACCATTGCATTGGACACCCATTTTGTTGTAGCACAGGCAGTTCAGCTTCTCTGAGCTTCCTCGGGACAAAAAAACACAAATTGTCCACAAAACTGCAGCCTATATAGACCTTACTTGTGATTTTGCATGTTTTGTGTAATATTTAAAATATTTATCTACTGAACATTTTGACCAGTCTTTTCCTAAAGCAAGCAGTCATATCTTACACCTCCAATAAATAAAAATGAACTTTCACAGACGTCAAACCTTCTTCACAGCAGTGTTCCATCACCGTAATAAAGTCGTCCACACTCGTTTAACTAAAAGCAGCAGCACTGTTGGGTTTAACTGACTTGAAATTGGGTGGAGTAAAGTGTCCCTCCACCAAAAAATAGTCCCTGGGGAAATGTTTGCTTTACACAGAAGTAAAACATTATAAAGCGGGTGTTTCAACCAAAAATTCAACTTGGAAAATTGAGGAAAGTTGATGATACGATGATTAACAAAATGGTTTGTTTTGGAATGTCAAAAATGGATAGACTGTAGTAAATGGGTCAAACACTGGTATCACTAGCATGGTCCTTTAAATCTCTCTTCCAGCAGTTAAACAACTCCACATGACAGAGAATAAAAACGGTCAGACAATAGTCTGGATAGGGGGATGAGGAACTCACACTCGTCAGGGGTTAATGATCGTCGGCCATTGGTGTGTGGAGCCCATTAGGCCATTGATCCGGCTGCGTCTTTTATGCCACCTGGGGAAAGGAATGCGCCGGGTCTCCTATTGTGTTTGTCTGTCTGCAAGTGTCACCGAGTGGTCATTCTCCCTATGTGCGTGTGTCTGTTTGTGTGTGTGTGTGTGTGTCATAGAGGGGTCACAGTGCACCAGAATAGGCAAGAGAGTCACACACTGTGCAGGGAGATAGCCGAGGGTAGGATATTATTGAGGTCAAATGGTCAAGGGTCGTTTGATCTGGACTGACTTGAGCAAAGAAATGGAGACACACATGCAAAAAGAAAAGACAAACAAACATGCATGAGCACACACGCACACACACACACACACAGACAAGCCTGTGCACACACACTAACACTAACAAATGCACAAATATATTCTAAAAGAAACAAACATCCACACAAAAGCATGCACACGCAGACAGTGTTGTGGAGTCTCTGCCCGCTGGTGAAAAGCACCAGGGAAGTAGATAAATGATAATGCAGAGCTCAGCACCTTTGGCATCTACGTGAGAGGCATACATACACAGCACACACACAAAGGGAAGAAAGAGCCTTTATTCATAGCAGCTTCTTTTAGGTGGCTGGATTTATCGCCTTCTCGAGAGCTACAACACTTGATTCTCACCCAAAAAAAAAAAAGGTAGTTACACCGCTTTAAAGAAAAATAACTTCTAAACAAGTTCAGGATGGCGGATTTTATGCAACAAACATCTGCTTGATCTACAAGTGAATATCCTCAATTTGCACAGCTTTGGAGGTGTGTGTGTGTGTGTGTGTGTGTGTGTGTGTGAATGTGTGTGTTGAGGAAAGGGGGGGGTCTTCATACTCTGCAGGCTGCCAGTTGCTTGGCCATGTAATCAGAGTTGAACTTGAAGAGGGAATGAGGTGATGTTCAAGACAAGATGAGGGAGAGAGTGAGAGAAGGAAAGAGAGGGAGAAAGAGAAAATGTGTGGCTTTATGGGTGTGTGTGTGTGTGTGTGTGTGTGTGTGGCGGGGGTCTTCTGTCAGCAGGACAATAGACAGTGGCAGCAGGAGCAGCTGACCAGAGAATCCCCTCTTCTTTTGTCATCCTGTATAATGACGTCCCCACCACACACTCTCTCTTTCTCTCCCTCCCTCCACCTCTCCTCCCCCTGTTCGCCCGACCACAGCCCTCCACCCCTCCACTCCTCTACCCCTCCACCCCTCCTCCCTCTACTCCTGATTTGGCATAAAGGGACTTTGACAACTTCTGTTGCTCTTTCTCACTCTCTCTCTCTCTCTCTCTCCCCTTTTCTCTCTCTTTTTCATTCTCCACCACTGCTCCATCTCCATCTCTCTGTCCTCATTTTTCACCGTTTCTTTGCCAATATTTCCTTCCATATCTCCACACATTCTCCCCCTTTCTTCTTTCTTTGCTTCCATCCTTAACCCCCTCCACCCCCTCCGCTCCGTCTCTCCACCATCCCTGTCTTCATCCACTTGTCCACTCCTCCCCTTGTTGACAGTGGTGTGAAGAATATTAGAAACTCAAGTAGAGGCAGTAGAAGAAATAGCCTAGAAATAGAAGGAGTCCGGTAAAAATCTGCTTACCTAGAAGTGGTTCATCTAAAATAAAAGCAATAACTTCAGACGTGACCTTTTCTATTCAAGTCTAAAAGTATAGCAGTACCGTTTTAATTTGTTTTAATTTGAAATTTAGAAATTACAAAAACATGCACCGATAAACTAAAAGTCAGATTACTCTTCCCGTCTCAGGCAGATTTCGTTCTGAAAGGTTTGCCAGCTGGCTGTGATGGCCAAGTTTCTGATGCTTCACAGTGAGCCAATAAAAATAGTAGTCTACTCCATAACTGATGGGATTTAAAATGTATTCAAGTCAAAGAATTAAGCAAAAATGTACTGAAGAAAAAGTAAAAGTAAACAAAAATGACTTTAAAAAATAATAAATGCACCCAACCCAGTTACCAGAATAAAATCTTGCCATTTTCTATTTCCACAAACCAACAAAAAAGGTTAAATGTCAACATTTCTGTCCCAAAAACGTTGCATATCAATATTTAGACTTCTAGCCAATGTGGTGGGGCCTGCGTCAACGTGGCAAAACTGTTAATGTTCACACATTCACAAACTAGTAGCTAAAATAAGCTCCTTTATCCACTTTCATTAGCTTCATTAGCCACCAAAGGACTTGGTTAAGGTTTGTTGTCATGGTTAGGGTTAGAAAAAGGTCATGGTTAACATTATGAAACATTAGCAAACATGCACCGATACTAATGTTATCTAAAAATGAACACAGCTCTTGCTTGGCACAGGACTCCAGTCTACAGAAGCAAAGTCCTGTTTATTGTACCATCTCACACCCCCCCTCCCTCCAAACAGCGTTTTTTGCTTGCTTTATTCTACACCACCAAACTTGAAAACGCGACATCTCATTGTGTCCTTTGCAGAAATGTAAAATGCCAGCATTTTTTCCTGGTGAGCAAGTTACTTCAACGCCTGTTGATTGTCTTGGCCTGTACCTCTGATCCTCCCATTCCTCAGAAACATGCTCTGTACGTGTGTGTCTGTGTCATCGTGTCTGTGTGTAAGTCAGCATGTGTGTGTGTGTGTGTGTGTGTGTGTGTGCTCCCAGTCTTGTACTCTCTCCAGGAATGCAGACACTCTCCAGTGTTGGGGAGCATCCACAGCCCCGGCCATACATTGGCTGTGCCTGTCCAGCTCTCATCTGCGTGCAATATGTGTGGCTGTTTCACTTTGCTCCACATGTGTGGGCTCACCTTTGCTTACATGGCTGAAAATGTTCTTGCATGAGCGAGAGCAGGCGTGTTTAGGTGTGTCTGTAATGTTCTAAGCGAGGTATTTCTTTTTTCTCCTTCGTCTGGGTGTGCTGTTTCTACGTCTCTTTTTAAAAATCTTATCTGATCTGCATCTGTTTTCAGCATCTCTTATCATCGCCGCTCCTCAGACGAGTCACCTTTTATCCTTTTTTATAAATGTTGAGTCAGTGCATTTTGAATCACTTTTATAACTTCTATTGATCTGA